>NC_090296.1:113767366-114074866 GCF_039906515.1 Pseudorca crassidens
AATGAAAGCCCACGTGCAGCAATGAAGACCCTGCACAGCCAAAAAAAAAAGGAGCAAGGGAAGAAATACCTTTTTGGTGAAACATACCTCATCTTATGGCTTACTAGTTTATTGCTTCCAAGGATTTAAAGCCATGTTGGTTTTATAGTCATGTGGATAAACAAGGTTTTTTGTTTTTCTACCTATTTCCTAAGTCACTGAAACTCTGTCACAAACTTACAAAGCATACTTGTATCTACTGGCTCATTTTATCCTTATTATCATTTGGGGTAGACAAAGAAGGAATCATTTTCCCAACAAGTCTGGGGAGCTTAAATCCCTTGCTCAAATGTTCATGTTGAAAACTGGAATTAGCCCAGTTTCTCTAACTGACCCATAAGCCCTCTAACCCCAACCTTGTCATTAATTTAGATGCCTTATACTGGCCTCATACTATCTCTGTCAGTCCCCTCTCCTCCTACCCACTCCAAAAAGTAGTGGCTCAGCTTTCCAGACATTTCCACAAATACTTGTCAATACATAAACCTTTCTAGTCAGGCCAAGATCCCAACAGTTGTTTCCCATGCCACATGCTTATTTCCAACTTCCCTGCCACTGTTCCTGTTATCCCCCTGTCTGGAATGCTCTCCTTTCCTCATTTATTTATTCCCTCCCTCACGTACTCATTCATCATCTATAGTAAGACCTCACTATGCAGCAAGCACTGTGCTAGGAAGTGTGGCTACAGAAGGTATTGTTCAGGCCTCAAGGAACTTATAGAATTTATTAAATTACAACTATGTGCAAAATACTTTACACATACAACTTCTCTCCTTACAGCAACCCTAGAGGGTAGATATTATTAGTCTCATTAAAGATGAGGAAACTGAGGCTCAGATTTCCCAGGGACTCAGCTGGGCCTGGTTTCGAAGACAACACTTCCCCTACTCAACACTGCTGTTCCTCACCTTTCCAAAGTTACTTAAATTCTAGGTCCAGATCCTATCCTACTTTCTCCATGGAGTTGTCCCATATTTTTCTGGTAGACAGTGATTTCTCTAGTCCCTTTTATCCTACAGCACTCAGTGTCAGTACCAAACATTTCAACGTCTAATCGTAGCCTATCTTGTACTGTCTCTAATTGTTTGGAGCCTATATGTGGTAACTGGCTTAGCAGACATTTATGAAAAAAGAACAAGAGACCTTAGAAATAATAAATATGATAGCAGAAATTAAAAAAAAATCAGTTGCAAGATAAAGTTGAAGATTATTTTACAGAACGTACAACAAAAAATGAAAAAAATGGGTAGGGGATGATAAGAAAATTACACACACACACACACACAAATCATAAACATATGTTCTAGAGAGGGAGAACAGAGAATACAAACAGGGGAGAAATCAAAGACATATTCGTGTTCCCAGGAATGAAGAACATGAATTCCTAGATGGAAGGGCCCACTGAGTCCCCAGCCCAATGAGTGAAGAGACCAAAAACTAGGTACATGATTCTGAAAATCTCGAACGCTAGGGCCACTAAAAGAGCCTCAAGGTGTGCAGAGGAAACAGAGATTACTGTCAAAGCCCTGGCAGTCAGCATGGCACTAGACTCTCAGTAGTGACACTGGAAGCCAGAAGAGACAATAGAGTGATGCTTCGAAACTCTAAAGGAAAATGATTCCCAACCTAGAACTCAATATCCAACCACACTATCAATCAAGTGTAAGGGATGAAATACAGACACTTCCACATATGCAAGATTTCAAATGTTCACTTCCCATGTACCCTTTTCTCAGGAGGATGCATGAAACAGGAGAGCCACGGAAGAGCTATGAAGGGAAGACGCGGGATGACAACTATGCAACCAGCCTAGAGAACCACCAGTCCATTCATGAAACAAGAGGGAGGGAGATGACTCCAAGCAAAAAAAAGAAAGAAACTGACAAAAAAATACGTAAAGGATGTATTTTACTTACGGAGGCATTAGTGATAGGTACACAGAAAACAGCAAAGGAAAACAAGAAAAAAGAAGAGAGAAGTAGAGGAAGGCTGCGAGACAGCCTAGAGTGAGGGCTGCGCTCATCCGCTGCTGGCTCCCCTACAGCCAGGCTGCCCAGCTCTTTCCTGCATCCTCTGAGGAACATCAGTGCCTTTCCAAGAGAGCTTTCCTTTTAATTGAAGTTAGAATACATTTATCTTACCCGCTAGAAAAAAGAAATGTCTAATTAAAAAAAAAAGTAATATCTGGAGTAGGCCACGAAGAGCTGCAAAACAAAGGAAATGTGATGTGGTACACCACACAGCTTAGTAGTAAATAATACTGACTTCACTTAGCAAGGACGGAATACTGATTTACCCAAAAAGAATGCTATAACCACACTGCAAGGATTGAGGAAGGGAAAAATGTGCTTCTTGGGTGGATGGGTGGGGAGGGATGGTAGCGGTAAGAGAGCTAGCTAGTTTTCCTTAAAAAGTCAAAAAAAAAGACCTTTAAAAGAAAAAAAGGGTCAAGAAATAGCTGTATACTTATATTATTTAGAAATGTAAGTAAACATCAGAAGAAACAATTAAAATTTGAAAATGGTTGTCTCTAGAAACAGAATTAGGAGAAGGGATAAGTATAAACAGTACTATTTTGCAAGCTTTCCTTTGATTAAAAAACATAATTAAAACAGCAGGGTTTCCCTGGTAGTGCAGTGGTTGGGAGTCTGCCTGCCAATGCAGGGAACATGGTTTGGAGCCCTGGTCTGGGAAGATCCCATATGTGGTGGACCAACTAAGCCTGTGCACCACAACTACTAAACCTGCATTCTAGAGCCCACGAGCCACAACTACTGAGTCTGCATGCCACAATTACTGAAGCCTGTGTGCCTAGAGCCCGTGCTCCGCGACAGGAGAAGCCACCGCAATGAGAAGCCCACACACTGCAATGAAGAGTAGCCCCTGCTCGCTACAACTAGAGAACACCCACGTGCAGCAACGAAGACCCAATGCAGCCAAAAATAAACAAAAAAACAAACAAACAAACAGTAGGATCTACCATTAAAATGTGCCTACTCTGCGTCAGGTAGCCAATACACATTCCCTCAATAAATTCTCCAACAACCCTCTAAGATAGGTTTTATTATCACTTATTACTTGTTACCATAATGACAATCCCAATTTCCTAGGACAGTTGTGAGAATTAAATGAGATGATACATTTCATTTTGTCTAGCACAGTGCCCGGCACAAAGTTAAATTCAAGAGATGTTAGCTCTTATTATCCTCAGGGAAAAGAAGAACAGATAGCGGGAGGGAAAAACAACATGAATACAGGGCTGAGTAAAGAGCAGTTCCATCTGACTTAAGAATACGCGTTAGGACTTCCCTGGTGGCACAGTGGTTAAGAATCTGCCTGTTAATGCAGGGGACATGGGTTCGATCCCTGGTCTGGGAAGATCCCACATGCCATGGAGCAACTAAGCCTGTGCGCCACAACTACTGAGCCTGCGCTCTAGAGCCCGCGAGCCACAACTACTGAGCCCACGTGCCACAACTACTGAAGCCCGTGCGCCTACAGCCTGTGCTCTGCAACAAGAGAAGCCACCGCAATGAGAAGCCCGTGCACCGCAACGAAGAGTGGCCTCCACTCGCCGCAACTGGAGAGAGCCCGCGCAGCAACGAAGACCCAACACAGCCAAAAATAAATGAATAAATTAATTAAAAAAAAAAAAGAATACGCGTTAACCAGCCAAGCATTGCTAGGTTGGCAGCCAGATCAGAAAGGGATGTGAATGTTACTACCTTAGATTATGGACAGGCAGCTGTGGTGAAAACTCTCACAATAGTCTAGGTTAGGGGTGAGCAAGCTTTTTTTGCAAAGGATCAGACAGCAATATTTTAGGCTTTGTGGGTTATACGGTCTCTGTTGTAAGTACTCAATTCTGCCATTGAAGCAGGAAAGCAGCCATAGATCATATATAAATACATGAGTGTGACTGTGTAATAAAACTGCACAATAAAATTATATTTACAAAGTAAGCGGTGGGCTAGTTTGACCTGCAGGCCCTAGTTAGCTGACCTCTGATCTAAGTGAAAGGTAAAAGAAGCCAGAACAAGGCAAGAGCCATGAGAATGAAGAGACAGAATGAATGTAGGAATGCTGTAGAGAGAACAGGTAAAAGAGGTGAAGAATCTCTCTTTCAGCAGACACACACACACACACACACACACACCCAGGTTCTCCTCCAATCACTGTCCTAATTCTGTCCTCTTGTGGTCAAACTTGGCATTTCCATTTCCTCATCTCTAATTCATTCCTCAACCTGTCTCCTGGCTAATCATCTACTGAAACTCTTACAAAGCCACCAAGAATCTCCTATCTGTTAAGATCAAATGACTGTTTTTTTCTTTAAATGTGATTTGAAAAATATTTATTTATTTTATTTTTGGCTGTGTTGGGTCTTTGTTGCTGTGCGCAGGCTTTCTCTAGTTGCGGCGAGCCGGGACTACTCTTCATTGCGGTGCGTGGGCTTCTCATTGCAGTGGCTTCTCCTGTTGCAGAGCACGGGCTCTAGGCGTGTGGGCTTAGTTGCTCTGCAGCATGTGGGATCTTCCCGGACCAGGGCTTGAACCCGTGTCCGCTGAATTGGCCGGGGGATTCTTAACCACTGCACCACCAGGGAAGTCCCAAGATCAAATGACTCTTGATTCATAGTGTCTTCTTCTTTCCTCTTGGTTTCCATTCCTTTCTAAAACTCTTTAATCTTTTAAAACCCTCATTCTACAGGCTCTTTCAGATTAAGTCCTCAAGGTGCTATTCCTCCTACTGGTCTTTCTTAAAAGAAGAGAAAATCCTCACATGATTTTAAAACTTTTTTTCAAATCATGAACTCATTTCCAGTGGGGACTGTTTTTTCTGCAGCACTCTTTTTGCCCTGGTTGCAGAGGAATTCCTACACAGCCATTTATATTAGCTTCTGGAGGATGCACCATGGATTTCATTGCTTCAGGATCAGTTTTTGCACTGTTTGGTTTGGGAATGGGTCATGTCGATCCACATGGTGCAGGACTTGGGCTTCAACTTCTCATAGGAGACTTTTATGTTTCTTTATATGCAGAAAAGTAGGTAGAAACAATGGGTAGGATTTTTCTTATCATCCTCTCAGCTTTACTCAGAGATTTCAGCTCTTTGTCTTTTCTCCTATTCCTGTGTGAACTTCAAAAGCCCAGCCCCTGGATCCTAGCTCAAGAGTTGGCAAACTATGGCTGGCTGCCTGTTTAAGAATTAAGAATTTTAAAAATATTTTTAAAAGGTTTATGATTGTGCTACAATGGCAGTGTAGTGGTTATGACAAAACCCATAATGGCCTGTAAAATGTAAAATATTTATTATATGGCCCTTTACTGAAAAAGTTTGCTGACCCTTGGCCTAGCTTCTACGGCCTATATTCCATCAAAATCTTCTTTAGGCTTCAATGGCAAAAGACATCCTTCAGACCTTAAATGACATGTATGCACATGTGTATAAGACATTGTAGGCTGTGTCTCATATGTGCTCATGAAACACTGTACTTCTTTCTTGAATCCCTTTATTCTCTTGGCGTCTGTGACATCCATTTCTTCTACCTTTTCTCTTTGATCTGCCTCTTCTCATTTTCCTTTACTGGTGCCAATTCCACTGCTACTAGTAGTTGGTCCTTTTTAGGAGTCTGGTCCTTGGCTCTCTTTTTTCCTTAACGTATATACTTTCCTGAGGCTATGGCTTCTTACAGTGCGGTTATTGACCTAGATTGTAATCACTTGGGTAATATTAAAACTGCAGGGACTTCGCTGGTGGCGCAGTGGTTAAGAATCTGCCTTCCAATGCAGGGGACATGAGTTCGAGCCCTGGTCAGGGAAGGTCCCACATGCCACGGAGCTACTAAGCCCGTGCACCACAACTACTGAGCCTGTGCTCTAGAGCCTGGATGCCACAACTACTGAAGCCCGCGTGCCTAGAGCCCGTGCTCCGCAACAAGAGAAGCCACCGCAATGAGAAGCCCGTGCACCGCCACGAAGAGTAGCCCCCGCTCGCGACAACTAGAGGAAGCCCACACACAGCAACGAAGACCCAGCGCAGCCAAAAATAAATAAATAAATTTATATAAAAAAGAAAAAACCCCTGAAAGTTCCTGGCTTGAATCCAGACCAAATGAGTCAGAATCTCTGTAGGTAGGGCCCAGGAAACAGAATTTCTTTTTTAAATATTTATTTATTTTTATTTATTTTTGGTTGCATGGGGTCTTAGTTGCAGCACGTGGGATCTTCATTGAAGCATGCAGGCTCCCTTGTTGCGGCGCGCAGGCTTCTCTCTAGTTGTGGTGTGAGGGTTTTCTCTTCTCTAGTTATGGCGCACAGGCTCCAGGGCGTGAGGGCTCTGGAGTTTGCGGCACGCAGGCTCTCTAGTTGAGGTGCGTGAGCTCAGCAGTTGTGGTGCATGGTCCTAGGTGCCCCGTGGCATGTGGGATCCTAGTTCCCTGATCAGGGATCAAATCTACGTCCCCTGCATTGTAAGGCAGATTCTTTACCACTGGACCACCAGGGAAGTCCCAGGAAACAGAATTTTTAAACAAGTTCTCCAGTTTCACTTTTGCATACCAAAACTCAAATTTGTGAACTATTGCCCTAAGCAATCTCCCTCATTATCATCATTTTAACTATCAGCATTATGCTTATAACTAAAAATTATATTTTCAACTCTGCCCTCTCTCCTGAACTCCAGATTCTCACAGGAATTGTTTATAGGCACCTCCACCTAAATCTCACAGGCATAAACTTAACATGCACAAAAGATGTTCTTCCCAAATCTACTCTTCTTCCTCTGTTCTGTTTCAATTGATAGTACCACCTTTCACCCTACAGCTCCGGTCAGAAACCTGGGATCATTCTCAACTCTTCTCTTCCCTCTATTCTCATATCTAAATACTGTTGTTTCTACCTCCTAAATACCTTTTGCATGGATCCCATCGTCTCTATCGCCAGCCACTGCCCCTGTTCTGCCTTTCATCTTCACAACTCCAGGACTGTCACAGTAGACTTCTAACTACAAGATGCCCTTACCTTTTCAAATCCACACTCCACAGAGTTCTTTTTCTAAATGCAAAATTTATGATCTTTCACTTGGATTTCAGCCATACTGCACAACTCCAGGGGGTACCAGTACCTAGAATACAAAGTCATCTAACCGGTATCGCCACTGTTCTCATTACAGCCAGAAGGATCTGATCATATTACTCCCTTCACTGGCTTCCCAGCATCTGCAGAATAAAGTCTCAGCTCTTCACATTTCAGATGAGGCCTGCCCTGCTGTACCACTGCCAATCTCTAACCTACCATCTGGCCTTCCCACCCCTCCCTCACACTTTGTGCTCCATTTGGGCAGGATGCCCTTTGTGCCTTCACTAGCTCAGCAAATTCCTCTTTTTCTTCAAAACTCAGCTAGGGTGTCTCTTCTCTGTGCAGATTTTCCTGAGTCCTCTAGGCAGAGCTGACCATCCCCTCCTTCAGGCCAACTCTGATCTTGTGCCAGCTCATGTTTATTACGCCACTCTCCGCTAGACTTTGAGTAACTCCTGCTAACTCTTTTAGCCCCCACACCTGGCACAGAATAGGTTGCATGGTAGATGTTCCTAAAATTTAAATGGGCCCAAATAAGTCAAGGGTGACACTACAGCTGGAGCCTGAGTACCTAGGAGTACAAAGGCCTCAATCAGAGGGAGTAGGAAAATCAGAAGAAACAGTTCATGGGGGAAGTGGGGAGAGACAACAGTTTCTGCAATAAACATGCTAAGCTTAGGACTGTGACAGAATATCCAGGTGGAGAGGTCCAAGGGGGAACTGGAAATATAATATGCAAGTTTCAGGGAGAGATCAAGCCAGCACCAGAGTCAGAGATTTTTGGGACTCTGAAGCTGTAACAGCTGATGAAATAACCAAGAGAGAGTAATAACCCAAGAGAAGAAGGCAAAGAACAACACCTTGGGAATCATGAGGCAAGAGGAAGAAAAGACAAGATGACAAGAAAGAAAAGTTGCCAAGGAAAAAGATAAGTACTAGATGAATGCAATGTTAGGAAAACTAAGGGAAAATAGTTTCAAGAAGGAATGGGATTAATTATCTATGAATGACTAGGGGTACCCGGGTTGAAAATAGTACACTAAAGAAAAAAGTTTATGGAGAATAGCTTTTCACTCCAAACATTTAGAGCATTTATTTTTACTTGAAGCAACCTAAATATTTGTTTCCCCTGAGCTGTAAAATTAAAAGTGCAAACATCAAACTCTCTTGCGGTTCTCCATGTACATATCCAGAGTCAGAAACCACAGGGCACTCATAAGAGAAATCACGCAGCTCTCTGACTGCACAGACAGAGCCATTCTGAACAGCAGAGAGAAAACAAAGTCAGGATAAATAAAATCTAATCTGGGTTATACCTGAAATAGGACCCAACTGTGCCATTTTCCCTAGCCATGGAAGAGGTTCTGGGCCAGGCTCAAAGAGAGACATCATGAGGTTTGATTTCTTCTTGCTGTCAGCTTGGGAGTAGAGCATTCCGTGCCATTCAGGACTAGATGGAGAGAAGATGGAAGATCAGAAGAACATCAAGCCTGGGACTATCAAGTTAAATAACTCTAGCCTGTGTTTTTCTCTTGAGAGACATGGTTTTCAGCTTTGAAATTAGGTGCATTACTTTTACTAAAGTCAAATCCTAAACCTAAAAATGCATACTGATGTCCCCTAATATTACCATTCCTTGGGGACAGGTATTATTATTCAATTATGTAGATATGGAAATCAAAAGCAGTCTTAAAAGAGAAAAAAAAAATCACAAGGGCAGCAAGTAGCTGCAGGGGTGGTGACAAGTAAGGGCTGAGACCTATAGGTTTTTTCAGCCGCCTACGAATCATTCACAGCAGTACCACAGAGAGAAGCCCTTCTAACAAAGGGCACAAAGCCATCACCCAGCTCTGCTCCCACTTCTCAAAGGGCCCCAGGTGATTCTCCTACTCAGAGACAGTACAAGTAGCCTGAGTACCAAGAAATATAGCAAACTGATACCTAATAAGAATTGCATTTTTCTTTCTGGATCAGCTAATTTTAACTCAAGCAGAAAAGGAGACATGCTTCCTCTGAGCATTCCTAACCTCTTGATTTTCTCTACCAGTCAATCCCAGGTGATGGCCAGAAGATGACCTCTTCTTCTCTGACAACAGGTATTACAGAAAGGGAAGCAGAGAGTTTTGCAGATTTTGAGACTACAGCGAAAAGTGAAAGCTAGAAGGGCTTTCCTCATAGGGAAGGAATACAGCAGAGCGGTTACGAGCATGGGCTATGGAGTCACAATACGTGGATAAGAGCCTGGCTCTTTCATTTACTAGCTGTGTGACCTTGAGCAAGTACCATGACTTGCTCTCGAAGCCTCAGTTTCTTCATCTAAGGAATGGGGATAATACTGATACCTCCTGTATAGTGAGGTATATAAAGTGCCTAGAGAAGTACCTGGCACATGGTAAAATGTTCAATGTTATCGGTATGTTTTTTCATTTAGTTTTACCTCCTCATTCTATAGCTGAGGAGTCTGTGCATACTGCATAAGATCCTACAACAAGTTAGTAGCATTACTTAAACTGACCCCAGTTTTCCTAGATAGGATGGAAAAGAGGAAAACTGAGAAAAGATATTATATAAAGGCAATATAATTAAAAGACTCACTCTGTACTTATTCTAGGGGATGCTTTAAAGAGTAGTGTAGAAGGTGATAGTACGTGGGAAGGATATGGCAGAAAGAGAAAAAAAGTGATGAGATCCTTTCTATTCTTTCTTTCAGAAAAGTCTGGGGAATACTTCACTATAAATTGATTCTCCCTTTCACTCAACCAAAGGTAAAAAAGTTTCTTACCCTAATTGAACTATCGCCACCATTCCTTCCACTTTTAGGCTGCCATGGAGCAGGACACAAAAGTTGGGTATTTTGCCTGCAATCTGATTGGCTGAATTTTCATCTTCGTTGTCATCCGTTATACCAGTACCCACCTCATCACCTTCTATGAAAAGAAGAGAAAACCAGTCAGACTGAGATTAGCTACAAAAACTCCAAACTCCAGTTGTACTCTTGGCTCTTTCTAGCCTTGGAAGGAAAGTATACAAAATTATAAAGGAATATTATAACAAGTAAGAAAAACTCATATTCTGGTTTTCCTATGTCCAAATAAAAATCAGTTTTCACATGTTATATAAATTCCACTTATATGAAACATCCAGAAGAGGCAAATCTATACAGATAGGATATCAGTAGTTACCTGAGGCTGAGAGAGATGGAAGGTTATGGGTTGATAGCTAAAAGGTTTCTTTCTGAGGTAGTGAAAATTCTAAAATTCTGATTCAAAAATTGTGGTTATGGTTGCATAACTTTGTAAATACACTAAAAACTACTGAATTGTACACTCTAAATGGGTGAAATGTATGGTATATGAATTATATTTCAGTGAAGCTGCTACACAAAAAATCAGCTTTCCATAGTTTCTACTGGAACACTAAGCTAGAGGCTCTCTGGGGGTTTCAGGCACCATCGAAACAGAAACAGATTCAGAGATGTCAAGAGTGTTCTCAACTGACAGCCTTCAGGCAGCACGTGGATGGGATACCCCAAAGAACAGTGACTACTCCATAAGCTTCTTGACTCACTTCTCCAACTCCAGGTTCTCTCATACACTCTGCTGACAAATGAATGAATCTTCCTCCAATTAACTTCCTTCTGGAACTATCTGTGTACTCAAGCTGATTCAAAGACTTTCTAATTCAATAGAAAGATCTTCCTGGTTTAGTTTGACATTCAACAGCCCTTACAACACGGCTCCATTTTGCCTTCCCATACTTTTCTTCCCACTGTTTTCCTATACAAACTCTTTGTTTTGCCCACTTTCTTTCTTGGCAATTTATATGGGCACGCAGAATTCCCAGGACCTTAGGAATAAGGTAAACTCAGTTGTTATCAATATCAATAACAGTAAGGTAAAGTATAAACAAAAGGATCATAATCGGTCATCTTTGAGAACATATCAAAGATTCTGTCTATGAATATGTGATGGAGGGTTATGGAATACCTAACACTCCAACTGAAATAACCATGAGTAAATGGAATGTGGTCATAACTCAGTGAGTGGAAACCTGATTGTATATACTTCTTGGAGAAAGCTGGTGAATATAAAAGAGACGGTCAGCCTAAAACATAGAAAAGAGAAGTTTAAAGTGCTAGAGACTAACATTCTCCAGACAGATGCTGAACGTAGGAGATGACTTTATAGTTGCTGGAGAAATACATTCTGCAGTAATGAGGCCTCACAAGGACCTGGATTCATTCACTCATTCAACAGTATTTACTGAGTATCTACTATGTGCTAGGCACCAGTAGAGAACAGGTGTGGTTTCTCCCCTTATAAAGCTGTATTCCACATTGATCAGGCAACCTTCTGAGAACTACTTTGGTTTCCCCAGCATGCTCCCACAGGGAAAGGCAGAGCCCAGGATGAGGGACTAAGCACTGTCATCTCTAAAGAGGATTTCCACTGTAAATTAACGAAGCAGCACACAATAAATATGTGTCAAAATGCTTTCCAGGGCTTCCTTGGTGGCGCAGTGGTTGAGAGTCTGCCTGCCAATGCAGGGGACACAGGTTCGTGCCCCGGTCTGGGAAGATCCCACATGCCACGGAGCGGTTAGGCCCGTGAGCCATGGCCGCTGAGCCTGCGCGTCCGGAGCCTGTGCTCCGCAACGGGAGAGCCACAACAGTGAGAGGCCCACGTACCGCAAAAAAACACCAAAAAAACCAAAAAAAACAATCTAATAACTACTCCTTTCCCCCAAATTCTGCAAAATGGGCTATTCTACTATCTTACATTTAAGAATAACTTTAGATAATAAGATACTTCATATGTATCACTGGAATAGGAAGAGAACTCACCTTTGTTAAGTGCTATAGGTAGAACCAGATGTCTGGACAGAACAGGGGGACTTGAAATATCAGCTATATCAATAAATCCCACTATTTCCAAATCTGAAAAGAAGGAATCAACATAGAATTAACTCGTAACAAACAATAAATGCTGGAGACGGTGTGGAGAAAAGGGAACCATCCTACACTGTTGGTGGGAATGTACCAATAAACTGGTACAGCCTCTACAGAGAACAGTATGGAGGTTCCTTAAAAAACTAAAAACTGAGCTACGATGTGACCCAGCAATCCCACTCCTGGGCATATATCCGGAGAAATCTGTAAGGATGCATGCACCCCGATGTTCACTGTAGCACTATTTACAATAGCCAGGACATGGAAGCTACCTAAATGTCCATCGACAGAGGAATGGATAAAGAAGATGTGGCACATATATACAATGGAATATTACTCAGCCATAAAAGGAATGAAATAATGCCATTTGCAGTGACATGGATGGACCCAGAGATTGTCATACAGAGTAAAGTAAGTCAGAAAGAGAAAGAAAAATATCGTAAAATATCACTCGTATGTGGAATCTAGAAAAATGGTACAGGATTTCCCTGGTGGTTCAGGGGTTAAGAATCCACCTGCCAATACAGGGGACATGGGTTCGATCCCTGGTCTGGGAAGATCCCACAGGCCCCGGAGCAACTAAGCCCACGCACCGCAACTACTGAAGCATGCGCGCCTAGAGCCTGTGCTCTGAAATAAGAGAAGCCACCGCAATAAGAAGCCCGCACACCGCAACGAAGAGTAGCTCCCGTTCGCTGCAAGTAGAGAAAGCACATGCCCAGCAACGAAGACCCAATGCATCCAAAAAAAAACAAAAAAAAAAAAAAGAAAAGAAAAATGGTACAGATGAACTTACTTGCAAAGCAGAAACAGAGACACAGATGTAGAAAACAAACTTATGGTTATCAAGGGGGGAAGGGGGAATGGGATGAATTGGGAGATTGGGATTCACACATATACACTACTGTATATAAAATAGATAACTGGGCTTCTCTGGTGGCGCAGTGGTTGAGAGTCCTCCTGCCGATGCAGGGGAAACGGGTTCGTGCCCCGGTCTGGGAGGATCCCACATGCCGCAGAGCGGCTGGGCCCGTGAGCCATGGCCGCTGAGCCTGCGTGTCCGGAGCCTGTGCTCCACAACGAGAGAGGCCACAACAGTGAGAGGCCCGCGTACCGCAAAAAAAAAAAAAAAGAAAGAAAAAGATAACTAATGAGAACCTACTGTATAGCACAGGGAACTCTATTCAATGCTCTGTGGTGACCTAAATGGGAAGGAAATCTAAAAAAGAGTGGATATATGTGTATGTATAACTGATTCACTTTGCTGTACAGCAGAAACTAACACAACATTGTAAAGCAACTATACTCCAATAAAAATTAATTAAAAACAAAGAATTAATTTGTTATGGGAAAGTACATTATTTTCTATGTACTAGATTTCATAAACACAAGGTTTAGATCGGGAATTCAAATATGATGACTAGGAAGGTTATTAGAAGTTTCTCTGAATGACTCTAATACTTTGCATTTTAAGTAACTAAGAAATTAAGGACAACTGTCTTTTATTTAATGGACTTAAGTTATACGACAAATCAGCTAGACTATTTTTATGAGGCTAGGTCCCCAGCCAAGGCAAAAGCTTAATGGTTAAGGCTCTCTGAATAGTCAGGATGTTCAGGTCACCAGCGGGCGTCATAGTAAAATACTTCCACAACAACTGCAAGCAGCTATGCCTGGAGGGTAAGGCTTTTGCATTAAAACTGTTTCCCTGAGAAAGAAATACATTCTCTACAAAATCAAGGTAGCAGTGTACATATGACGATGGTTTCTTTGCTTTATAGAAGCTGTATTAAAGACCAAAAGTATTTGTTGAAAATCTAAAATAAGTTAAAAAAAAAAAAGTTGTAACCCAAAGAGTACTTTCTGGAAGTTTTTTCTTTTCTTTTTTTTTTTTTTGCTGTTCGCAGGCCTCTCACTGTTGTGGCCTCTCCCGTTGCAGAGCACAGGCTCCGGACGCGCAGCCTCAGCGGCCATGGCTCACGGGCCCAGCCGCTCCACGGCACGTGGGATCTTCCCGGACCGGGGCACGAACCCATCTCCCCTGCATCAGCAGGCGGACTCTCAACCACTGCGCCACCAGGGAAGCCCTGGAAGTTTTTTCTGATTATATAAGTAGTATAAAAACTTAGAAAACACTAAAAACTGTAAAGAAGAAAAATAAAGTCACTCATCATTCCTCATCAAAGGAAACCTCTATTAATATTTTACTGAATTGCTTTTTAGTCTTTCTTCTAGGCATATACACATTCATATTCTCAAAACAATGTTTTAAAAAATCAGGATCATGGTGAGTATACCATACTTCTTATACATCAGGAAATCTGCTTCTCTGGAGTTTTGCTATCATTACCTTCTTTAGCTGAGTAACGAATGAATCAGCATAAGCAGTTATATATTTTTCATCTGAGTAGAAAAAGGCCTATGTTTTAGTGGTTTAAATATAAGCTATAACAAAAATCTTGGACTAGAAGCTTTTATAAGTTAGTCCATTAAATAAAGGACAATTATCCTTATTTTCTTAGTTACTTAAAATGAAAAGCATTAGAGCCATTCAGAGAACTTCCAATAACCTTCTTAGTTATCATATTTGAATTCCCCACCTAAACACTGCATTTGTGAAATCTAGTACATAGAAAGTAATGTACTTCTGGGAAGAAAAGATCTATTTGAAGTTACTCATCCTAAAAGGGTGGGAGGGAAGTGGAATATAACTGGTTTGAAGGCAACAAAACATTTGGCACACTGCTGTCTAGTCACAATGAAAGAGATGGATGACCTATTTCTAGCAGGAGCAGAAAATAAAGGCACAGAAAACAAAACAGCCTGTGCACAGCCCTTCACTCAAAAACTCCTTAAAGTCTACACACCCAAGAATGAAATGAATTTCCAGCTGTACTTAATTTTAATCATTTAAAAATTTTTTCATTATATCTTTTATTATTAATTAATTAATTAATTTTTGGCTGCTTTGGGTCTTCGCTGTTGCGTGCGGGCTTTCTCTAGTCGCAGTGAGCAGGGGCTGCTCTTTGTTGCGGTGTGCGGGCTTCTTCTCACTGCGGTGGCTTCTCTTGTTGCGGAGCACGGGCTCTAGGCACGCGGGCTTCAGTAGTTGTGGCTCACGGGCTCTAGAGCGCAGGCTCAGTAGTTGCGGCGCATGGGCTTGGTTGCTCCACAGCATGTGGGATCTTCCCAGACCAGCGCTCGAACCCGTGTTCCCTGCACTGGCAGGCGGGTTCTTAACCACTGCGCCACCAGGGAAGTCCAATTTTAATCATTTGTTGATTGAACAATTACCTAGTGAACATCTACTAAGCATCAGACACTAAGCCAGGCACTGAGGGTGTGCAGTGGTGACTCGAAACAGTGATGGTTAAACATATACCCACCACTCAAGGAGTCCACCTGCCAATATGAGACAACTCTCTTCTCTACTACCCCTTGTTACTTTTGATTATTGGCTTTGCCAATTTAACCTAAGCATAGCACTGGCAACATGGTAGAAGCCATAACACATTGCTTTCTTTTAGTCATAATACAAGCTGCAGGATTAGAGGGGTACAATATATCACAACTGAGACCTGAGAGACCATCATTTCTCCTAGAGATTCCACTCACCTAGCCAATAAGAACTAGAGGAAGTGACTTGTCCAGGGTCACAGAGGAAAAGTCACACAGCCAAGTCTAAAAGCTAGCTCTTCATATATGACCTTAATAATGACGCTAATCCGTCTTACTATCTCTATTAAGAACTACCTCAAGGATTTCAATGCTAGTGAATCTGGCCCTGGTTTCCAACTCTAGTAACTTGTGGTTATAATCATCTAGGATCAGAGATTAACTCATGACCTCACCACGGAAGACTACTAATCTGCCACCCCTTAGGCAATGCAACCTCCCATCCAAAGTATACTGGCATTTCTTTTCAACCCTCCTGGAGAGAGGAGAGTAAAAGTCAGAAGTTAGAAGAAAGTAGGGATAACAGAAGAACAAGAATGAAGTATAAAAAAAGTTACCTGTGTTAATGACTTTAGGGATAGGATCGATTTCCTCGTCTACAACAAAAGGTTCTGGCCTGGGGAAGACTTGCACATCAGCGGTTAGGTGGCCACACTTGAGAACAGCATGGAAAGGTGTATATGCCAGATCTATCAGTTTTCTAGAATATGATGATTATTTGTTACAGAAAGAGTAATATGATACGTATAATTTTTTTCAAGTAATCTTTTTAAGATGTCAAGTTTGTTTTCCCTTCAAGTTGATTCCAAAGCTATGATCTGACCATTTGTGAAACAGAACAAAATCTGATATTTTTGGTGAGGAAATTTCAATTCTGAAAAGCTCAAAAGCAGTTAAATCTTTGAAATTGCTGTCATTGTAAGGAAGTCAATACCTATAGACATTATAGATTTAGTCATGCTTAATTTAAAAGGGAGTCAACACCTAAAAATCACTACCACCAATCATTTTATCTGAAAAATGTGCAACTTGGGGAAAATGAAATGACACAACTAGAAACAGTAAAATAGATATTATTGTCTGACATCAAATTATAATGCTGGATTGTAAGAAGGCAAAAAAGTATATACTCACCCAAACATAGACTGTACATTTTTCAAGCACAGGGGGCCATCAATAGTAAAAATCTGCCCTTCACCATTGTTTAAATCTATAAGACGTTCAAGGCAATCCAAGGAATCAGTGCTCTGAAGCTACAAAGCAAAACAGATGACTCTTTTAAAGTGGCATAAAATGCCAGATTGTTATCAGTACACTAAGGTCACAAAACGAAGATGATTTTTTTTAACAATGTGAGAAGGAAAATAACTAACAATTTTGACTCAAGGTTACCAAAGAGGAATGTTATATAAAATTATACCAGTAGAGCTATTTCATTCCAAGTAGTTTTGCAAAGATTCAGAGGTGACCACAGTTGGTATTCACATAGCACCTTCCCTTCCAAGTGTTTCTAACATATTTTGGTAAGAACCATCATTATTTATATTTTAAAGATAGAAAAACTGAGGTGAAGAAAAGTTAAATAACTTTCCAAAATAAATGGGAAAACCAGGAGATAAGAGTTTAATAAAACATACATCAGAGTAATGTTACTTAACAACAACAAAAAATCAAAGCACACTTCTGTCAACATTTCTGGTGTGATGGACATAAGAATTCCTAAGTGAGGGAAACACCTAACACCAAAAAGAACATTCTGACTCTGTAGCATCTGAAGAACCTTTGTGGGAAGTAGGACGGATAACAACTCCAGCTATGTTTCCTGAGATGTGGCAACACTCTGCTTTCAGAAAGCATTTGAGACATAGAGTCTTTTCAAATATAATCAGTAATTAGTGTCAGTTGAAACAATGGAGTTCAATGTTATACTATAGGCATGCCTCATTTATTGAGTTTCGCAGATATTGCCTTTTTTTTTAAACAAAGG
The DNA here is from genome assembly GCF_039906515.1 of Pseudorca crassidens. Taxonomy (NCBI): domain Eukaryota; kingdom Metazoa; phylum Chordata; class Mammalia; order Artiodactyla; family Delphinidae; genus Pseudorca; species Pseudorca crassidens. The sequence continues at coordinate 113,784,876 of NC_090296.1, forward strand.
TCTGTGGCAAACCTGTGTCAAGCAATTTTATTGGCACAATTTTTCCACAGGATTTCCTCACTTTGTCTCTGTGTCACATTTTGGTAATTCTCGCAATATTTCAAACCCTCCACCAGCAAAAAGATTACAACTTGTTGAAGGCTCAGATGATGGTTAGCACTCTTTGGCAATAAAATATTTTTAAAATAAGGTATGTACATTGGTTTTTTTTAGACAGTGCTATTTATTGCACTCTTAATAGACAACAGTATAGTACAAACAAAGCTTTTTTTATATGCACTGGGAAAAAAAGAAATTAATGCGACTTGCTTTATTGTGATCCCCGCTTTATAGTGGTGGTCTGGAATGGAACCTGCAATATCTCCGACACATGCCTGTATATGTAATATAATATTAATGGAATATACTAAAAAATATATTCCATTTCTGAGTCCTAAAATGTATCTAATCAAACTAAAAAGAACTTAGTAAAAAGCATTACCTCCTCCAGATTTGCCATGCACATGATGTATAACTTAGATGGGAAAGGAAAAGGTAGTGGGAACCTGTTGCTCTCACTGCGTTGGCTGTGAGTAGCTAGGGAGTGCCGCAGTGACCCTCTACCAATGCCAAGACAGCCATCTGTCACCAGAACAACCTGTTTGCAAAAAGGGAGAGGAGTTTTGTACATGAAATAACATATTTATTTAAAGCAGTCTCATTTGGCAATGTTTTCATTTCTCCCTAATTGCATTTACACTGAAAAATGTACCTCTGCAGGAATACAAACAAAGATGTGAATAAATCTCAACAACATTTGTCAAGTGAAAGATGACAGACACATTGTATTGATACGATTCTACACATATATATTAAGTTCAGACCACGTAAAACAAAACTAAGATAAATCAAATAGGGGTTGTGGGGTGATACTGAGTAGAAAGGGGCATGAGAAAACTCTGTAGGGTAATGGAAATGTTCTATATCTTAACTGGAGGAGTGGTTACATAGGTATATACGTTTGTGAAAACTCAGTAAACTGTATACTTAAGATCTATGCATTTTACTGTATTTTATCTTATTAAACCTTTAAAAAAGCACCTACCTATGAACACTTAAAAAAAAGACAAAACCATTCATAACCAATTCTTACTTAATTGTATTAAAACTAGAACGCTATCTCTTAGAGAAGGAGTTGGCACCTAAGACACTGGTGTCAAAAATGGCATAAAGGGTACTTCCCTGGTGGTCTAGCGGTAAAGAATCTGCCTTCCAATGCAGGGGACACAGGTTCGATCCCTGGTTGGGGAACTAAGATCCCACATGCCCTGGGGCAACTAAGCTCACGTGCCCTGGAGCCTGCGCACCACAAAGAGAGAGAGAAAACTCGCATACCACAACTAGAGAGAGGCCTGCGCACCGCAACAAAAAGATCCCGCATGCTGCAACTAAGACCTGAAGCAGCAGAAAAAGAAAAAAAGAAAAAAAATGGCATAAGGACCTATTTTACGTGTGTCCCTAGGAAATACCAGCACAGAAGTCTGAAGACTGAACCTTGACACTTTATTTTCAAAGATGACAAACTTTACCTACCCCTGCTCAACTAAAATGACAACTGCATTAAATATGTATTTATAAAAGCCATTTAACCAGACATGGACAAGACCTTTAAAATGCATTCTTAATCAACCGAAAATTTTTAAAAGCCTTCAAAACATACCAACAATAGACATTAGTTACAAATCATTTTCCTTTTCCTCACTGTTTAATGCAGTCCTTGGGAAGTCCTGGGTGGACTTCCCAAGCAATCAGGGGAGGATTGTTTTTGCTCTCCCTAGCCTAGCCTAGTAACTTAACAATAACAAACCAGTAAGTCAGTATTAGGTGGTTGTACCATGTGAAGTGCCAAGACTGACACTTACTTCTAAAGCCCAAGAATGCTTAATAGAGGTCCCCTGGAGAGATGTCATCTCTTAGGAAGACAGTCAAGGCAAATCCCTCTTCTAGGTACCAACAATTGCTACATAATGATTTACTTCTGCCACTAGCTTTTTCAGATGCTGTGTGATAATGAAATATTTCTTGTAATGTCAAAATGAGACAGACTTTACTCAGATAATGAAAACACGGTCCAGCTCTTTAAAAACTTGGTTAAAAACATTCCACATTAAAACAAATCTGTTTGATAGTAACTGATTATAAAAACAATCACTAATAACGTCCACCGTGTTTTGGACCTGGTTCACCCCAAAACTCACCAAGCAAGTCTAAGTGGATCCAGGCCCAGCTCCTTCCCCTCAGGGTACAGTATATCTCAAATTCAGATTCCTCCTTTTTGCAAAGGAAGAAAAAAATATTAAAAGGCAGAAGTCTGCATGGTGCACAAGGTCTGGCTCTTATGTGTTTTCTGAGTTTCTTCTCTAAAACCACTGAAGAAGTAGCAAATGAAACTGTGCTACCTGCTAGCTTCCAGTTCAGAAGATATTGACAACAAAACTTCACTTATTCTTTATATTGCTAGGAAATTAGACAGTCTGTATGCATGGTTTTATGAACTAATGTTTATGAAGCAAGGTGACAAAGGTTTTTATTTCTGAAAGGAAACTGATCAAAAGGTATTTACTGGCTTTTTTAGCAAGTGTCCACTAAAGTGATCTGATTTTTAACCTTTTAGTAGTAGCTCAGGGTCTTCACTAACCCATGAGTTCATACTGTGTAAAATAACTCAACTACCTGAGTAAGAAAAAACAGTAAGAAAAAACAAAAAAGCTTAAAAAAAAAAAAGCTGGGTTTATTGAGATATATTTCATAAGCAACAAAATTCACCCTTTTTAGTATATAGTTCTATGAGTTCTGACAAATGCATTCAGTGATGTAACCACTTCTACTATCAAGATACAGACCAGTTCCATCACTTCTCATATTCCCTCATGTTTTATTTGGGTCAGCCCCTAACCTTTCCTCACCACAAGGCAGCCACAATCTTATACTTATTTAAAAAACAAATATCGGTGATGCTACTGACACTACTGAGGAATCCCGTATTTGACCCTATAATAAAAAATCATATACTATGGCCCACTGCCTGTTTCTGTAAATAAAGTTTTACTGGAACAGAGCCATGCCCATTTATTTACTTATTACCTGTGACTGCTTTCATGCTATGACAACAGAGTTGAGGAGTTGCCACTGACACCCGCAAAGCCTAAAATACGGAAAAAGTTTGCTGATTCCTGTTGTAGACTATTATGATTTTCCTTTTAGCAACTTTTCTGTTTTCTCCTTTAAAATATGCTACCACTTCTCAAAGAACCTGTTTATAGCAAACTTCCAATTGCTACAACTCTGCTCTGATTTGATGCTATATGTGGACCTATTGTGGACTCTTAAGGAAAGGGCAACAGATTTTATGACATACACCTCACTTTTTAGACAACCCAGGTAGTTGAGAAGGTTAAAAGTCTGCTGAATAAATGCTACACTGGAATAATGAAGATAGACTATATTGTACTGATGTTTACAATTATATCACTCAAAATTATAATCGCCCCTTCCAGGGGGTGTTCTAAAATTCCACTGTGAGCCCTTTGTGTTTTATACAAACAATGCTAGTTTGAGGTAAGTCAATTTACTAGGAGGATGCTTTCCTTAAGGCATATTTGTGCTGCTTTCTGAATATATTAGTGTTGATTTAGTGCCTTCTTTTAAAAAGATACCAAAAGTGTATAATACAGTTTGTGGAAATTACAATGTATGCTGTGTCAGAGCCTGAACAAAAATGAAGCGCCTCAGTGGTTAATGATTTTAACTTAGGGCAAAGAAAAAGAATTGATCATTACCTGACAAGGAATTGCACCACCCCATTCTTGCTGAACGATATTGCAAACACCAACTAATGCAGACTCCAAGCAGGTTTTATCGTAATCATCCATATTACTTAGTGCTTCCTGATTGAATGAAAGATAAAATTGCTCATTATTATTTACTGTTTTAATTTGTTACCAGAAAAAAACATAAACTGTTCAAAGCATGAATGTTACACAGGGGACACTGTGTTTCTGAGAGCCCAAATCATACGTTCTTAAAGAAAAATGGTAAAAAAGATTTCCTCAACTATAAAGGATGATTAAAAGAGCTTCCCTGGGCTTCCCTGGTGGCTCAGTGGTTGAGAGTCTGCCTGCCGATGCAGGGTACATGGGTTCGTGCCCTGGTCCGGGAAGATCCCACATGCCGCGGAACGGCTGGGCCCGTGAGCCATGGCCACTGAGCCTGCACGTCCGGAGCCTGTGCTCTGCAACGGGAGAGGCCACACAGTGAGAGGCCCGCGTACCACCCCAAAAAGAAAAAAAAAGAGCTTCCCTTTATTCTGTTCTCTCATCAGGTGAGAGTGAATTGTCCATCAAGTTCATATCTTTATTAAGTGGACCTTGAAAGAAATAATTAAAATGAAAAACGTTTGAAGACATCACAAAAATAATGACAAAATTTACTGAATACTATCATCATTCTAGGCATTTTACATGCATTTAATCATGACAACATCCTATAACGCAGTGGTCCCCAACCTTTTTGGTCAGGCACCAGTTTCGTGGAAGACAGTTTTTCCAGACGGGGGGTGGGTGGGGCGGGGCAGGGGATGGTTAAGGCGGTAATGTGAGAGATGGGGAGCAGCAGATGAAGCTTTGCTGGCTGCCCACTCCTCACCTCCCGCTGTGTGGCTGTGGGTGGGGGTTGGGGACCACTGCTATAAGGTATAGATAATGAATCTATTTTTATTTTCTTTATTTAAAAAAAATTTCATTTATTTATTTTTGGCTGCGTTGGGTCTTCGTTGCTGTGCACGGACTTTCTCTAGTTGTGGTGAGCGGGGGCTACCCTTTGTTGCGGTGTGCAGGCTTCTCATTGCGGTGGCTTCTCTTGTTGCGGAGCACGGGCTCTAGGTGTGTGGGCTTCAGTAGTTGTGGCAAGCAGGCTTCAGTAGTTGTGGCACGCAGGCTTCAGTAGTTGTGGCTCACGGGCTCTAGAGCGCAGGCTCAGTAGTTGTGGTGCACAGGCTTAGTTGCTCTGCGGCATGTGGGATCTTCCCGGACCAGGGCTTGAACCCATGTCCCCTGCATTGGCAGGCGAATTCTTAACCACTGCGTCACCAGGGAAGCCCAATTAACCTATTTTTAAAATAAGGAAACTGAGGTACAAAACGATTAGGTCACTTTCCCAGGTCTTACACCTAGAAGTGGCAGAATCTAGATTTGAACCCAGTCAGTCAGACTCCAGGACTCAACCATTACTCTTCACTACCTATATAGCAATTCTTTAAATTTCAGAACTGCTGAACATCCAAGATTCTTAGTTTACTCATCTATAAGAAATCCAGTGCAATTAAAAAATGAAAAAAAAAAAAAAGCTTTTGAGTCACTTAAAAAAATGTGAGATAGGGACTTCCTTGGTGGTCCAGCGGGTAAGACTCCATGCTCCCAATGCAGGGGGCCTGGGTTCGACCTCTGGTCAGAGAACTAGATCCCACATTCATGCTGTAACTAAGAGTTCACATGCCGCAACTAAGAGTCCACACGCCAAAACTAAGAAGCCCACATGCTGCAACTGAGACTCTGCATTCCACAACTAAGGGTCTGCATGCTGCAACTGAAAGTTCACATGCTGCAACTAAGACCCGGTGCAGCCAAAATAAATAAATAGATTTTTAAAAAAAAATGTGAGATAATAAATGATTTAACAAAATTTTATTATTTATATTTTAAAAAGCAAACTATACTGATCCTGGATTTCTAAACTGCCTAGCAACTATTAAACTGTTCATTTTAATTCCACAAACACTTACTGACTGCTCACTATGGGCAAGGAACTGTGCTAGGTATTGTTGGAAATAGTAATAATTTAGAGATGTTGTCAGAAAGTAATTCTTTGGCATATCACAGACAACACCTTTGGAAGGTAACACCTATCAATCAAGGTTTTAAAATGATTTCTTGGCATCTGTAAATCAAAGGCTATTTGTTGCGGAGGAAATATACTCCTGAATTACTCTAGAATAAGGATTTTATAAGGAAGGACTATTTTTCTTTTTTTAAAATTTATTTATTTTTGGCTGTGTTGGGTCTTCATTGCTGCATGTGGGGTTTCTCTAGTTGCAGCAAGCGGTGGCTACCCTTTGTTGTGGTGCATGGGTTTCTCCTTGCGGTGGCTTTTCTCGTTGCGTAGCACGGGCTCTAGGTGCATGGGCTCAGTAGCTGTGGCTTGCAGGCTCAGTAGTTGTGCCGCATGGGCTTAGTTGCTCCACGGTATGTGGGATCTTCTCGGACCAGGGCTCAAACCCGTGTCCCTTGCATTGGTAGGCGGATTCTTAATCACTGAGCCACCAGGGAAGTCCCTGGAAGGACTGTTTTTCATCTCAAGTTTTATAGAAAAGTAGAAAAGTGTTGAACCTAAAGATCCTGAACTTTAGGGAACAGGGCACTACATCCTGAGATGCTCCCCTCCCACAGAGAATTCCAGAAAACCAAAAGAGGAGGCTACAGCAACAACTCACAGCTCTAACTCATAGCTCTACCAAAGGCAGAAGGCCTACTGATTATGAATCTTTGTTTTACAGTTATACTCAGATATTATACCCATAGACTTATCTTTAAATAATTCCAGTTCTAAATATTCAGTGCAATATGATAATACTGTTTTCCTTCCTATAAATTGGGCCCAGTACATACAATAACTCATTCCTTTTTGTACCTGTAGGGTGTTATAATCTCTTGTGAAGGGAACCATCAATTCCCAGAGTGATGAAAAAACCACCAGGGCTGTAAACTCAAGCTTGTAATTTGTGGCCATGTGTTCAAACAGCATTGTCAAACCATGGGCTGCCAGGTGCTTGCGCTGATATTCCTCGGACCCCTCGATAGACACAGGTCGGGTCATGGAAAGGGATACGTCCATTACCACCACCGTAGGCATGATGAAAGTGATCCCAGTGTTCCCAGTCAGAATGTAAACAGATAGCTATAGATAGAGAAATGCTGTAGAAAGTAAATATGATTAGGTCTTGCATGTCATGGAGAGAAAAAAGTATTTTTTTAATCATAATTTTAACCTAACTTTCCAGAAATAAGTGAAGGCAAACCCCATCTAAGTGGAGGTGAGGACAAATCTGCAGGGAATTCAGTGGGAGGGAAGCAAGCAGCTTAGTTCACTGTGAGGACCACTCCTAGAATCACCCACTAAATGGCCATAAATCAAGGACCATCTTAAATGTTTCTAGTAAAAACAAAATAAAACAAAATATTAAATTCAGGGAGCTCTTGAGTTGAATACTTTCAAATCTTACACAACTTAATATAACAAACACTCCTACATCACCTCTCCGACACTTAATTTACTAAAGAACATTTCTAGTTGTCTTATGGTGGTACTTTTTGACAATCAACCATTCTTTTTGGGCACCATCACTATCTTACTCAATACAGCAGTATTTGGGCAAGTGTTTGCTGAATTATCTTGTTGCCTAATGTCCTTTTTAAAAAAATTAAAATGAACGCAAAATATAAAAACAAAAAGTCGGGCTTCCCTGGTGGCACAGTAGTTAAGAATCTGCCTGCCAATGGAGGGGACACAGGTTCGAGCCCTGGTCCGGGAAGATCCCACATGCCGCAGAGCAACTAAGCCTGTGCACCACAACTACTGAGCCTGTGCTCTAGAGCCCATGAGCCACAGATACTGAGCCCAGGTGCCACAACTACTGAAGCCCATGCGCCTACAGCCCGTGCTCCGCAACGAGAAGCCACCGCAATGAGAAGCCCGCGCACCGCAACGAAGAGTAGCCCCCACGGGCCGAAACGAGAGAAAAGCCTGCACGCAGCAACGAAGACCCAATGCAACCAAAAATAAATAAATAAAATAATAAAATAAAATAAATTATTTTTAAAAAAAGAAAAGGCTGGTAAAGTCATAGTCCAAATTAGACAAAGCTGGAAATCATCAAGCATGACAAAAACAACAAACTGCTAGCCTCAGTAGTACTCACTGCAGATAAACGAGGCAACAGCTCTTTAACTATGAAGGAAAAGAGCAAAATTAAAGAATATGTATGACAGCTGGCAGTATCTCTTGAAACTGTATAAAAGTCAAAATGTAGAAGAAATGGAGAAAACAAAGAGCTTTTAAAATTATGGATTGAGAATTAGCATGAAGAAAACATTTCTGTGCTCAAAAATAAAGAAAAAAGTTCCCAGATATACAGATCTGCTCTTGCTGCTGCTGCTACTCTATTATTAAGCAAACTATAGTCTACTCACACAATTAAATATCATATAGCTATAAATAAATCATACATATACAGATATCAGAAATATTTATATAGTATTAGTAACTGAGAAAAGCAGGTCACAGGCCTGTATGTATACACCGATTACAACTTCATAAAAATCATACTGCATATATTGCATATATACAATTTTGCATATATACAATTAGAGAACACTCAGGATGGACATAAACAAGTTAGAAAATTTAATGTTCACTAATTTCTTTTTTGGAACTTACTTCAAAACACTTAACAGTGGCCAGAGGGCTTGTTTTAGTACAGTGTCCAACTGCAAACGTGTGCTATTCTAAAATTCCATTTGTAAGTAGGCTGTTGGGAACTCTGAGCATATTGCCTCACAGAAACAATGTTATAAATGGGGATCAGGGACTCATGTCAAGTAGGAAAAGCCTTTTTACCACATAATGGCCTTTCAAATACAAATGCCTCATGTATCCAACATCGATAAAGACTAAAGGAGATATATAAATTACTCTTCCAGACTGCTTTCCAAAATGTTTAACCATTTTGATAGAAAAAAACTAAAATGTGGGATTCCCTGGTGGTGCAGTGGTTTAAGAATCTGCCTGCCAACGCAGGGGACACGGATTCGAGCCCTGGTCTGGGAAGATCCCACATGCCGCGGAGTAACTAAGCCCGCGCACCATAACTACTGAGCCTGCGCTCTAGAGCTCGCAAGCCACAACTACTGAGCCCACGTGCCACAACTACTGAAGCCCGCACACCTAGAGTCCGTGCTCCACAACGAGAAGCCACCGCAATGAGAAGCTTGTGCACCGCAACCAGTGGCCCCACTCTTCACAACCAGAGAAAAGCCGATGCACAGCAACGAAGACCCAACGCAGCCAAAAATAAATAAAATAAATTTATTTTTTAAAAAAACCAAGGGGCTTCCCTGGTGGCGCAGTGGTTGAGAGTCCGCCTGCCGATGCAGGGGACACAGGTTCGTGCCCCGGTCTGGGCAGATCCCACGTGCTGCGGAACAGCTGGGCCCGTGAGCCATGGCCGCTGAGTCTGCGCGTCCGCGTCCGGAGCCCGTGCTCCGCAACGGGAGAGGCCACAACAGTGAGAGGCCCGCGGACCGCAAAAACAAACAAACAAAAAACCCCAAAATGTGCATCCTTATTCTGCGCCTCATTAAGCACAGCATGTTAAACATAATTCACTCTGACTTAGCATCACAACTCTGAACACCAATACTGCGCAGCACGCTGCTGCCCTCATGTTTTTATACCAGCATTCTCCCAAGTGTGTGCTGCACAACACTGCCCTGGAGGGATGCGCCAAGAAAAATGAGTTCAGGTCTTATTAAAGACACTGAGAAGCTCTATAGCAAAGAATCCAGTTTGTTAACTCTGTGTTTCCCATTTAACCCTTCTCTGATCATTAGTTGATGCCATGGAACAAGTATATAGAACATACCCAGAAACACTGCCTTGTACTCAAGGGATCCAGGCTGTTGTGTTCTGTTTTGGTGCCTCCTCTTTGTAACTAAGTTTTGGACCATCATTTTGCATCCCACTTTTCTCTGTAATCATCCTCCCTCTTTCCGATTTGTTGCTTTTTGGCTACTATGAGCTGGAAAGCCAGGTAATCCAGCTTGCTAAAACTGTGTCCGAAGTCAAAGTTAACAGGCTCTGAGAGCCTGTGAGTTTCTTCTGCTGTCACGTGCATGTGCTTAGGCATTATCAACTTGGTGCTATTTCATCTACTCAGTCTTTCCAGACCCTTTCTGGGTCTCAGCTGTGTTGTTCAAGAAGTGAGGTCCTGTGCAATACTGGTTCAACTACACTACATTAGACGATAAGCTCAACAAGAGCAAGGACAGTGTGAGATTCTGCCCACCAATGTCTCCTCAGAACCTATCACAGCAGTGGGCACACAGTATGTACTTGACAAATACTTGATAATGACAAGTAAACTACCTCTCAGCACCAGATGTAACATTAATTTTTTGGCAAAACACATTACAAATTTTAACTCTGGACACCAGAAACACACTTCCTCCTCTCCTCGTTCAAGCAGAGATATCAGGAACTCCTATGCCTCTACCCACGTATAGAGTTTATCCAGCTCCTATGGTATTCCCATTCAGGCACAGAGGTCTTTACGTTACTGAAAGCTGGGGATGCGGAGTACTGGCCTCATCTCTTAGGAGAATGAGAATCAGGATACACAGATTTAGATCATATATAAGAAAGCATTTCCAGCTCATGAAATCTGCTGTAACACTGGAATGGGTGACCATAGCTGGCAGGATTGCATTCTGGGAAGACACTTATGGAGCTGGCTCTTTCTTCAGACTGATGCATTTGTGTCCACCCCCAAACACACCTTCCTAACAATGGCAAAGTTATGGGAAACCAATTTAGAACTCAGGTTGTCAGCACAGAAGTAAAAGATGGATGGATGTTCTTGAAGGGTGGTTCACTCAAGTAGCCTAGGCCTGATTAAAAAAAAAAAAAAAATCCCTGCCCACACAGTCCAGCAATTTTGTGAAAACACCACGTTACTTCTCTCTTGGGTTGATTCTTACCCTAAGGTCCTCCACCCCACCCCCATAGCCTTCTCGTAAGTACAGTTTACATACAATGCTTAAGACAACTAGTGGTCTTCTTTTCTCAAGTAGCCCTCAGCCCCTTGATTTGGTCATCTCCATTAGCTACACATTTATAATTCTTCCCAGAAGGAGACAATTGGCTCGTTCATAAAGAAGTGATTCTGAGGAGTATCGCTCTTAAAGCGTGATTCCACTCGAATTTCTAGGGATCCGCTAACCTACTCTTAAGTTTGTCTGTTGGCCTCACATCTCTTGCCCGGATGAGTCCCCTCCACCGTTCTCGTTACAACTTCACCTCTAAAGTGCCAACCTGTAAACACAGAACTCCTGCATTTGGATCGCGTCTGCCTGGGGATGTATTTTTACCTTAAAATCAGTCAAAAATCTTTAAGATCTGGAAGTCTCTTATGGGAAGAGGAGGCGAAGGGGGCCTGGGTAAGGGGCCGACATCGTGGTGCTTGCGCGGAGCTCTGGCGCGGCAGAGCGAAGGGAGAACGAAGGCAGTGGCCCGGAACTGGCGCCGCAGAGACGGCGCGGGGCGGCCACCTCGGCGGCGGAAAGGCCGGGGGTCGGCCCCGCGTTGTTCCCCGCCGCCGACCCCTTCTCCTGCAGCTCCAACAAGCAATCCAAGACAGCCTACGGTCTCCAGCGCCCTCTACTCACCCCGCGCCCATCACCGGTACGGTCCGTCACCAAACCCTTTCCGCCAGCGCGCCGCAGCCGGAAGTATATGGCCGCGCGACGAAACGGAACTCGGCGCCGGGTGTTCGCTAGGCGCTTGGGGCGGGGCTTTAAGGACGTCGTGGGCGGGGCGTTGACTCAGCGGAGGAGCTTCCCGGAGCGTCTTCCTCAGCGCTTCTCTTCGCAGCGTTTTGTTTGCGGCCAGCGCCACGACCCCACTCCCCACGTAGTCCCCAACTGCGCCGGGCCCCGGCTGTGTTCGCCTCTTCTCTCCCTTCTCGTTCTCGGGCTTTTCCTTATTTGTTTCTGGCCTCCTGCCCACCTGCCTCTCGTTGGCCCGTGGGCCTCACCTGTCTGGGTAACCCCGTGACCAATTCACACTGCCTCCTCACTCACCTGGGCTCGTTGGTGCACCAGCCTGACCCTCGCTGATATTTGCCCCTCTTCCCCGTCCCTCTTCAGACCCCTCCTCTGAACTAGTTGCCAGAATCCTCTTCCTACTCTATAAATTGTAATTCCTGCCTGAGGAGTGCTCATACTGAGCATGCTGTGTATTTTTCGTAGCTGACGTGAGCCAGTTTCCACGTCAAGGCTTTCCCTCTTGGTCTCCTCAGCCCGGATGCTCACTTTATCCCCGAACCCTTTGAGGGAAGTAGAGGGAGGGTTCAGTCAGTTCCCCTGCCTTGGCCAAGGTGCGCTGCTGAGGGATTTGCACTTAGGCTTTCCTGTGAGTCATCATGGGCCCTCGCGTACCTCACCTCTCGCCACTTGGTGTCCCCATAGCAGCCTGTGCCTTAGCGAGGTCCTTGAGGGGACAAGGAGTGACTTGCTTTCTAACCTCTTAGAGAGCTAGCAAATGCCAGCTAGAGGTAGGCCTGAATGGATGCCAGCAGGCCCCTGGGTAGTTATGGTTCAAAAAACAATGCTGGACCACATAGGTTACAAGTGGGAACAGAAAGGCCTCTAGAAGGCTTTAGGCCTTTGCCTCCTTTTCTTTTGGTTGGTGGGAGGGGGCGAGGTAGGAGGTGGGTCAAGGAGGGAGGATGCTTTGAACCGAACAACTGAGTCTGTCTGACTTGTTCTGTGGGAGAGTGTGGGCTCCAGTTGCTTGTAGTTCTTTCCTGTCCCCTCCTTATATCAGAGGTGGCAGAGGAAGGCACATCACTCCATGGGAATGACCCTGTCAGCATCAGGGCCCAGGGCCCAGGGGCAGGCAGACTGCCCTATTTGCTTCAGAACTTCTCTCCCCAACGTGGCTGGTTTCACCATCTCAAGACCCTTTTATACTTGAGCAGGCACTGGAATCTAGGTAAGTAAGGCTGCATTCTGATTACTTCGTTGTAGTTTCTTATTCTTTCCCTAGTGGGAGGAATGTGGCCAAGAACGTGTGGGCAAGGGAATTTTCGAGCTACCCCTAATGTGATGATGACTTAGCCCTGCGGTCACTGTTCTCCTGGTAGTTCCAGCTCAGCTCCATGGACTGATTCATTACCTTACCCAGTCCTAAAGATTAAGTTTATTAGCTTGCTGATGGGTGATCACATCTTCTACTTCTTCTGAATACAGGCTTTCAGGACACCAGGGAAGCAAAAGGCAATCGATTAAAACTGATGATAAAAGGTAGGACTACCAAGAGGACCACATCATTTAGGGCAACTGGTAAGTGCTTTTGTTTTTGTTTTTTAATTCTTAGTAGAATCCCATTAAAAATCAAAAGGTTGTTGAGTGACTATAAAATTCAGAGAACATTAGCACAAAGAGTTAGAAGGTCTTAAAGGAGAGGTCTTTCAAGCCATAGCTGGCTAATAAATTTCTTTTTCCCACTCAAGAGACCCTTAGCATTTGCATGTTTCCACACATACATTAAAGGAAATCGGTAAACAACTTCCTTTGCATAATCTATCATTCCCTTTATTTTTTCCTGCTTTGAAACAGTAGACAGCTGTCACAGAGGCTTTGAAAGGGAGAGTGATTTGGTCTCCAGTCTGGCAGAGTAAAGGTTAGTGACAGAAATAGCAAGCTGCTCACAGAAGCCACGTACTGGGGTTCAAGGGAGGTTCATATACCCATCCAGTTCTCCAACAGCACGTGTTGAAAATGTAGATTCCCAGGCCATGCTGACTGAATTGGAATTTCATGGGTTGGTGCCTGGAATCTTCATTGTTAAGTTCCCAAGATGATTTCCTTCCTCACCTACAGAGAGGAAGGGTAAGGAGTGAGTGAGTGAGGAAAAGGGGAAGAGAGAGGTTAGGGGAAGGCGGTGAGCCCACATTCCTTTTCTGTTCTTCCCTCCCTTTCCATTTTTGGTGCTGTCCTTTGTCCTATGTCTTCCTTCCTGCCTCCTCTAGTCTGGACCGTGTCCACTTCCAAATCATACTTCCAAGCTCCAGGCTATCTGCTTTCCCTCATCATCCTACCCCATTCCTCTATTTTCACCAAAGTGAAAGTCCAAAGAAATTGTAGATATGACCCTTTTGTCTTCTTAAAAATTTTTATCATTGAAGATTTTCAAACACAGACAAAGATAGGGGAATAGCATAATAAATCCCCATGTACCCTTCACCCTATTTCTACTATCAACTCAATTCTCAGTCTTGTTCCATTTATACCCCTACCCACTTCTCCCCAACATATTGTTTTGATACAGATCACAGATAGCATAACATCTTGTCCATAAGTATTTCATTATGTAGCGTAACATCTTGTCCATAAGTATTTCATTATGTATCTCTAAAAGAGAAGGATTTTTTAAATTAATAAACTTTATTTTTAGAGCACTTTTAGGTTCACAGCAAAGTGGAGTGGAAAGTACAGAGAGTTCCCAAATACTCTGTCCGCACACACACAGCCTCCTCCACTATCAGCATCCCAGCACCAGAGTGATACATTTGTTATACTCTATGAACCTACATTGACACATCAATATCACCCAAAGTCCATAGTTTATTATAGGGTTCACTCTTGGTGTTGTACATTCTATGGGTTTTGACGAATGTATAATGACATGTATCTACCATTGTAGTATCATACAGAGTAGTTTCACTGCTCTAAAAATCCTTTGTGCTCTTCTTATCCCTCCCTCTCCCATGACTCCCAGGAACCACTGATCTTCTACTGTCTTCATGGTTTGCCCTTCCCAGAATGTCATATAGTTAGAATCATACAGTGAGCAGTCTTTTCAGATTGACTTCTTTTGCTTAGTAATATGCATTTAAGTTTCCTTTATGTCTGTTCATGGCTTGATAGCTCATTTCTTTTTAGTGCTATATAATATTCCACTGTTTGGAAGTACCACAGTTTGCTGAAGAATATCTTGGTTGCTTCCAAGTTTTGGCAGTTATCACTAAGGCTGCCATAAACATCCTTGTGCATGGCTTTGTATGGGCATAGGTTTTTCAACTCAATTGAATAAATACCATGGAGAGAGATTGCTGGCTTGTATGGTAAGCATATGTTTAGTTTTGTAGGAAACTGCCAAACTGTCTTTCAGAGTAGTTGTACCATTATATATTCCCAGCAGCAGTGAATGAGAGTTCCTAATGCTCTACATTCTCACCAGCATTTGATGTTGTCAGTGTTCTGGATTTTCACTATTGTAATAGCTGTATAGTGGTATCTCATTGTTGTTTTAATTTGCAGTTCCCTAGTGTTACATGATGTTGAACATCTTTTCATATGCTTACATGCCATCTGTATATCGCCTTTGGTAAAAAGACCTGTTCAGGTCTTTTGCCCATTTTTTAATCAGGTTGTTTGTTTTCTTCTTGTTGAGTTTTTTTTTTTAAACATCTTTTATTGATTGATTAATTGATTGATTGATTTTTTGGCTGCATGTGGGATCTTAGTTCCCTGACCAGGGATAGAACCCACGCCCCCTGCAGTGGAAGGTGGATTCTTAACCACTGGACCACCAGGGAAGTCCCCCTTGTTGAGTTTTAAGTGTTGTTTGTGTATTTTGGATAACAGTCCCTTATCAGACATGTATTTTGCAAATATTTTCTCCCAGTCCGACTTGTCTTCTCATTCTCTTGACAGAGAGAGACTTAAACCCACAACAATTACACTACCATTGTCACATTTAAAATAATTAACAATAAATCTCTAATATCATCAAATACCCAGTCAGCTTTCAAATATCCAGTTGTCTCATAAATATCACTGCAATCTCTTGATATATCTCTGAAATCTCTTAATCTATAGGTTTATTCCTCCATGTCTTTCTTCATTTGCAACGTATTTGATGAGGAAACTCTGACCTCCCTCTCAATCCTCCTTCAGTCTTTTCCACAGCATTTGAGAAAACCACAGAGCTTCCCCAGTCTAAAATAATGGAAAGACTCATTGAACAAAGAAGCGATTTTGTACAATTCCAGTTTCAATTAACTTCATCTCTGCTCTGTAAATAGGGGTGAATCTTATCCACCACTGGATCCTCAGGGTCTGGCACGTGACACTCGATATGCATTTGTGGAAAGAAGATAGGAGGGAAGGAAGAGAGGTTATTAGAAGAAAGGTCAAAGGGAGAAAACAGAAAATTTGGTGGGTACTACATTTGTCTAAGAAAGTAGAACTGAACTTCTTTATTTAGGACCCCCTCTCCTTTGAAAAATGTTGTAAACTCTAAATTTTTAAAGGCCTCTCATGATCTGGGCCTGCATCTGTCTTGCCAGGCTCACTCTTCACCCTCTTACAACTTTGGTAGTATATTTCAATGAAAAAGCAGATAAAGCAAAACAAAACTAGTTTTAAAAAAGTTATAAAAGTAATTCATTTATATGGGAAAAATTCAAACAGTTTCAAAGTACATGAAGTGAGAAATTAGTAGTTTTTTCCTAGAAGTAACCACATATATCTCCTTGCCTCAAGAATGGTTCCAGCCACTGGGTTTGAGAGATGAAGTACCAGGTCTTTTTGTTTGGTTGGTTTTATTCATTCTGTATCTACTGGTGACAAAAGTACAGCTATTCTTACATAGTCTTTGCAAAGTTGTTTCTACCTATGTGCGTGTGTGTGTGTGTGAGTGTGTATATTCATTCCTTTTAATTGCTATGTAATTGACTATTGGAAAGATGTGATATCATTTATGTAACCAGTTTTCCATCAATGTTTAGATAGATTTCAGTTTTTGCCCTACAAGCAATGCTGGCAGACCATCGTTGGAGCTTTTCCTCTGAGGTGGGAAGCCACTGGAAAGTTTGGAGTATAGAGACCATGATCTCACTTACAGTTTAACAGCATCACTGTGCTGCTGTATCAGATTTACCCTCTATCCCCAGTGTCTTCACCAGCACTGGATATTAAATTTTTTAGTCCTTTTTAATTGATAAGCCAAAAAAAAACCCCTCACTATTGCTTCAATTGACATTCCTTTGTAAAATCAGATTTGACAGGGTGAGTTTTACTCTGTGGGCTGTTTCACACTCACTTAGAGAGGAGTTGTTAATTGTTCTGGTACTGTGTGGATTCCTGCATGGCCACACTGAAGCCCTCTGATAGAGCCTGTCTGATCTCTCCTCTAGACCCCAGGCCCTTCGGGATGGGTACCTGACTGTGAAGCCAAAACCCTGTCTCTGAACTACTTACCAAAATGAAGTGTCACCCCCTGCAATTCCCTGCTTCAGGTATGGCTCCAGCCACTGGCTTGGAGAGATGAAATGTCATGGGATGTTTGGGGGCTTATTTTGCTCATTTCCACTAGTGACAACTGCACAGTCATTTAAAAGAAATCCTATAAATGATATAATATAAACAATTAAAACAATATAAACAAAAGCTCTCGAACTATGACACAGTTCAGTATCTGACAGATCCAAGTGCTTCCACACAAGTTCTCACTGTACCTCTTAGAGCAACCCCATGAGGAAGTTCGTCATTCTTGGTTTTATAAGTGAGGAACCTGAGAATGAGAGACCTTTGGAGACTTGCTCCTGGTCAGATTTGTTACTTTATTAGAGTTTGCAAAGTACTAGAAGGTCAAATTCAGCCCCTAGCCCCATTTTGTTTGCCTTTAATATTTTTAAACTGTTTTACATTGGAATGCTTATAGATGGGTCATTCATTCTCTGTCCAGACACAGCCCTTATTACTCTCCGCTGACTTTGAATAGAGCTGATTTAGCTTAATTTTATCCACCCAGGCCCTGAAGGCATTGGAGTTTGCACCCCCTGCCAAATCTTGTCTAATTCCACCATGCAACTGTAGGGTCGATATCAACTCCTGAGGTAGGCCCAGAAATAAACCAGCCTCAACCACAAACCCTTAGTGTCAGGTGCAAAGCCTAATTCCTTCTCCCTCCTGTTCTAATAGAACCATGGGAAAGGCCTTGAGCTGCAGAGGGTGGGAGAGGAAAGGCCTACCTGCCATCCTGCCCAGCCCCAAAGCCCTGCCTTCCTCAGCCCCCGATATTATTGTGAGAGTCACAGCTAGATTTACCTCACCTGTCCTGCCACCCTGTTCCAGGGAGAGGATAAAATAAGACAACTTTATAGAAAAAGCAGATCAGCTTCCCCTCCTTGGTGGTGCTGGTCTTTCTCCAGCAGTCTGATCTCTGAAAGGCCGTGAGCCTTTATGAGTGGGCATCTCCCCACCCCACACATGTGTAGCTCAGGTGCTCCATCTCTGAGCATCTCCTCACTGGGATGTACATTTTCAGTCCATCAACAAATATATTAATTTATTTATTTTTAAACAGAGGCACAGAGTTATTTATTTATTTATTTATTTATGGCTGCATTGGGTCTTCGTTGCTGCACGCGGGGCTTTCTCTAGTTGTGGCGAGAGGGGGCTACTCTTCATTGCAGTGCACAGGCTTCTCATTGTGGTGGCTTCTCATTGCAGAGCACGGGCTCTAGGCACGTGGGCTTCAGTAGTTGGAGCACACGGGCTCAGTAGTTGTGGCTTGCGGGCTCTAGAGCACAGGCTCAGTAGTTGTGGTGTACGGGTTCAGTTGCTCCACAGCCTGTGGGATCTTCCTGGACCAGGGCTTGAACCCGTGTCCCCTGCATTGGCAGGCGGATTCTTAACCACTGCACCACCAGGGAAGCCCCAACAAATAAATTTTTTGAGTGCCAGACACCGTTCTGGACTCTGGGGTTTCAGCCGTGATTAAGACAGGAGCTCACCTGCTAGTAAGAGATTAATGCGAACATTAATCAGGTTATTACACAGTAAAGCGTTGTCACAATGGAATGCATGGAGATCTGCTTCCCACCAACACAGTCTGACTATGATCTCCAAAAGCAGAATAACAACAACGGTACCACCACTGTTAATGTGTTTTACATATTAACATATAACTTAATTCTTACAATAAGCCTACCAAGCAAGTAGTGTCATTATCACCCTCATTTTACAGTCATTGAGAAGTTAAATTCTTGCCTAAACTCACACCACTGGTACAGACAATGCTTCCACTCTTGGTTGAGCAGCAAACTTTTCTATA
Source organism: Pseudorca crassidens (assembly GCF_039906515.1). NCBI lineage: Eukaryota > Metazoa > Chordata > Mammalia > Artiodactyla > Delphinidae > Pseudorca > Pseudorca crassidens. The sequence continues at coordinate 113,803,869 of NC_090296.1, forward strand.
GCCTGTTGAATTTCAAAGTGTGCCATAACCCCATGAGAACAAGACATAAGGAACCAGGTTTGCCCCCAACAGTTGGGAGTTAGGTTAGACGCTAGAAAGAACTCCTTGGTAACAGTTAGGAGTGTATGAGAGAAAGGAATCCTTTTCTGAGTATTTTTCCTCTCCTGAATTTTCTTTTTATTTGGCCGTGCCACATGGCGGCCTGCAGAATCTTAGTTCCCCGACCAGGGATCAAACCCACACCCCTTGCACTGGAAGTGTGGAGTCTTAACCACTAGACTGCCAGGGAAGTCCTCTCCTGAATTTTCTATATTGCACATATAATGTAAAAATAGAGGAATTATTCTAGAAAAAAAAAGATCACTCATAATTTCCCCTCATGAATTGGGTTCCTTTTTCCATCTTTCTGAACCAAACTGTGACTGTGTTAGACAGTTGGTGTAACTAGATCTGGTTTTGCCTGCAGCACTCTTAAGAGGCAACGATGTGGTAACTAGCAGAGGTCAGCCCCTCTACCCAGGCTTACAACACCCAGAGTGACCCCTGGACACCCAGAGATGAAGACAGCTCTTCCACAGAGAGTGAGCGCCACTGTGTGCTTCAGCAGAGGGGTCTGGGTACCTTCACTCAGGGTGAAATAGGGCAGGGATGAAGCTGTGAGGGATTACCTGATATTTCAGATGGAAGTAATCAAAGCAGCATGCTATCCCTGTACCTTGGGGGAAACAGAGAAGGGAAAGAGGAGCAATCAGTAAGTATCAGGCAGAGTTAGCTGAATGATTGAAATGGTTTCCAGGTGAGTGGGTAGGATCATGAGACACCCCCCGCCCCCACTGCCTTGCTCCACTCCCATATCAGTCAGCTCCGGCCATGAGCTAGACGCACAATTCCTCAGGTATCTTGGGATTGTGGACAAAGGATGTTGCCTGCCATATCAGTAAACAAAGGATGACGTGACCGTCAAGCCATCAGCCACTACAGCTGCCCCACACTCCCTCCCAGTGGTGCAGCCGGAGGGGAACTCAGGATGGAGATAAACAGGCTCCTGGCCCTAGATACTTAAGGTACATATCAAAGGAATAATTTCATTAAGTCCAGATGCTTGCATCTTCCCATACATAGAAAAACACTAAACTCATTAACTTGAGATGTCTAATTTTCCTTTAACTAGCAGTAATCTTTTTTTTTTGCGGTACGCGGGCCTCTCACTGTTGTGGCCTCTCCCGTTGCGGAGCACAGGCTCCAGACACGCAGGCTCAGCTCAGCGGCCATGGCTCACAGGCCCAGCCGCTCCGCGGCGTGTGGGATCTTCCTGGACCGGGGCACGAGCCCGTGTCCCCTGCATCGGCAGGCGGACTCTCAACCACTGCTCCACCAGGGAAGCCCTAGCAGTAATCTTTTGATGTTCAACTACCTGGGTTTTCTGCAAAAACTCCTGTGTATCCTGGCTCCTCCCTTACCTCTTCAGAGTAGTCCCTCAGAACTATCTGAGAGGCTGTATCCTGGGCTTAAGTCCTTAGTAATTCCCCAAATAAAACATAATTCTCAAGTTTTAGGTTGTGCTTTTTTTTTTTCAGTTGACAGTTTGGGTGACCTTAAAGGGACCCAGAGCAGACTTCCCTCCGTCACCTGAACTCTAGGAGGAACCAGAGCCTTGGTACCAGCAGAGGCCTCTTGTGCCCATTCGCCTCCTTGGAGAGTCCAGATGAATTTGGGTGAGTCTCTCCTGGTTCTCAGATCTCCCGATTATTGGTTGATGTTCCTGAGTTTTAATTGGCAGTGTACAATAGGTACCTGGCTACCCAGTTGAAAGATATGGGGTGGGGTGGGGACCTGGTTGAAAGACATTGGGAAAAAGTACCTCCCAGCTGAAAGATACTAGGGGAGCCTGGTTGAAAGACACTAGGTTGCTCAGTTGAGTGACACTGAGCTGTCTAAACTGGGTGATTAGGTAAGAGACTGGCCTAACATCTTTCCTAAATGAGGGGCATCAGAAAGCCAGCCTCCAACTAATACCCCAGCCAGGTTTATGTATATACAAACTTAGCTACAAGTACTTACTTAATTGGGAATTAAAGGAAATCTCTCCCTGAAAATGGCCAATATGGGGCTTTTTATTGTGTAAGCAGTTAAGTTAGAGAAAGCCAGCTTGATAAAACGTTTTTTCAGAATTCTGACCTTAAAGAAATAAAAGCCCTTCTAGGGAGAACTTGCAGTTCTCTCCTTGTGTCTTTGAGATGTGAAGGTTCTACCTGATATTCTTAGAGTGTGTGTGTGTGTGTGTGTGTGTGTGTGTGTGTGTGTGTGTGTGTGTGTGTGTGTGTGTGTGTGTGTGTGTGTGTGTGTTTTGAGAGCTTGGTCTCTGCCATCTGGGCGGTACACATATGGTGTACATTTGACAGCCAGTCGAATAGACTGGGATTCTGAGCAGTTTTTTATTGTTGTTTTTGGTCTGGCTGTGCCAGCTCTCAGGGAAATTTGTCATAAGGGGTCCCAGCCAAGAAGGGGCCTTTGTCATCTTAACCTTCATTGCATCCACCTGTACAATGAAGGCCCTTTACTTTCTTAGACTGTTTTTGGGAGTAAACTTTCTAGATTTTGTGGAGGCTACATCTTTTGCACTCTCTTATGGGGATGCCCCTTGCATCTTACTGGTTTGAGTCGCTATTAAAATACTACTCGTCAGTGGCCAAACAATGGATCTTTTAAATTGTAAAACTTTATGTAGAATAATCGTAATAGTGCAACTCTAGGTATGGGAAGAAGCAGAAAATATTTCCTGGATCATAATAGACTAGTAAGACAGGAGATCCAGAGAAATTTTTTTTTTTTTTTTTTTTAGGCTGTGCCATGCGGCTTGTGGGATCGTAGTCCCTCGACCAGGGATCGAACCCGGTCCCCAGCAGTGAAAGCGTCAAATCCTAACCACTGGACCGCCAGCCTATTCCAGAGAATTTTAGATTATCAATAGGGCCTGATCCAAAAAGTAGCACATTGAGTGGCCTATCAACAGAATCTTTGCCTGATCCAGGAACCACTTCCTAGAGCCATGAGACAAAATTGGTCATAAAATGCCTCCCAAATGTTGGTTGAATTTATGACCAAGAGGAAGTGCTGTGGACAAATAATGTCACCTGCCATATCAGTAAGCAAAGCATGTTGTGGCCATCAAGCCATCAGGCACTTAAGCTGCCCCCACCCCCATAAGTAAGGTGCATATCAAAGGAATAATTTCATTAAGCCCAGACTCTTGCATCGTCCCATATATAGAAAATCAGTTAACTCAACTTGAGATGTCTGATTTTTCTTTAACTAGCAGTAATATTTTGGTGTTTGACTACCTGGGGTTTTTTGGCAAAAGCTCCTATATATCCTGGCTCCTCCCTTACCTCTTTGGAACAGTCCCTCAGAGCTATCTGAGAGGTTGTATTCCAGGCCTAAGTCCTCAGTAATGCCCCAAATAAAACATTTGGTTTTATTTACTTTTAGGTTGTGTATTTTATTTCAGTTGACAGTATGTCCCAGCCTGCACTGGGGAGATCTGTCAGTGCCCTCTCCCTCAAGAATTTCCCTTAGGCCTAATAAAATATTTTTCATGTGTGAAATGCTTTGAAGTTTGTAAAGTATTTCTCTCACATTCCCTCATTTTTAAAAATAGATTTTATTTCTTAGAGCAGTTTTAGGTTCTACAGCAAAATTGAGTAGATATTCCCTTATTTTTAACTTTGATTGTCACATCCACCCTTCAAATAGGTAGGACAGGTGTTATTATCTCTCCATTTACATTTAAATTACATTTAGAATCACACAGTAGCAAACAGAGCCTGGTGCTAACTGAGGTCTTCTGATCTTTTAAGCCTCAGGCACTTTCTCTTGGTTCCCACAGAGTGCCTTCAGAATCTTTCCAAATCTTTCCGGAAACTGTGGATCATCTCTCATTCTCAGAGCTTAGAAATTAGTTTGAGAAGTTCCCCCAGTTTCCCCCTTGAATGGAGGGGCCCACAGAGAATCCATCTGTCTTTGGGGGAAGGTCTACTCTCTCAGGCTCTGGCAGAGACAGTGGGACCCAGAACTTGTACAATGCCCTGATAAGCTTCTTAGAGGCGGGGATTAGCAGGGATTGGATATCCTTCCCCTGAGATGCCCTTCATACCTGACCCTGCCTTGAATTAGGATTCCATAGGGGAGCTGGGAGCAGGAGATGGGGTGTTCCCTGCTGTACAGCTTCAGACTCACTCTTTGAGACCCTGGATTCTGACAAGTTTCCAGAACTGAGAAGATACCCAGATGTCCAGGTTTGAAGGTAAATGATGTGATTAGGTAGGAGGGATCAGCTGGGGTGCCAGCTCAGCTCTGTTACATAACAGTGGCACACCAGAAAGAGATACTCTCCAAAGTTTCTTTTGGAGATTCAGAGTGTTGAGTATATGGCGAGGGTTAGATAGACAGGGAGATGGTGGAAAGACAATGATAGGAATCAAGGACAAAGAAGGAAATTCACTTATTCCATACTTATTTTGCTTTTTAAGACAGTTGTATTTGCATTGCTAATTAGTGTGGTATGCTGGAAAGACTGGGACTTTAGAAAGCTCATCTGCACTGCTGCTCACTAGCTGTGTGATGTTGAGGAAGTCACATGTCTCTGGACCTCAGTTTCTTCATGTCTCAAATGGGGAGTTGCATTAAACAGTGTCAGTAATTCTTTCCACCTTTAATGACCTAAGATTCTATGGGTTATTCATCTAACTTGTAATATATTACTTCTTATGCAAAACTGATCATTTCTAGTTATTGTTTTGTAATAACCTGTGGACATTGATTAGAGATTTCATATTTAGTTGGGCTGGGCTTCTCTGCCCTTCTTTATAAATTGAGAATTCTTTGAGGGCCTTAAATGTTTTTCCCTCCTGAGTCCTTATGTAAAACTAACCCCTACGGGGCATTGATTCTGTACAATGCTTTTCCCAGACCAGATGTGTTTTTACTCTCCTAACATTCCTGTGACATAGCTATTGTTATTACTATTTACATAGATGGGTATTGTTATTACTATTATTATTTCTATGAAATTAAATTTAAAATATTATACAATGCACAGGATAAAAAGGTTAAACAGTTAGACTGAACAATAGGATATACTGAAAAGTAAGTCTCCCTCTGATCCCTGACCATTAGTTTCCCTTTTCCAGATGTCCTTTCAGAGATAATCTTTGCATAATCAGTGCATATGTTATCATGCCCATTTTACAGATGAAGCACTGAGGTTCAGCCTGTCCGGGGTGACACAGCTAGTAAGCAGCAGATCTGGGAACCTAGCCTTTGACTCTATTCCCCATGTTCCTCCCATGACACCACACACTGTCTGGGAAGCTTCATGACGTTAAATTTTAAGCTTTGTCCTCTCTGAATGATGGTGGAATCATTTTAAAATCAGTCCAGTAAAAACACATAGAGCCTTGTACTGCTTTCCACTACTGCCCCTTTCTGTCTAAAGCTTAAAATCATATCTCCTTACTTCCCTTTTGCCTTGGATAAGGTGAGATTTGTGGCCTGGGACACCAGCTACAGATGACTGAGCTCCCAGCAACTCTGACTGGACCTGCAGAGTGTGGGCAGACCTCTTGCAAGGATCCCTAGGAGGGCTGGGTAGACCCAGCTCAGGAACCTGGGTTGCTGGCATGCCTATACAGCAAAGAGGACCCCAAGATGCTCTTTTTCCCATGAGGAGACATTGCCCCCTGGAGCAGGGGGCAGGGGTTGTTTTGTTCCAGCAGAAACAACTGCCTTTCACTACAAAGGCCCCTGTGTGAATAGTCACTCTTCCAGATGAGGGTTTGGTGGATCCCAGCTCTCTTTTTAGGAGCAAATAACCTCTTCTTTTTTCTTCTTTCTAGGTTTGTGGTTACCCCCTGGCTGGGCTTCATGGAGAAATCTTCTCTGATTTCTAATCTAAATCCCAGAGCAGCCCCCATCTTTCAGTGGACAGAATGAGAGGCCTTCTGTAACCAGGCATAACTGGCCATCATGGGAAAATTGATCAGGATGGGAGTGCAGGAGAGACGGTTACTCTGGCCAAAGCGGCTTCATTGGAGGCGCCTCCTCTTCCTATTGGGAATGCTGATCATGGGTTCCACCTACCAGTACCTGAGGAGCCCCCGGGGGCTCCCCTCACTGTGGGCAGCAGTCTCTTCCCAACACCCTGTAAAACTAGCCAGCCGGGACCTTTCCAACAATGAGATGATGATGGTGAGCAGTGACCCTCCAAAATCTAGCCCTGAGATGGAGGTTGAGACATGGGCACCCCAAGCCACAGTAGGCAGAGATGGAACAACACCTGGTGTAACAATGGAGAACACCCCCAGTATACCTAGAAGAATAGCCAACGTCATTCCAGCAACACCCAAGAGCAGCGACAGCCCAGCAGCAGCCCGCAAAGAAAAAGTGAAGGAAGACACCCCAGCCACACCCAGTGGAGCACTGAATCACTACCCTCCAACTTCAGGCAGACCAGTGGTAAATAATTATACCCCAGCAACACGCAGGGGAGAAGTGAAGAGCTACCGCCCAACTCAAGCCAGGGGAAAGGTGAGGAAATACACCCCATCCCCACTTGGTAGGATGGTGAACAGTTACGCCCCATCCACATTCATGACAATGACCAGGAGCCATGGGATCACCCCCAGAGCAACAGTGAAAGACAGTGAAATTATGACAACCAACAAAATACTGGAGACCAACCCTTCCAAGAGAGTATTGGGGGAAACCACCCCAACTCCTCTCAAGGGAGTAACTGATAACAGCCTACCCTTCCTGATAAATGACTTAGAAACTGACATGTTGACTTCTCCAAGGAATGTGGCAGAAGAGAAGACCCTAACTACCACCAGAAGAGTGGACAATAATAGCTCAACCAACCACCGGGGGTTAGTGGGAAAAAACAGCCTGACAACACCCCAAGGAACAGTCCTGGAGCACACCGCAGCCACCTCTGAGGGGCAGGTGGCAGTAAGCATCACGACAGAAACCAAAGCCTCTACTGCTGCGTGGAAGGCTAGGAATCCCTCGTCCAGAACCAGTGCACCGACCGTTGGAATATCCTCAGCCACCTTCTGGGGGCTGGTGAAGAACCCTTCACCAGCACCCACCACTCCAGCAACTCCCAGGGTCAGGGCAAGTCCGACCACTCAGGTCCATCACTGTGTGGTTGTGGAGCCAGTCCCAGTCTCGTCCACTGTCCCCTCCCCCAGTCTGACAACAGCTGGGATGCCAGAGACTCCCAGTCCCTCAGTACTGCCTTCTGGGCAGCCAGACCTCCACCCCAAGGCAGAGTACCCCCGAGACCTGTTCAGTGTGAGGGAGCGGAGGCAGGGCTGGGTGGTCCTGCACATCTTTGGCATGCTGTATGTGTTTGTAGCCTTGGCCATCGTTTGTGACGAGTACTTTGTCCCAGCCCTGGGTGTCATCACAGACAAGCTGCAGATCTCTGAGGATGTGGCAGGTGCTACCTTCATGGCTGCTGGAGGCTCTGCCCCCGAGCTCTTCACCTCCCTCATCGGCATCTTCATCTCCCATAGCAATGTGGGCATCGGCACCATAGTGGGCTCTGCGGTGTTCAACATCCTCTTTGTCATTGGCACTTGTGCCCTCTTCTCCCGGGAGATCCTCAACCTCACCTGGTGGCCCTTGTTCCGTGACATCACCTTCTACATCCTTGACCTAATGATGCTCATCCTCTTCTTCCTGGATAGCCTCATTGTCTGGTGGGAGAGCCTGCTGCTTCTGCTGGCCTATGCCCTCTATGTGTTCACCATGAAGTGGAACAAACAGCTTGAGCTCTGGGTGAAGAAGCAGCTCAGCAGGAGGCCAGTGGCCAAGGTCATGGCCCTAGGGGACCTTAGCAAGGTAAGAACAGGTTGGCTCAGGCTTCTCTGCCCCCTTTTGGGCAAAAGGGGTGGGGGAAAGCCAGGGACTGAAGAATGGAAAGTGCTAGGTCAGACCTCAAGAGATGAGTGAGTGTTCTGGTTCCCTTGCAATGCATTCAATATTTATAGAGTCCTGTTCTCTGCCAGGCACTATGCTGGGGCTTTTTCAGGAGTGAACTTGGGTCAGCCCTTAATCGTCCTATAAAATGGTTATTATTAGGATCCCCCGTTGGCAAGGGAAGAAACTGAGGCCTAATGAAGTTAAACCACTTGTTCAAGGTCACACAGCAAATAGATGGTGGGGCCAGGATGAACCCGGGTTGTTCTGATTGGGTCTTCAGAAATGACATTTGAGCTGGGCTTTGGAGAATGTCCAAGGAGATATCAGGCAGGGAAAAATGATAAAATGGGCATGGTGTGTAGGGTTTATCTAGCACCCTCACTTTCATTTAATCCTGTTTATTCACATTCCAGGCCTGGAGGGGCTGGTAGTTTGGTTAGGATCTGAGAAGGAGGAGGCTTTTTGAGTTTTGTTTTGTTTTTAAAATATTGAAGATGGGAGCTCCACTCATCCACTGACAAGCCAGCCGTGAGTGCAGAGCCCTTTCTCTGTGCTGACTGGAGACTGAGAGCTCCAACTCTGGGGCATTCTTCTGACCCCATAGTTCCTTTCCAAGAATTTCTCTGCCCCTGTGAGGGACCTTCCTGCTAAATTCATTGCATGATTCAATAATCTGGATAGTGAAATTTAATTGGGAAAGTGATCTCTAAAAATTCATCCCCAAGTATTTTGTTCCTTGAGACTCCAAAGTGAGGGTTCCCTAGGGAACGCAGACCCCCATTTCTCTCATGCTCCTAAAGGGTGAGTTTGGGCAAAAGTTGGTTCATAGCCTGCCTGTTTCAGATCTCAGGCCACTAGTGTGAGCAGAATTTTGCATGCAAAGAGTGGAAGGATTTAGCTGCTTAATCCAGTGCAGTTTTGATGAGTGGGCAGGATGGAGACCAAACTCAGCAACGTGTCTCAGAGATGTGTGATACAAGGAGATGAAATGTACTTCCTTTAGGACTTTGAGGTATGTGTGGTGTTCAGAGCATAGAATTGAGAGTCAGGAAACCTGGGTTCTAATCCAGTTCTGCCTCTAACTATGTGACCTTGGACAGGTCCTTTCCCATCTCTGGCGGAAATGACAGAGTCCAACTAATCATGCAAATGTTCTGTGTAGTGGTAACATTCATTGATAATGTCTTGTGTCTAAATGAGTTCCGTTCTGTCAAGCCCAGCACAGCTGTTGTTTCTCTGATCTGGTCAGCCGACTTCCAATTAGTACATTTTTGCAGATGGCCCAAAAAGGAGAAATATCCTGCCCAGGGTTGGACAGCCAGAAGGTATCCTCACTGGAATGGGAACCCAGTATCCTAACTCCCCATTCGGTACTATTTCCCTCCAGATGACTGCTCTTAAGAAGCCAGAGGCTTAAAAAAGAAAGGGAGGCTCAGAGCATTACCTCATTTAATATGAGGAAACAGGGTCCTCCCTCCTCATGAAGTTCTCAGGGCAGGCTTTGCTGAGGGTGGCCATGAAGTCTGGTACTATTCTCTGAGAAAGTATCTAATGCCTTGGTATACATTAGGCCAGCAGTTTTCAAAATTGGGACTTACCTGGTGGGCCAGTGGTTAAGACTTCACCTTCCGATGTAGGGGGTGCGGGTTTGATTCCTGGTCGGGGAGCTAAGATCCCACATGCCTCATGGCCAAAAGGCCAAAATGTAAAACAGAGGCAATATTGTACCAAATTCAATAAAGACTTTAAAAATGGTCCACATCAAAATGCCTCTTGACTTGCCTCCCAGTCCTTCATAGTAATTCTGTTTTTATTTAAACTCTGCAAATTCTCAATTTTCATTTTTGTCAGAACTAGACCATCAAAGCAAAGCTTGCCAAGCAAGTAAAGCATAATCATGATTTCAAAAGAGAATTTGTAACTTACTTAAAACATTCTTCAAGGCCTTTAGTAGCAGTTCTTTGCCAACCAGTGAGAGCAGTGCTGATTACAACTGTTCTTATCTATTTATTGAAACAGATCCAGTATGAATTTTTTTTTTTTTTTTTTGGCGGTACGCGGGCCTCTCACTGCTGTGGCCTCTCCCATGGCAGAGCACAGGCTCCGGACGTGCAGGCTCAGCGACCATGGCTCACGGGCCCAGCCGCTCCGTGGCATGTAGGATCTTCCTGGACTGGGGCATGAACCTGTGTCCCCTGCATCGGCAGGCAGACTCTTAACCGCTGCGCCACCAGGGAAGCCCCAGTATGAATTTTATTAACAGCATTATTAAAAAAAAAAAAACAGGTTGAAATACTGGCTGTCCTTGAAAGTAAATTTATATTTATTTAAAATTGAAAACCTATAGTTAGGACTTTGCAGCACTAACAACTACCTTCTAAAAATTAGTCCAGATAATTAAAGTGTAGCTATTTTGAAGTGATTTTTAAAAACATCTGGATTTGGAGTTTCACCCCAGGTTTCTTAAAGCCAGAGAGAGCGGTAACTGCCTTTGCTTATATCATTCTGTCTGTGTTTGGCTGCCCCAAGACCTGTGATCTTGTTAGAGGGAGGTAAATTATCCTGTACTTCAGTGACAGACTGAGGCAAGCCATTCTGTTTGAATTCTTGAAGCAGTTCTCTGAAAATCCAGTCTTTGATCTAGTAAACTGTGTTGGTATTCATTTTTGTGATTTATGCAAGAATGTGTACTCACCTCTGCAAATTATCTTACTTTAACTATGAAACTTTATGAAAATGAACATGCCTTGCTCGCTCACTCATGCTGACCTATCAGTTCACACCTCTTCCCTGACTAATGGGTTCCTTCTTTGAGCTTCTCCTTGAGAAGGCAGGGGGTCAGGGAAACTGGGCTTATTCAGTCAGCCACACACCCAAAGGTAAGGAAGTAAGAGAGAAGTGCGGAAAGGCCAGAGCGAGTGGTAGGGAGTCAAGGAGGAGGGTTGGGGAGAAATCAAAGCCACAAGTGCTCAGGAAGTTTAAGCAGGGGGAAGACAATTAGAGGGCAGTGGGAGCCAGCTCCTTCTTGGAGGGAAACAGGAACGGGAAAGACACTTGGGCCTCCCCTTTCCTCTGTTGGCAGCCTGGGGTGAGGTGTGGCCACAGTGTTAGGGTCATCATTGCCACTAAATGGGGGAAATAATCTTTATATCTCCCGAAGTGCTGAGCCCAACGTCTCATCCCTAAAGCAGAAGCTCCACAAGTATTTGGTGGTTTCCTCAGGGAACTCTTAACAGGTCAGGGTCTCCAGTTTATAGAGAAAAAGGAGGGAATCCATACTTGTGGAGGGCCTATGACATACGTACATTATCTCGACAATTTCTCATAAAACCCCTGCAGGAGGGGAGTTCCCTGTTGCCTAGTGGTTAGGATTCTGGACTTTCACTGCTGTGGCCCAGGTTCAAGCCCTCATCGAGGAACTGAGATCCCCCAAACCCTGCAGCGTGGCCAAAAAAGAAAAAAAAAAAACAACCCTGCAAGAATAAATTGTTATTGCCATTTTGCAGATGAGGAGACTCTGAGGCTCGGAGAGGATAATTAACTCTGCCAAAGTTACGCAGCTAGTTGGTGGTCCTTATCACCAGTTTATGAATCCATTTATCTGGGTCTTAACCCAGTATCCATGGCTAACTATCCCTGTTATCCTGGGCAAGTCAGTGCTACTCCACAAACCTATATTATTAAGCACTTAAATGAAAAGCAGTGTGGGAAGTAAAAAGATCATGTCCCTTGCAGTAGAAGGGACAGACATAGACAAAAGTAACTGATAAAAGGAACACTGTGCAAAGTGCTACAAAGTCACTTTGCTTTTCTTCGAGGTCTCACGCTGCTCATCTGTAAAGCGAATGGGATGGACTAGTGTAGGGGTTGGCAGACTTTTACTGTAAAGGGCCAGACAGTAAATATTTTAGGCTCTGTAGGCCATATAGTCTCTATCCAACTACTCAACTCTGTTGTTGTTAGCTTGACAGCAGCCACAGACAATAAGTAAACGAATAGGAATACCCCTGTGGTGTTTTACTAAGCAACATAATCGCAGGTGTTCTCCTACCTGAACAATTTGGAGATGTAAGATCAGCAGAGAACGATTCATTTTCTTATCAGATATTCACCCAATTGATTATCTGTGGAGTTTCTCAGCTGGAGGACCTTTCACTTTACTTTTTATTCTGCTCTGGTAATCTAGAACCAGGATAAAGTTTTTTTTGTGAATGATTCTAATCAGAATTTACTTAAGAGTATTTTCAGAAAAAATAAATGTATCATTGAACATAGACACATAGTAACTATTTTAGAGTCTTTCTTTTCACACTGGCTGGAAAAAAAAAATTCAAAGCTAAAAATATTTCAGACAACATTGTCAAACTGACATGTATTGGTTTGAGGATGCCTTTTATGAACCCAATGAAGAAATGGTAAATTTTTTTTTGAGATATATTAATTAATTTATTTTTAATTTACTTATTTAATTTATTTATTTTTGGCTGCATTGGGTCTTCGTTGCTGCGTGCAGGCTTTCTCTAGTTGTGGCTAGCGGGAGCTACTCTTCGTTGCCGTGCACGGGCTTCTCATTGTGGTGGCTTCTCTAGGCACAGGCTCTAGGCACGTGGGCTTCAGTAGTTGTGGCTCATGGGCTCTAGAGCGCAGGCTCAGTAGTTGTGGTGCACGGGCTTAGTTGTTCTGCAGCATGTGGGATCTTCCCAGACTGGGGCTTGAACCCATGTCCCCTGCATTGGCAGGTGGATTCTTAACCACTGTGCCACCAGGGAAGCCCAGAAATGGTAAGTGTTTGCATAGCTATCGACACAGTCTAACTTAGCTTGCTCTGAAACTTTTTTTACCTGGTTTTAAAGCTTTCGGTGTTATTTGTTCTGGCCCCAAATGATAAATATTTGACCTTCCTTGACCATGCATAGTTGCAGAAAGCCAAAGTTGAGGCTCTAGCCTGGCCAAAAAGCCTTATTTGTATTTGAAGGATGATGGGACCTTCTTTATAGAGAGAGCTACAAGCTTAGCTAGAAATAACTGGCCATCTGCATGAGATGCTGATTGGCAAGACAGCCCTGTGGGGCACCAGTGGTGAAAAGGGATGCAAGGTGGGGAATGAGACTGGTCCGGGCTCCTTTGGAAACCCCATATCCACATTCAGCCCCCAGGAATACTTCAGAATGTGAAACTCCAGGAGGAAGTCTGCCACTCTTTCTTAAGTGCATTGCAGGCTATTTTCTTCTTGGCAGGGTTTTTTCTTAAACCAACCAGCAGAAACCCCAAGCAGACAAACCTGGTGCCTCCTTAGGAACCAGTCATCCCTTTCCTGTCAGGGTTAACATTTACTCCAGTGACCTGTACTGCTAGACAACCAGCTGTCTGCTGTGGAGACAGGGGTGCTGGACAGGAAGCAGCCACCAGGGCCCTTCCTGCCTCTGTGGGCCTGACCTTACTAGCCTGCAGGGAATCCACTTTGCTCCCAAAGAACTCATCCTAGCTAGGCTGAGGGGTTCCCTCCTTTAATTTTTTTTTTTTTTTTGCCGTACCACGCAGCTTGTGGGATCTTAGTTCCCTGACCAGGGATCAACCTGGGTCCTTGGCAGTGAGAGTGTGGAGTCCAGGGAATTACCTAACTTCTTAAATAATAGTCAGCTTCCCTCCAGTTGTCAGGAAAATATGGTAAGAATCAAATTCTCAGTGTAAAGGCTTCTTTTCTTCATAAAATTTTCTTAAGCTTTCAGCATTCATCTGCTTGTGGGTGCTAGCAGATGACAAAATGAATGCATAAGAAACAAACAAATATTAACAGAAAAACTCAAACATCTGGTCATGCCTGGCAGAATAGCGTGTTGTTTCCATGGATGTGTGTATGCTTCTAAGAGATTTTACGTATTCTGTTACTCATACAACAGAGTAATCTTTTTTCCTAGTGTATGTGATGAGATTAAATATGAAATTAGATATTCATGGTGTTCTGCAAATAACAGCATGATTTCTAGATGCTCTGCTACCTGAATAAATTGGAAATATAAAACTAACAGAAAATGTTTTAGTGTGGGGGAGTGGGCATATGGATGATAAACAAGTAAAATAACATATTTCTGAGTATGAAAAGTGCTGTGAAGGAAATAGTGTATGGGATGGAGAGTGACTGTAGGTAGTGGGCCCCCTTTAGCGAGGAAGAGCAGGGAAGTCCTCCTGGAGGAGGAGAAGTTCAAGTAGACAGTCCAAGTAGAGTTCCATGAGAATTCTTCTGGAATTCTTCCCCATGCTCCATAGGGGAAGAAGAGGAAACAGCATTTGCAAAGGCTCAGAGCAGGGAAAGACCTTGGTGCACTAGAAGAAAGAACTGGAGGCCAGTATAGTGAGTAAGGGGAGAGTGGTACAGGATAACACTAGAGACGGGGATGAGAGCTGCTTCATCAGGGCCTTGTGGATTAGATACGGAGTTTGGATTTTATTTGAAGTTCAATGGGAAATGATGTAATGAGGAGTCATAGTTAAAAGGTCACTCCCTAACTGCTATGTACAAAATGAATGGTAGGTGTGCAAGGGTGGAAGTAGGGAGTCCAGTTAGGAGGCTGTTGTGGGCATCCAGCGTGTGTGTGTGTGTGTGTGTGTGTGTGTGTGTTTGTATCTTTGAGAGATATTTTGAAGACAGAATCGTCTGGATTTGGTGATGGTGTGGATGTGGAGGGTGAGTGGAAGTCAAGGTTTTTCGCTTGAGCAGCAGGGTGGATGGTGGCGCCACCTAGTGAGAAAAGGAAGACTACAGGAAGAACAGGTTTAGGAAGACTCAAAAGTTCCCGCTCTGGAATGGTGAGTTTGAGTGTTTATGTCACCTCCAAGTGGATATGTCTATGAGACAGTTGCACAAATGGGCTTAAAGCTTATGAACAAGGTCAGGGCTGGAAATAGAGATTTGTGAATCGCCAACAAATGTATGGTTATTAAAATCAAGGACCAGCTGATGCTACTTTGAAAGAGAGAGAGAGATTAGGATTAAGCCCCAAAGAACTCTGATGTTCATTCATTTGGCAAACATTTGTGGAATCTCTTTGTATGAAACCTGTGTAGGGTCTGGGGATACAGTGAGAAATAAGGCAGCACTCAAGGGGCTCAACCTAGCAGAGGAGCAGGAGTTGATCCAGGTTTTGTGGGGTCTGACACTCTTTAAGAAAAGGAATATAAAACTATTGCTACAAAATTAATTATGAGGCCTCAGAAAGTGTTTGTGAGGGGAGAGATGGGCCCTGAAGTTTAAGCTTCATCAGCTCTGTGGTAAATCCCCCTTAGTGGGGAAGACAGAAAAATAAAAGTAATATTTACCATATCATGTGTAATGATGTAGGTAAGTGCTGAGGGATTTAGCACTGCCGAGAGTGGACATCTCAACAAAAGTCAGGGAAGGCTTCCTAAGGGAGGTGATTCTTAGCTGAATCTTGAAGGACAAGCAGGGGTTGGCTGACTGAAGAAGGGATAGGAGTCTCCTAGGCATGTATAAAGGCCAGGGGAATGAGAGAGGGTGATGAGACTATAGCTGCACTGTCCAGTATGGGAGCCACTAGCTACATGTAGCTACTGAGATCTTGAAATGGGACTAGTCTGAATTGAGATGTGCTGTAAGTATGAAATATACATTGGGTATATTAGTATGAGAAAAAAGGTAAAATAGCTCATTGATATTTTTATATTAATTACATGTTGAATTATAATTCTGATATATTGGGTTAAATAAAGTACATTATTAAAATTAATTTCACCTGTTTCTTTTACTGTTTAAAAATGTGGCTACTAAAAAAATTAAAATTACATGTGTGGCTTGCGTTCTATTGCTATTGGACAGCACTGAACTGGAGGTAAGCAGGAGGGTGGAATATGCTCAGCTAAGGAGTGTGGACTCCCTCCTGAGGACACTGAGCCCCCAGGGTACAGGGGAGGGACATGGTGTGCTTTGCTCAGAAAATCACTCTGGCTAAAGAGTGAATGAGGAACCAGAAGAGGAGCAGTCCAGGAGTCAGGAGGCTGTTGCAGCATTGTAGGCAGAATAGAGACATGAGGCCGAATTTGAGGACTTTCAGGAACTAGATCTGACAGTTGGTTGTAGATGAGCTGTGAGGAAGCGAGGAGGAATTTGGGCAGACTTTTGGGTTTCCAGCCTAGACAGGTGAGTGGATCAGGGTGCTAGACTGTATTCAATGAAGGTAGAACTCAACCAGGCATTCAGTAAATATTTGTTGAATGAATGTTTCAAAAAACACACAGACCAGAATGTGCAGTTCAGGAACTGTGTCATGGGTGGTCTAGAAAGGGAGAGGTCAATGATTAGCTGCTACATCAGTGGGAGATAGGAATTGGAGGTCAGGAGGACAAGCCCCCGAAGGGTCGCCTTGTTCACCAGCACAGGTTCCCGTGAACGGCTGGCTGCAAGGGATCCTGTTGCTCATCCTCATCAAGATGCATCACAGGTGTTGGGGGTTTGGCTGGCATGAAGACATCTTCTTTGGTTTCCTCAGCCCTCTGGTTAATTTTCATGAGGAGAGGGAGAAGGTGGGGATGATGGGGCTGAAGAAAAAGGAGGATGATTGGTGTAGTGTGAGAGGTGGATGTGGGAATGTGTTTGTAATAAGGGCATACTCTGAAAGCACCTACTTGCTGGTACCGCTACCCATATATGGACCCATCAGTCACACTCAAATGGAGACAAACATTTGTATCCATTTACCTGAAATGTCAATAATATGAAACAGAGCCACTAGGAAATATAAATTTGACTTCATTTCCTTATTTATGCTTGGGAAAAAAATGTGATTTAGTAAAAACAACAAAAACAATCCTCTGAATAGATATTAGGAGGTCGGGGGTTCTTTCACTATTGTTGTGAGTGTGGGCAAGTCACAGAATCTTTTCTGCATCTCAGTTTTGTCATCTGCCAAAATAGCAATAATAATACTAGCCTTGTCTGTTTCATAGAATTAATAATATGGAATGAGAAAATGCATGTGAAGGGCTTCAGAAAGTTAGAAGCGCATACTGAGGGTAGAAGATGTTGATATGTGCAATGAACAGTGAACCCGTAGAGAAGTACTTTGACTTAAATAAATCTGAATGGAAGAGAAATCATTAGGCATGTGCTTCGTGGGGCAAAAGTCAGTCTCTCCTGCCCTTTTGTGGACAGAACCAGCCATCCCAAAGGGTAGCCTGGCCTTTCGTATTTCTAAGAACTCATTGGGTAAGAGTTGGATGTGATAAATAGTGAGGTGGCTGGGCCAGTGGGGTTTGGTGCTGTAGCCTCCAATATCCCAGAATTGTGAAAGAGGGGATTTGTTCAGAAAATCCACAGTGCCCCCTTCATATTCAGATTGGTTATTTCTGCTTTGGTTCATTCATTTGTATGTTCGTCCATTTGTTCATTCATTCAACAATGTGTATCCAAGCATTCAAACCTCTCCCATCCTTCAAAGATTATCCAAACTTCACCTACTTTCAGAAGGCTTCCGTGTCCATCCCAGCACAGCACCTTAATCTGTGCCTCTCATTTCTTCAGGCACATTCTGCTTTGTCATGTGTTCATGTTATCATTGGTCTCAATTCCTTTCTGTAAGTAGAATCCATGCCCTAAACATCTTTGTATCCCTACAGCACTAGCACAGTGCCCGGTAAACAGCAGGTACTCAGAAATTAAGAACTGAATGAGTGAACAAATTGGGCGGATGGATGGGTGGGTGGCCCTGAATCAGGCAGTATTCTCTGTATTTTCTGATCAGGCAGAGATGGGAGTGTAGCAAGTCCAGTTCTACTTCTGGCCGTGGAGGTTGGTGAGGTGGGCGAGGCAGTGGAAGGTGAAGACAATTACTGGGGGCAGCCATTGGTGACTCTGCTGCCTGAAGATGGCGCTAGAGGTCACTTGGCGTATCTACTCGTTGAGCTCTCCTTAACCGAGCATCTGCTGTGTACAAGACACTATGCCACAGGTTAGGGGAACAGAGATAACTATATCGTAGTTCAAAAAGACATGAAGTCTAGCTGGGTAGACAACTAATATGTGTGAACAACGATGATTTCTTTAGAAGTTCGGATGGTGTTACGAGATAGTAAATGCAAAGTGGCAAGCTAGTGGTTCAGAGAGTAAATACTGTGGGCGTAATGATTCTTCATCTCGGGTCTTCTAGGTCTGTCCCCTTCACCAGCTGGCTGCCCTACAGCTTCCCCAGGACACTAGCAAGCACTTATTCGATTATAGAGCCAGATTTTTGGTATCACAAAATGTGTCCACTGTTGTTATACAGCTTTTGAGGAGAGAGGTATTGTCGAGAGCTGGAGTGAGGGCTGGGGTGGGGGTGAAAGGGGCCATTTGGGAAAGCTTTATGTAAGAATTCACTCTGATTTTTCTGAAAAATTGTTAGGCATAGAGGAATGGAGAAGGCATTTTAGGCAGAGGGCAAAGGCATGAACAAGGGACTAGGAATTGGAATTGGTTAGGTATATGCAAGAGACTGTTCATTCATTCATTCATTCAACCAATGTTTTCTGAACCCTTGCTAAGTGCCAGGCAGTGTTCTCATGCTTTACATACAAGCATGTGTCATGGATGAAATAGTCTGCCTTCAAGATGCTAGTGGGACAGTCAATTTACTTGGGTTTGCCAACATACAAATAACATACAAATAGATTGGGGAAAGTGCTATGAAGGAAAAGGAGTCAATAAGAGAGAATTAGCTGGGCACCTTAGCTTCCCAGAGGAAGGTGACATGTAAGTGGAGACCTGAAACGTGGGGAGTGGAGGAAAGAGGGTTCCAAACAGAGGAGGAGGGATCGTGTGCTGAGGGTTTCGAGGTGGGTAAAGAGGATGGTGCATTTGAGAGACTGAAAGACAGCTGTAGCTGGTGTTACTGGACCTCAGTGAGTGGACACATTTGACTGGGAATACTGTATGCAGGCTGAAGCCAGACTGTGGAAGGCCAGGCTGGGGGTGGTGGACATGTTAAAACATTTTCTGAGGCCAGATTATCTCTGGGTGTGTTTCTGTGTTCCCACATGAGGGCTGCCTGGATAGAGAGGGAAGTAGGGAGGAAGGGTGAGGGTCTCTCTGAACATCTTGTGATTCCTGTCCCTATTTGCAGCTGGGCGGTGGGACAGTTGTGGTGGATGAGCAGTAGGATAACAAGAAGCTGAAGGTGGGTGCTGTGTGGAGTCTGCCCAGTGGGGATACTGCAGGGTTTCAGAGGACAACCACAGACCCAGGGCGCTGTGGCCCTGATTCTGGGGATACTGGGCTGGGCTCAGACCTGGGAAGCTCCTGGGAACGCTGCCAGGGTGAGCCAGGGAAGGAGCCAGAGGGACTGTCACCTCCAGGTGGCCTTGGAGGAGGTGCTAGCTTGGGAGCTAAGTCCAGAATGTCACTGCTCACTGCCTGTGTGAGCTTGGTCCTCAGATTCTGCATCAGTAGAATGACTGGGCTAGATGAACTCAAGTCCCATTTTGTAGACCCAACACTCTATGATTGATCTAAAAGCCTAATTACCTGCGGCTTTGGAATGCCCCAGAACTAAGAGAAACATACGAGGGGTGGGGCGGGGGGATCTGAGATTTCTGAAAAACTGTGTCTTAGCTGTCTTTGCCCTGTGGGCATTTGGGAAGAAGTGGGGACCTTAGAGAGAAGAGGCCAGGGTCTGCATGAAACCTCCCCCATCCTATGAAAATCTGTAGCCCTGTTGTGAAGTATTGTGTTACCATAGCCACTAGATGGCAGAAGAGTTCAGATCCAGAGGGTTGGTTGGTAGGGAGGGAGGGACCAAGCAAGCAGTTTGTCTGACTTTGGATGTTCCCTTGTTAAGTCAGATGATGTTTCTATGTGTGTCGCTATCGTAATTAAAAAAAAAAAAAATTCAGCTAAGTTTAAAAATCAAATCAGCTTTATTCAACAATTCATGAATTGGCCAGCATCCCATCAGCAAATAGAAAGGAGTTCCAGGTTGTTTCAGGCAAGGTCACCTTCCTTTGGGGGACAGCAGGGGTCTGTCGGGTAGATTACCTCACTAGTGTGCTAACCAGTTAATTCCAAACTGACTGGTTAAGAGTCTGTTCCCGGGAGGGGCTGAAACTGCAGTTAGGTATTTTATGTTTCGGTTTGGTGATGTGGGCAGAGTACAAGTGACTCCATTTTGGACCTGTTGTCTCTTTTTTAGCACTGTGAATGAATGTGTGTCACATCCGTGTGTCTGCACATACAGATGTGTGTATGTGTGTGCCCGTGAAGGTCTCTTGAGCATGTGGGTAGAAAAGAAAGGGCTGGAATCAGAAGACCTGGGTGCTAGTCTTGACTCCTTCATTTATGACCTTGGATAAGCCACCCAGCCTTGTTGAGTTTTCATTTCTTTTTCTGTAGGTGGGGATCAAAGCCTTGCTTATGTCTGGGGGTGGGGCAGAGATAAAGCACCATGATGCTCTTTGTGGACTGTAAGGGGCTGTGCCCATGCACCGTGGGGCTGTCTGTGAGGTGTATGGGTGAGAGTGTTTCTTTGAGGATGTACTTGCAGGGATGGACAAACCCTCGGTAATGTGGTGTCTTTAATACACGTTGTCTGCTCCCTGTCAAAGAGCTTGGGGAATGACTTGGTATGTAGAATTAGCCAGTCATGGAAGAGTTGAGGGGAGGCTGAGAAAGAAAGCACTGTAACTGTCCTGTTGAGGTGAAGGAAGACGGGGTGCCAGGATAAGGCTCCTGTGCTTCTGGCCTGATCTTTATAGGAGGGAGGAGGGTTAGTGAGGCCCCCATGTGGCTCCTCCCCCGGCTCGGGCAGAGGCCCACTGAGGCCTGTGCCGCTCTCTCCTGCTTAGCTCGCGTCCATGCTGACCCAAGGGAGCAGCTTGGCCTCTCTGCACAACAGCACCATCCGCAGCACCATCTACCAGCTCATTTTCCGCAGCCTGGACACTCTGGGGGAAGGTAAGCAAGGTCTGCCCAGACCTGCGTGGTCTCCCTGTCCACTCCTTCCCTCCTGCAGCTGAACAGGAACTGGGACTTGCAAAACTGAGAGGCAGCAGGTGGAGTGAGGGTGGGAGTGGGAAGAGAGTTAGCAGAAGAGAGAAGGTGGTAGAGGCAGGCAGTCTGGGAAGACCCACCAGGAGAGGGCCCGGAGGAGCTAAGGTCCTTAGGTATCCACATCCCACTACCTCCCTGTCTCCGTGTCCCTCCTGTAAAATGAAAGGGTTCATCTGCCGTGAGTGAGGCCATGAGTGTCATGTGCCGTGCACTGGTCTATGTTGGGGCTGCCCTCCATGACTTTCCTGCAGAGCCCACCCCCATGAGTCAGCCCCAGTGTCCCACAGAGTCTCCAGCAAGATAGTGTGGCCAGGGCTGCTTCTGGGGGCATCACCTGCGGGGCCCCACAGCTGGAAGCTCTGGATGGTGCCTCCCTTTGCTCTGTATTCAGCTCCAGAGTCCTAGGAAGCCTGCTGACCCCTCCCCAAGCCAGGTATCCCAAAGGACACCCTGGGGGCCACGAGGACCACTTCTGGGAGTGGTGAGGGTCCAAAGTGTAGTGGGAGCTGATGCCCAAGTTGACAAATGATGGAGGCAGCTGAGATCCTCACCACCCACTTTACGGAGACCTGCCTTCTGCCCCGCTTCCCCAGAGAGCTACCTCCAACAGGCTTCGCAGGCCCCTAAAGGGCATCCTCAGGTATGCTTCTCTTCTCCTTGGGCACCTCTGTCTCTGGGACACTGCTGCAGAACTGGAGCGCCAGCATGAGGCCCATCAAGGAAAGGTTGGCCTTTGGGCGGAAGCCAGGGAGTTGGAGTGCAGCTGGGCAGGAGGCTGAGGACTGAGCCGAATATGACACCAGAGACTGATCCGTGAGCCCCAGGGACAAATTTTAGGGACCTCAGAATTTCTCAGGCCCTGAAGCATCTTCTTCACATATGATACTGGGTTGTTGGTTGTTTAAAACAAGCATATGGTCAAAGACGAGGTGATCAAACCTTCCCTAGAAAATCCTCACGAGGAGCTTCCGCAGACATTGGGAGAGGCCACCCCCCTGTCAGCTCCAGAAAAACAGTACCCCTGGGGTTTCAAGAGTGGAGTCTGCAGCACTGGACAGCCTGTGGGTGATCAGTGCTGGGGGCGTATCTGGCCTGGGCACAGTGAAGGAAGCTGTATCCCTGGGTTAGGCCTGGCCCTCCTCGTGGAATCACTGACTCAGCAAAGTCTTAAAGATAAAGACCTTCTCCTGGATGGGACTGCAGGGCCCCCTGCCTGGGCCACTTTCATGAGCAGCAGCCATCTGCTGGCTTGTCCTAACAGGATTATGTGATGTCCAGGCCATGTCCAGGCCAGGCTGAGGTCAGAGGAGATTGATACTAAGGAGATGATCTGGCCGCGCTGAGAGTTGAGAGGCCATGTGAGGAAACAAGCACTGGGGGAGCCAGTGGCAATTATCCCCAGGAAGACATGCACGCTTGGTACCCTGTGTGGGTGTGCGATGGGTATGGAATGGCTCTCCCAGGGAATGATTGCTTATGTGCCTGGGATGCAGTCCCGCTCAGAGAAGCTGGCCCTGATCCTGCACCCTGAGATTCCATCCAGGAAGGGCTGGGATCAGGCAGGGCTGGGATGAAGGCCTTTGTTCCCAACACTTTGCAGATACATGTTTGTGTTTCCGTATGCTCTTTCCAGATGGCTATCCAGATGTTTCCACCCTTTCCAAGCAATGAACTCTCTCCACAGAGCTGATCCATGGTCTGAACTCTTACCCTGGGTAGGGGCTTTACCTCTCCAGAATCCCATGCTTCTTCTGGTGATTTCACTCACACATGTGCGTGTGTATATGAGAGAGACAAAGAAAGAGACAGAGATAGAAACAAACAGAGAGAGGCCCTTCAGCGGACCTGCTTTCCTCGGTGGCATGGGAAATGAGAGGTTAGGGCGTGTGATGAGGAAGGAGAAGGAAAGAGGGGAACTTGGTTTTCTTGCCAGCTCCTCCAGCCAACAGTCAGCAGGTATTCTCAGCACCAGGACCGGAACCAGGGGAGCCCTTCAAAAAGCTATGCGTTGTTCAATAGAAGACTACAGTGCTTGATCAGTGCCAAGGGGGCACTGGAGCAGTCTGCATGAGGTAGGCAGTGGAGTGCCCACCACCTGACATCTCAGTTCTGATGGGACCCGCTGAGCAGGCCCACCAGGACACTTCGAGGGACCACACTTGCCAGAGTGATGGCTCTGCAGGATGGAGCCTGTTGCCAGAGGCAGCTGCAGCTCAACCAGCCTGATTGTTTAGGAGACAGGTTGAGAGAAGGAAACTCCAGACCTGCTTTTGTGTCCTGCCCATCCTGGACCCAGGCAGAGTTTGATTCCCAAACCTTCACAGTTTGTCTGTATTATGGACTAGGGGATCTTCAGGGTCCCTTCTAACTCAAACCCTCTGGAATGCTGGGCCTCAGCAGTGCAGAGTTGCTTCCTGGGTAGAACAGCTGCTCTCAACTACTATCGTCAACTCATCATTGTCGTCATAGCTAAAACTTATGTAGTATTTTCTAGGTGCCAGGCACTGGCTTAAGCACATTCATATATAAATTCATTTATTCCTTCAACAACTCTGTAAGATTTTTTTTTTTTGGGGGGGGCTGCATTGGGTCTTCCTTGCTACGCGTGGGCTTTCTCTAGTTGCGGTGAGCGGGGGCTACTCTTCATTGTGGTGCGCGGGCTTCTCATTGCGGTGGCTTCTCTTGTTGCGGAGCACGGGCTCTAGGCATGTGGGCTTCAGTAGTTGCAGCACACGGGCTCGGTAGTTGTGGCTCACGGGTTCTAGAGCGCAGCCTCAGTAGTTGTGGCACATGGGCTTAGTTGCTCCGCGGCATGTGGGATCTTCCCGGACCAGGGCTCGAACCCGTGTCCCCTGCATTGGCAGGCAGATTCTTAACCACTGTGCCACCAGGGAAGTCACTCCGTAAGATTTTGTAGGTGAAGAATCTGAGGTACAGAGGGTCACCCAGCTGGATCCAAAGCTAGCAAGTGGCAGAACTAGGATTCAAACCGAGGCATCTAGCTCCAGAATCCATGCTAACTTAGCAATATTTAATTGCAGCAGTTAAAGTATTTATTTATTTTGTCTCATGGACTCCCACATCAGTGCTCTATCATATTACTGCCTTTTTAGAGAGGGGACACTGAGGCGTAGAGAGGGTACATAGGCTTCCCAAGGTCACCCAGCACTCACAGGGCAGAGCCAGCCTGGAACCCAGAATAGACCCCATGGCTCCACTTTGCTCTTACCCTTACGGACTGCACAGCTGTGAGGAGGACGCTCGTGAGCTCCTGCACTTCAATCTCTGTGCCTCTCAGCTTGAAATTACACATGTACAGCACTTTGCTTGTTGCCTGGAACATAGTCATATTGAAAGAGAGTTGACTTCCCCATTTCTCTTTTCTGGAAATCAGGGCAGCACTATTCTGTGCACGATGCTCTGTGGACTGCCAGCAAGGCACAGAGTGTATACAGGGATCTGGAAGGAGACTCTGCTTGGGCTGCAGGTGTCTGGAGTCCAAAGGAGAGTGGCAGGGAACTTGGTGAGCAGCTATTTCCCCTTTCCCACTGGAGAGGGGAGGCTCATGAACATGGCCACCAGTAGTTCCCCTGGAGCCATAGCAAAGCTTCTAGTAAATTCATAGAAATTAAGCTGCAAAGGACCTTACAGACAACCTAGTCCAAAGATGGCAAAAATATCTCCCTGCCATTATTTCTTCATTCCCTGCCCATTGCAGATATCACCAATGAATCATGGTACTCTCCTACCAAGCTTGGACCAGAATTCTCAATTCAGCACTCAAGCAGCCGTCACTTGAGTTCATAAAGGAAATAAATCCTATTTGTTGCCCCCAAATAAAGTAAACCATGTCATTTTATCGGAAGTAGGCCTAGAGAGGGGAAGTGACTAGCCTAAGTGGCCAACCTAAGGTCATAGCCAGTTAGTGACAATGTAGGGAATTTAAGGCAGAAGTTTGGGAATTGGGCACCATGAACAAGCCTAGGAGGACCAGAGTCCAGATGTTGCAACTTCCAGGCCAGCCTCTTTCCACCTACTTCAGCTGCTCTGTCAGCTGACCAACCTAACTGAATGGTGTAGCAGGGATACTGTGGTCTTGGATAAGATGTGTTTCCTTTCTCATTCACAGCCCGGCCCTCCAAGGACAAGGAGGAGGAGAGCTTGAATCAGGAGGCCAAAGCCAAGCCTCAGGCCAAAGCAGAGAGCAAACCAGAAGGTGAGAGGATGGTGAGACCAGTGGGTTTTCTCCTGCCACCTTCCTCCCTCCTGTCAGCCAGGGACTGGGCGGCCTCCTGGTCTCTCTGAGCCAGTCAGCTGGAGTGATGAGCTGGTGCTCCCCTCCTCCCTGCTGCACTCCGGCCTCCTCCTTCCAGGGTGCTCCCCTTCTGGCGTGGCTGCAGGCCCGGGGGTGGCCCTGTACAGCTCCCTCCACACTCTCCTCACATGGGGTAGGCAAGGCCTGGCAGGGGTTATTGAACTTCTATTTCTTTTTTGCTAAATTTTGTCCCAAATGAGATTCTATTGGACTCTATTTCTTCTTCCTGTCACTTCTACACAGTGCTGCTAGGGAATTGGTCTGAGACCAGTAACCCCAGTGAGGGAGGGCCATCGGGGGTCTGGTGATGAAAACATCCAGCATCCGTGTGGCAGCTGGGACACGGTAGTGAGACAGCTACTGCCCAGTGGGCTCTGCACAGCACACCAGGCCTGCCTGATCCACCCAGCAGCTTCGGAGGGAGGGAGGTAGAGCAGCAGTCATTGTTCCCATTCTATAGACAAGGAAACTGAGGCTCAGAGAGGTCAAGTGACTTGCCCAAAGATATATAGCCAAGAAGTGAGAAAGCCTGTACCTAAACCTAGACCTCCAGACTTTCCAGTTCTCCCTCTCCTGCAGTCCTATTCCAAGACTCCCTAGCTGCTGCCTTTGAAATCATCAGGCTCCTCTCATGCAGTTGGTAGGGGGAAGGGTCAGGTGCTGAGAGCTGGGGCTTTGCCCTCTCTTTTAAGCTGTTCACAGTATCCTTGGCTACATTGCCAGGATGGAAATGTCTGAATACAGGGAGAGCAAGGAGAGCCACTTCCGAGCTTTCCTGTCATCTGCAGACATCTCTGTGGACAGGACAGTAACAATTCACATCACATCATTTTCCTTTTCCTGTTAACAAGAAATTCCCCAAACCTTCTGTGACCCTGAAGTGGAAAAGTCCAGTAGCCCTGTAACCACTCACACCAGTCTCTGCCAGCTGCCCTCAGAACCTGGCACACTCTTCTGACCTATCCCATGTTTATCCTTTAAAGAGGAGGAGCCAGCCAAGCTCCCTGAGGTCACGGTCACACCAGCCCCTGCTCCAGACGTCAAGGGAGATCAGGAGGAAGATCCTGGCAGTCAGGTAGGCACAAGCCTCTTCCCAGGTGGTGGAATTTGAGAGGCCCAGGGAAGGATTTGCCAATCAAAAATCAGTCCTTCCTGAAGATTGGAAATGCTATTTGAGGTTCATTCCTCTGGTGTAAGCATTGCCCTTTCTTTGAAGATCAAATACCTCATGGGGCCAGTTAATTCACTAATACCTTAGTATGAGTAAGATAATATGTATGAGAATGTGTTGCCAACCTATGTCCAATCAGCTGTGGCAGGGAGAGGTGGCGTGCTTTGACTCCAGTGTGGGAGAAGGGAGCTACCCGTCAGGGGCTATTAGCAGTGACAGTTTTCAGAGAAGAGGGTGCAGGCTGGGCAGACACTCCTGTACCTATCAATTTAAATGACTTGTCGTTTCCTCCAAGAAGCCTTCTCTCCTGATGAGGGTGGGGAAGGGAGGGCAGAAATTATTTCAGACTCAAGTCTTCTCACTCTTCATTTCCAACTGAAAGCACAGGCCTCATGGATATTAATATTTGACTTCTTCATTGGGTGCTCTGAACCCTGGTTGCATATTAGAATAATTTGGGGAAGCTTTAAAAACTGCCCAGGGCCCACTTTCAACCAATTAAGTCAGGATATCTGGGTTGGGTCCTTGGGCATGAATGTTTTAAAATCCTCTAGGTGATTTTAATGTGCAGCAGAGTTGAGAATCATTGGGCAGTGTTGGGGGTTGGCAGTGTCATGAAATTTGTTATGGATGACGTACTCTATGAGCACACAGCCCAGGTCATTTGGTCAAGGGATTGGACCAGCACATTGTTATAGGTCATTTAGGAGCCTAATCTGAGGACCCTCAGAATCAATGGCTTTCAGAGTGAGTGGAGTCAGTCCATGGTTCCCACACACCAGTCTATAGATGCATTTATTAGAAGCACTTGTGAGCATATTAAAAGAGATTCCTGGCTTCCAGTCCTAGAGATTATATTTCAGTTGGTTCGGGGGGGCAAGGAAATCTGTATTTCTAATAAGCTCTCAGGCTACCAGGTTTGGGAACCAAAGATCTCATTCGGCCCTGGCATTTGCAGAGCAGGGTAGCTTGGTGGTTAAGAGGCCAAGAGTTGGACTGTCCATATTCCAGTCCCAGCTTCATCACTTACAAACTGTGTGGACCATAAGCAAGTTATTTAACTACTCTGTACCCTAGTTTCTTCACCTATCAGATGGATTTAGTTCTGCCTATATCATAAATTAATTGATTCATGAAACATACTAAGTGCTAGTTGTTATGATTATTATTATACCACTTAGCATGATGCCTGGCACATAAATACCCTCAGAAAATAGGTATCCTCCTCGTCATCATCATTTTACACGTATAAGGTAATAGAGCAGTTGAGGAGTTTTAATGGACTCAGCAATGTGATGTAACCACCAAAAGATACCATGTCATTTTAGGCAACATTAATGGAAGCACAGTATCTAAAATAAGGGGGGTGATAACCCTGTTTGACTCTGTGAAGTGTTCTGTGTTGTTTTAGAAGCCTCCTCATGGGATATAAGCTAACTAGAATGAGTTCACCAAGAAGGAGAGGAGGCTTTAGGCCATAGTATGGGGGAACCATAGAAGGATCTGGGAATCTTTAACCCAGGGAAGAGAGCTGTCTCATGGAAGAGTGTTATGTATGGCTCCCAAGAGTAAACCTATACACAGGAGGTAGAACCTTGGTATAAA
Organism: Pseudorca crassidens; assembly: GCF_039906515.1. Lineage (NCBI taxonomy): Eukaryota > Metazoa > Chordata > Mammalia > Artiodactyla > Delphinidae > Pseudorca > Pseudorca crassidens. The sequence continues at coordinate 113,831,976 of NC_090296.1, forward strand.
TATGACTTCAAACCAATCACAGTTGTCAAGATGACAGAAGCTGCTTTAGGTGGTGAGTTCTCCATCCCTAGAAATGATCAAATAAAGACCAGACCACCACTGGGTAGGAGTGTTGTGAAGGGAATTTCGCTGAATGATTGCACTAGTTTCTTCCTCATACTCAAGCTTTTAGATACATTCTGAGAACAACAAAAAATGTGGGGAAAAACTGTGGGGAGAAACAAGCAGGGCAGTTATTTCCCATTAATCTGTTGGCTTTGGATTGCAGGGAGATGTGGCTGAAGCTGAGAGCACAGGTGAAAGGACAGATAATGAGGTTAAAACTCCTGGTGAAGGTGAAAATGGAGAGCAAAGTGGAGGTGAAGCTCAACCAGAAGGTGAAGGTGAAGAAAAAGGAGAGAATGAAAGTGAAGGTGACATCCAGGCAGAAAGGAAAGGAGAGAATGAAAGTGAAGGTGACCTCCAGGCAGAAAGGAAAGGAGATGATGAAGGTGAAGGTGAAATCCAAGCAGGAGAAGATGGTGAAATGAAAGGTGATGAAGGTGACACTGGAGAGCAGGAATTGAACGCTGAAAATCAAGATGAAGCCAAAGAAGATGAGAAAGGTATAGATGGTGAAGAGGAAGGTGATGGAGGTGAGAGTGAAGACGAAGAGGAGGAGGAGGAGGAGGGAGAGGAGGAGGAGGAGCAGGAGGAGCAGGAGGAGGAGGAGGAGGAGCCTTTGTCCCTGGAATGGCCTGAGACCAGGCAGAAGCAAGCCATTTACCTCTTTCTTCTGCCCATTGTGTTCCCACTGTGGCTGACGGTGCCCGACGTCCGGAGGCTGGTGAGTTTGCCCAGCTGTCCCCAAGCTATCTGTCCCCAGGGAGGCTGTGGGGTCTCTCGGCACTCCCCCTCAAGAGGACGGAAGGGACAGGACAAACCAGCTTGACAGGGCTCAACTACAGAGAGGATCTGGGATGGAATCTGCAGCTCTAGTGGGGACCATGCACCTAAGGGAACACACTGATGGGCTTGGGAGGCCTCAGAATGTGCTTGTTTCCATCACTATAAGCAACGTGAACTAACCCCTCCTCGAATTCTCAGTTTCTTGATTTTAATATGGGAATGATGCCACTGCACACCCTCCACATTGCACAGGGATATTGTGAAACCCCAGGGTGATAAGTGCTGTTTCTACCCAGTATTCCTGTTTATAAGGAAAGGTCTGACTAACATACTCCACCCAAAGGGGAACCATATTCTGTCTCTGGGTCCAGAGAGGGGTGGGGTGGGGAGAGGTTGCTGAAGCCAAACCAGGTACCTAGATTGGTCTGGTTCCAGGGCAAGCAGGTAGCTCTCTTCAGTTTGGCAACTGCTGAACCCCCTCCTGTGTGGACTCCCCTATGGGCCACCAGCCCCATCCTTCTCAAGGTCCTCACTGGAGACAGAGATGGAAGCTCAAACTTCTCCACATCCTCTCCATGACTCCTCCAGCAGATCTCTTCACTGATACTGGGGCTCCCTCAGAAGGGCCAGAGACCTTTAGCCTCTGCAACTTATTTCTCTTCCTTTTCAAACAGGAGGCTAGGAAATTTTTTGTTATCACCTTCCTGGGATCCATCATGTGGATAGCCATGTTCTCATACCTCATGGTGTGGTGGGCTCACCAGGTGAGTGTGCGGCAGGAACTATATCCTGCATTAGCAGGTCAAAAGGACTTTTTCCCTTCAGGGTGAATTTCTGGTACCCAGGGAATAGCGAGGACCAAGTGAATTTGTAGCTTATACATTGTAAAGGCTAAAAAGTAGACTTTATATTCCAGGGAATGTAGTGCTTTTCAGGTGTGGCTCTTCTGTCTTGTAGTGTGACAGAAGGCCCTTCACAACCTGATCTAGTTGACCATTCCTTCTTAGCATTATCCCCTGCTTCCTCTGTTCTGTATCCCACACTTCTCTCCACCTGGTGACATCGTACACACTCGTGAGAGCAAGCTCAGTGTTGCCTCCTTTCTGGCGTTTAATCAGTCTTCTGAGTGCTTAATGGTTTTGCTGTTCTACCTAGAATATTGCACTTAAGCACAGAGCTGTATTATTATTATTATTATTTTAAATATTTATTTATTTGGCTGCATGGTCTTAGTTGCAGCACGTGGGATCTTTCGTTGAGGCACGCAGGCTCTCTAGTTGTGGCGCAGGGGCTTAGTTGCCCCGTGGCAAGTGGGATCTTAGGTCCCCGACAGGGATTGAACCCACATCCCCTGCATTGGAAGGCGGATCCTTAACCACTGGACCAGCAGGGAAGTCCCTGTATTATTATTTACATGCTTTTCTCTTTCAAGCTGAGAGTAGGGTCAGTGTTGTACTGCTCATACTTCTACCTCCAGCCTCTAAAAAGTTCCTGGCACATAGCAGGTGTCCGTGGTTCTGGAAATGGAAACTTGACACCAAGAGGCCTTTGGAGGAGCAGTTCTTTTGGGAAGGTAGAGGTGTTGTAGTTGGAATGACAGTAAGTGGTATCATAGGTGGACTTTTACTCCAGTTTAGAAAAGAGCAGCATCATTCCCTGAAGCCTTGAGCAGGGGTCCTGTTCTTTCTCTCCATGGCCCATCTCCCCAGCTGTTAGTTCTGCTGTGACCCTACCTCACTCAGGCCAAGGGAACATGAACTCTGTGGAAGGTGTTGGTTTTGCACAAAGTAGTATGTGGTTGGTGCTTTGAAGAGCCTCAGATTTTTCACTTGGTTTCTCATTACTGTTACTATTTACCAGGTTGGTGAAACAATAGGGATTTCTGAAGAGATTATGGGCTTGACAATCCTAGCAGCAGGCACATCAATTCCTGACCTCATCACCAGTGTGATTGTCGCTCGGAAAGGCCTGGGAGACATGGCCGTGTCAAGCTCTGTGGGCAGTAACATATTTGATATCACCGTGGGGTGAGTGGCAAAGTTGCTTTCTAGGGCATGATATGTATGACTGGCAAACACTGTGTTGGCTCTGTCTGCTGGTTTTTTGCTCCATTCATTATACATGGAATAAAAGGGCATTTATGTTATTAGCTTCTGCCAGGCAACAAAGTATCCTCCCTTCATTCATCACAGCCAGATAGGATAACAGAACTAAAATGCTGCCTGAAATGTAACTGACTAGAATTTATAGATGAATTGAAAAATGAAGTCCATTAAATTCCATTACCAAATACAAACGCTCTGCTCACTGACCCCCAAGGTGGAGGAGGTGGGGTTGGAAGAAGCAGTGACTTAGTCTTACTTCCTGACATTCTTGCTTCTTTGCATTTGGACTCCTGCTGGCTCAGAGGTTCTAAAAGCATTTTGTATAAACAAACAAATGCTGCTTACTCCTGTATGGGTTTGCTTACCCCGCTCCTCCCAACCTTGTCAGAGCAGAGTGTCCGCGCTATTTTCATTTCCCCAATCATGTTCTGGATGTGGGTGGTGGCTTTGGTTTCCTTAATTTGTATATGTGTGTGCTTGCAGGGTGGGGCAGGTAAGAAGGCATAGGAGAGCCCTGATCACTAACGAATGTAAGGAAATGTTATCCTGAGCTAGGCCTTATTCTGATTTAGAGAGTCACACATCTACCAATTTAGGTTAGTCATACAGAAGTCATGAAGTATGACGAAAACAAACTCAGAACCAGAAAGCCTGTTTTAATCTTAGCCTCTCCCAGTTATCAGCTGTGAGCACTTGGGCACATAATTCCCTGAACCTTAGTTTTCTCACCTGTGAAATGAATGTTTTCTGCTCTGTTTCACAGGTTTGTGTAAAAATGAGTGCTTTGTAAATTGTAAAATACTGTTAAGTATATGGCATGATTATAAACATTAAGAATATTCACACTGTTTCTTCCATCTTGCAGCCTGCCCCTTCCTTGGATGCTTTTCTCTTTTATCAATGGATTACAGCCTGTTCCTGTCAGTAGCAATGGCTTGTTTTGTGCCATTGTTTTGCTTTTTCTCATGCTCCTGTTTGTGATCTCTTCAATTGCATTATGCAAATGGAGAATGAACAAGATCCTGGGCTTTACCATGTTCCTCCTGTACTTTGTATTCCTGATAATCAGTGTGATGTTAGAAGATCGAATCATATCCTGTCCTGTGTCTGTCTAAGTCAGTCACTGTTGCTCAAAATGGACACGGATCAGAAAACCATGCCAGAAGTTACTGTACCACTTGTTACATTAAAGAATGAACATGATCCAGGAGAGTGAACTGAGTGGGCAGGAGCCTCTGATGTGGATGTGATCGGGACTGAAGTTTATCCTTGGAAAACACCTGCAGCTCATTGTGGATTAGGACTCTTTGGAGGGGTGGAGCTCCTACCACCCCTGATGCAGACAGCTAACACATGGAGGCCAGCAGAAGGACCCAAGTCAGAGGGTTTTCTAAAATGAGATATTTGGGAGTGAGGGTTGGGACAGGTACCTTAGCAATCAGATAAGCTCCCATGTTCACAGTTCCCTGATTATTCCTGAAGGGCTGCTGATGCAAAAGATGCAGGTGTGGTCTCCATCTCACCCTCCTGGCCCCTGCCCCCAGCACATGCTGCAGTTTACTGTCTCCTCTTTTTCTGTTCAAAACATGTGGTTCTATCAGATTTGTATTCATTACAGGTTCAGTTACTGGTGAGTTTAAAGGAGCAAAGTCTATAGGAAAAAAAGTATAACAAGAATCAATTATCATTACACACTGTAGTCCAGTAAAATGTGTACCAATATTTTATAGCTTAAAAAGGAGGACTACATATGCTCTCGTATTTCTGAAAAGTCAAATTAAAATAAGCAGCTCAAGAAATTAAAATTCATAATTTGCCCTTCAATTGGAAGATGTGGGTATTAGGGAAGGAGAACTACTCTGAGGGCTATTTAAAAACATGTATTTATTAGGAAATCCAAGTTAGTATTGTCTCCATCAGGTGGGTCACCTTGAGGGATTAGACATTCTGACAAAGCTGTCCTGGCTCTGTGCCCCTCCCCTCTCATATTCTCACCCAACAGTGACAGCTGCACTAGTGAGTGAGAAACAAAGTAATTTTTAAAAAGAGTCTAAAGTCAGTAGAGCCAAATCTGGTTTACAAAGTAAGAGATCCAGTGGGGCAATGCTATTTTTGTATGTCATCCTCGATAGGATTATAAAACAAGAAGATTGATTTCTTGTGTGGCTTACAAGTGGATATTAAGGCGATTACAAAGGAGAAATTCCAAAAATGCTTAAACAATGACAAGATGGTAAGGAAAAGAGTATTACTACTTCCACGGTAGCTGATGTAAAGGACACCTGTGTGTTTTTAAAAAAATTATTTAATTAATTTAATTTTGGCTGCGTTAGGTCTTCGTTGCTGCATGCGGGCTTGCTCTAGTTGTGGTGAGTGGGAGCTACTCTTTGTTGCGGTGTGCGGGCGTCTCATTGCGGTGGCTTCTCTTGTTGAGGAGCACGGGCTCTAGGCGCGTGGGCTTCAGTAGTTGTGGAATGTGGGCTCTAGAGCGCAGGCTCAGTAGTTGTGGCCCACGGGCTTAGTTGCTCCGCGGCATGTTGGATCTTCCCAGACCAGGGCTCGAACCCATGTGCCCTGTATTGGCAGGTGGATTCTTAACCACTGCGCCACTAGGGAAACCTGACACCTGTGTTTTTAAAAATTGTGTGGTTAAACATTTCAGGTGGAAGTTGAAGTGCTTGTATATTAAATACCACTGCTTGCTGCTTTTACTGGCATCAGGTTAAGGGGCACATTAAAAATGAAACTGTGGTGGTTACAAAGCAAAAGGAGCTGAGGTGAATGTAGTTTAGGATGGTAAATATCGCTTTAATTAGAAACATGAGAGAGGATTCACTGAAGACTGGAAGATAGCAGGACAAGTGTGATGTGGGAAAAAAACCAAACATTTTGGTGTTGAAAGGCTGTGTTCAAAGTACTTCAGTCCATAATCCATCTTTTAAGACGGGCTGGTTAATTTAATTCATGGCCTCACTCCAGGACTCACATTCTTTGGAAATGACTTTCACTAAATTTCAATAAATTGTGAGTCCCAATGATATTTTACAAAAATGGACGTGTTCATCCATATCTTTAGGTTATTTAGTCAGAATGCTCGAGAGAAGACTGATGAAGAATATGGGATCATGTTCACATTCCATATTCTTAAATTAGTTATCCTCATTCCTGATGCTGCCCTACTGCCTGGTCTCCATATGCCATGGCCTAAGAACAGGAGGAGAGAGCAGTGCCTATGGAAGGGAGATCCCAATACCAACACTCTGGGCACCAATCTGGTATCTGCCACCAACCTCAGCTGGTCTCGAGGATGTCACCTCCTCACTGACAGCCTGGGAGCTGGTGCTCTTCCCCAGAACGACTTATGAGGAGTGATGGACGGTGAAACATCCTGTAAAGGTAAAGTGCTAGGCTGCCATTTGATGATTAAAATCGACTCTAATGGTTGAATATCATTTTTCTGATCCGTTTGCTAAATTTCTGGCATTCCTCTTTGCCTAGAAAGGAAGTTCTGACTTCACACTATGTAGAAAAGAGTCAAAAACAAAAATGAAGGCTGGGTCTTGATGGATGAGCAGCTGGTGGGGAGAAAGGAGATTTCAGGGAGATGGAAAACTTACATAACTTCTAAAAGATCAATTTGTTATGCTTGAAATAAAAAATTTTGCAATCCATTATAAATCTACAATTTATTAAAATTGTGCTTTTTTTTTTTTTTTGCGGTACGCGGGCCTCTCACTGTTGTGGCCTCTCCCGTTGCGGAGCACAGGCTCCGGACGCGCAGGCTCAGCGGCCATGGCTCACGGGCCCAGCCGCTCCGCGGCATGTGGGATCTTCCCGGACCGGGGTACGAACCCATGTCCCCTGCATCGGCAGACTCTCAACCACTGCACCACCAGGGAAGCCCAAAATTGTGCTGTTTTAGAGGTAAAGTACCATCTTAAAATGTCAAGATAATGGTTAGCTGGTCCTCTCATTTGATGGGCAAGATGTTCTGTGTAGCTAGTTACATGGGACAAATTCTAGGTCTTTCATTCAGCAAGAAAGTCAGAACTGTCCTACGTGAGTGTCTAAATTGGAAGGAAGTGGCTGCACAGATGATTTTTCCTTCATTCCCCTTGAGGCTGCATTTCCTTGAAGGCCCTGGTGATAGGTTTGGGCCAAATTTATAAAAATGTAAAACTCTTCCTAATTTAATGGGTTAAGATTCTGTGTAGTACCAGAAAAAAAAGGATGTATTCCAAATTTAAAAAAATTAGTATATGTTTAAATGGTTGCTGTACATTATGAACATTATATTGTACTCATCAACAGATCTGAAAATGCTTCTATCAAATTATAGGCTTGGCCTTTTGTGATACTCTGAAAGTATCATAAAAATTCTATATCCTAATAATCATTTAAAGATAAGTACCAAAAGGGGCAAGAATTGGAATTTAATATTTAAGACACAGCCTGGTAGATACATTTGAAGAACTCGTTGGCCTAATGGGCCACAGAATATCCTTGGTTCTGGCCCCCTTCTTTGTGGGAGGGTCCCCCTGCGGGTGCAGCTTGCAGTGTATTTTGGGTCTGGTTCCTATGAAAGGTACAAAGAGAGGGCCAATGATCAGGGTTGTCCATCCCTGTGGGGTCACTAGAACCAGGCAGGACACCCTGGTCTAAGGCTGCCCGTACAACCAAAGCATACTTCTGGTCCTCAGGCCCTTAACTGTGATGAGCCGGCCAATCTGGAGAATTTCATTTACAGAAAATTCCATCAGTTGCTCCAATGGTTTTATCACAGTACTGTGTTTGAAAAGAAAATCTTTAAATACAAAAGGAAGGAGCCATCCAAATGAACAGCAACTGTGGAAAGCCTGCAGTAACTTTATCAGAAGAGTCTGTTATCTTACACAGACTTTTTGAATCAGAGACAGAAATTCCTATATTAATTTGTCCAATACTAATTTTGTAAACAAAAATAATTAAGCCAGCAAATGTACTTACTTTGGGGTCAGAGAAAGAGGGCAGTATGAAGGGATAATAAGAAGATACCAAGTACTGAGAGTATTAAGGTAAACTGGTATGCAGCTACCAGAGAATTCAATTCTGAAATAAAACTTTGTCTTGTATCCAAACAGGAAGGGCAGAGCATGCTAAGACTAGCACAAAGGCAGACCAAGGACCCTCTCAAAGAGGCAGCGTACTCTTTCCCTTCCTGCTCTGAGATAAAGTGCCTAATAGCAGCTTTCAAGTTCTAGTGGGAGAAACAAAAATAAAGCTGGGCAATCGCACATTACCATACAAATGGTTATTTTCTTACCATATACTTACAAAATATGTAGAAGTACAACATAACTTTTATATGCAGCAGGCTGACACTTGCTAGCTGCACTAAAGTATCATAGTAATTACCAGCATGAAATAAAATAAAATAAGCATATCACCTAAAATGTTGAACCAACATTTTCAGGGGCTATTTCTCTACAAAGAAAAATGGAAAGCCATTTTAAGAAAACGTTAAAATAAAATAAGCTAATGGCTTTAGGGTTTTAAAGCAAAAATTCTCCCCACAAAATAAGAAAAAAAAAAAAAAAAAGACAAAAATCAGAATATGACCAGACTGCATAACTCCCTAACAGGAGGAAAAAACTGAATATTGAAATATGATATAAAATACAAATGTATGACATTCAAAACACAATGGGAGGAAGTAGTAAACAAGTTGTACCAGGACATGGCATGATTTATTTTCAACTAGTAAACAGATAAACAAAACTAAGAGTAAGAAAATAAAAGACAGATAATGTAGCAAAAGGGTATTTCTCTCTAACATGATTGGCCATGATTCTCTAAAATGTATGGTCAACAGAGATAAAATTGAAGAAAAGTTTGTATGGAGTTATTTCAAAGGATGATCTACATTTTAATTTTCTTTTGATCAAGGTTTACCACTCTCTATTCATGTTTTAGGTTTTATTTTTAAAGAGTAAATTTGTGCAAATAATATTCCCTGGGGATTGAAAATAGGGGAAATAAAACCCAGTCAAAAGTAGAAACAAAACTTGGTGTCAGGGGAAGGAGATAAAAATTACATTCACTTTTCCAAATGAGTCTGAACCATAAAGAATGGGCTTTACCTTACTTTTTTTGGTCAGATATTTGAAATCAATAAACTGTTATTCATATATATTGCTTGTGTTAAAGAAAAGATAATCAATAGTGAAAGCTGTTCTTACACAAACAATAACAAAAAACCAGAATAGAACCCCAGAATTCTGTTTGGAGGGATGTTTGTCACTAATGCCAAAAGCCTCATCTATCAAATGTTTCTCTCCTTTGACAACTTTGAAATGACTGTGACTTAGAGAACGTAAGACTGAATTAGAATGTGAAGCGTGGACCTGAATAGGAAGGAAGGATAAGACAAGAGTGGTATTTACAAAAGAGAGGCAGATACATGTGCACAGCACCAGACTTTTCAAGTAAGCAAGTTCAGCGCCAAACTAACTGAACTAAAATTTTACATTTTTAAACTTTCCCCATTATTTCCCAGAGTAGAAAGCTGTAAAATGTTTTAGCTTGGTGCTATTCACTAGTGGGATGAACTCAAAAGTGTTTTTTCTACAGCTGAACTGGTTCTTAGTCTCAGGACTTTAAGGTATCTCCAGTCCAAAGTGTCCTGAACTCTGCCGGCTTCTACACATCTAATTTAGGACCTTTCATTTTTTCCTTCTTTGAAATTGGCTAGAGAATTCCTTCATTATGACAATGTGTTCAAACACACACCACATGAACACACTGAAAATCTATAAATAATTCTAACAGCCAAAGGATACTTTTTTATCAGAATTACCCAAAGAAAGTGATATTAGAAATAATGCGACTACAAATATTTTTTAAGATTCTATTTAATACCCATGGTACTTAAACATTCAATTTACTGTCTATTTCTGGATATTGCTGGATTTTAGATTCCATAAACCAGATTCTGAAGGCTTATTGAAAAAGCCAGGTTCCTCAATATGGGAAATTCTATCTGGCTGTACTTTTAGATAGTTATTATTTTTCTACTTTTGAAAAAATATTTTGAATATTTATATATAATATATATATATATAATATTAACAGAATACTCCAATAGGTCATATTCCAGATAAACATACTACAATTTGCATCATACCCAATATTTTAGATATTAAAATAAAGGTAGAATTTGGGATAAACTGTCTGACATATTTCCTAACATAAGTGTTCATGTAGAATATTAGAATTTAAATTGATATTTGGCTCTATAAGCTATTTTCCCTGTGTATTGTATGTATCTATTAGCAATAGAGAAAATTTTGGAATCATGGTATATTGAACCTGATTTTACAGAAGCAGATTTGGAACCTCTCTGGCTCTCCTTCCACAAGGCTCAGTGAGTCAGTCTGGGCAATGCACACCCTTGCCATGACTCACCCACTGCAGCCAGGCTCAGGAGTACTAATATGCGATCCTAGGACAACACTGACACTAGCGCTGACATTTCTGAATCATTCTTCCAAGTAGTAAAAAAAGTATAGATATATATATAGAGATCTGCAGCTGTACTAATTAATTCAAATAGCAGCAGACAAGGAAAATAAGCACTTAATTACCTTGCTTCATAAGATAAGTTCATTTTGTTTGCTATATTAAGTTTAAAAATTAAAAAAATATCAACTTATTATAAACAAGTTAAAATATGTATAATACAACTTCACGGTCAAAACATTTGAGTAGTCTATGAAAACAGGAGATACTTTGTTCTTACATTTGTTTAAGTTCCATACATGATTTTTCAATCTGTCTCTTCCAAAAGAATCCATAAAACAGTTGTCTTATTCTATGGGAACCAATTTTGTTTATGGATTTTTTCATCACAAAAATACTTAATTACTTGTACGGGAGAAGAAAAAAACAAAGAAATGGGAAACAAAGTAGCTCTCTCCCACTTGTTAGTATTTTCTTAAGACACTCTGTACATAAACTATCTGAACTTCCTGAACCATTTACAAATGCATTTTCAAAAATTGAAGAAAAAAGGTTAGAGTCTAAAAGTGTTATTTTATACACTGACTACACAATACATATTGAAAAAATACACACACATATCTTAAAGATAAGGTTCTCCAAAGGTTTTTCGGCATTCCATCACTCCTGTACTTGGTGGTCTGTCACAGTTGTGAGTACTCTTGACTTGACTAGGTGTGAGACGATCATATGCCACCTTGTATTCTTTATCAAATGCATCTGCAAAAATTCATAAAGAAATAAAGGCATAAAGAAATTTATATTTGATATTATCAGCAATCAAGTTCTTGTAATACTACAGAACCACAAAATTAGAAGCCAAGAAGGAATCTCTAGGTCATTTCTGCCAACACAGAATTTCAGAGCTGGAATGGGGACCTTAGAGTCCGTAGCATTTAGAGCTAGGTTACACAGACCACTGAAATGTGAAGTACTAAGATGTCAACTGTTTAAAATTCTTCTTTCCTAAATTAAAAAATTTGGTAAAATACATATAAAATTTACCATCATAACCATTTTTAAGTGCACAGTTCTGTGGTATACATACAGTTCTGTGGTATACATTCACAGTTCTGAATGTATACATATATTCATAATGTTGTGCAATCATCACCACTGTCCATCTCCATAACTCTTTTCACCTTGTGAAACTGAAACTCTATACCCATTACATAATAATACTCCTCTCCCCTCCCCCCAGCTCCTGTCAACTCTAATTCTACTTCTGTCTCTATGATTTTGGCTTCTTTAAGTACTTCTTAAGTGGAATCATACAGTATTTGTCTTTTTGTGACTGGCATATTTCACTTAATATAATGTCTTCAAGGTTCATTCATGTTGTAGCATATGTCAGAATTTCTTTTCTTTTTTAAGGCTGAATAATAGTTCACTGTATGTATATATCCCATTTTGCTTATACACTCATCCTTCAATGGACACTTGGGTTGCTTCCACATTTCAGCTATTATGAATAAGACTGCTATAAACATGAGTATACTAATATCTCTTTGAGACCCTGCTTTCAATTCTTCAGGGTATATACCCAGAAGTGAAATTGTTGGATAATGTGGAAATTCTATATTTAATTTTTTAATGGAAATGCCATATTGTTTTCGACAGCAGCTATACCATTTTATATTACTACTAACAATGCGCAAGGGTTCCAATTTTTTCATATCCTTATTTTCCAGAAAATAACCAACACATAATTTTCTGGGTTTTTGATAGTAGCCATTCTATCTAATGGTATGAGATGGTATCCCATTGTAGTTTTTTTTTTTTTTTTTGCGGTACGCGGGCCTCTCACTGTTGTGGCCTCTCCTGTTGTGGAGCACAGGCTCTGGACGCACAGGCTCAGCGGCCATGGCTCACGGGCCTAGCCGCTCCACGGCATGTGGGATCTTCCAGGACCGGGGCACGAACCCGTGTCCCCTGCATCGGCAGGCAGACTCTCAACCACTGCACCACCAGGGAAGCCCTGATACCACCTTTTGATGCACAGAAATCTTTAATTTTCATGATGCCCCATTTGCCTATTTTTTCTTTTGTTGCCTGTACCTTGGGTGTCATATCTAAGAAATCACTGACAAATCCATGTCATGAAGCTTTTGTCTTATGTTTTCTTCTAATAGTTTTATAGTTTTAGGACTCACATTTAGGTATTCAACCCATTTTGAGTTAATTTTTGTATAAGGGTCCAACTTCATTCTTTTGTTAAGTGGATATCCCATTTTCCCAGAACAATTTATTGAAAAGACTGTCTTTACCCCACAGAATGGTCTTGGCATTCTTGTCAAAAATCATTTTTACCATAAATGTGAGGGTTTATTTCTGGGCTGTCTATTCTATTCCACTGGTCTATATGTCTGTCTTTATGCCAGTACCACACTGTTTTGATTACTGTAGCTTTGCTGTAAGTTTTGAAATCAGTTAGTGTGAGTCCTCCAGATTTGTTCTTTTTGAGATTGTTTTGGCTACTTGGGGTCCCTTGAGATTCCATAAATTTTAGGATGGGTTTTTCTATTTCTGTAAAAAACATCATTGGGGTTTTGACAGCAATTGCACTGAATCTGTAGATTGAGTAGTACTGATATCTTAAGCATATTAGTCTTCTAATTTATGAACGTGGGGTATGTTTCCATTCATTCACATGATCTTTAATTTCTTTGAGCAATGTTTGTAATTTTCATTGTACAAGTCTTTCACCTACTTGGTTAAACAAGCTCCTAAGTATTTTATTCTTTTTGATGCTACTGTAAATGGAATTGCTTTCTTAATTTCATTTTGGATTATTCATTGCTAGTTACAGAAATTCAGCTGATTTTTGTATCTTGATCTTATATCCTACAACCTTGCTGAATTCATTTATTAACTCTAGTATTTTGGGATTTTTGTTTTGTTCTATTTTGATCTGGTGTGGAATCTCTAGGGTTTTCTATACATAAGATCATGTTGTTTATAAATATAGTTTAACTTCTTCCTTTCCAATCTGGATGCCTTTTATTTCTTTTTCTTGCCTAGCAGCTCCAGCTAGAACTTCCAGTACAATGTTGAATAGAAGTGGTGGAAGAAGGCATCCTCTTCTTGTTCTGGATCTTAAAGGGAAGACTTCCTGTTTTGCACCATTGAGTATGGTTTTAACTGTGGGTTTTTCACAAATGCCCTTTATCAGGTTGAGGATGTTCCCTTCTATTCCTAGTTTGTTGAATTTTATCAAATGCTTTTTCTGTGTCTATTGAGACATCATGTGGTTTTGTCTTTCATTCTATTAATATGGTGTATTACATTGATGGAGTTTTTTATGTTGAACCAACATTGCATCCCTGGGATAAATCCCACTTTGTCATGGCAAATAATCCTTTCTCTATGTTGCTGGATTTGGTTTACTAGTATTTTGTTGAGGATTTCTGCATCTATATTAATAAGGGATATTGCTCTTTCATTTTCTTTTCTTGTGATGTCTTTGTCTGGGCTTGGTAAGCGTAATTATATTGGCCTAACACATAGAATGAGCTAGGTAGCACTCCTTTTTCTTCTACTTTTTTTGTCAGTGTTCGTGAAGGGTTAGTGTCTTAGTTTGGGCTGCTGTAACAGAATACCACAGACTGGGTGGCTTAAATGATGAACATTTATTTCTCACAGTCTGGAGGCTGGGAAGTCCAAGATCAAGGTGCCAGCAGATGTGGTGACTGGTAAGAGCACTCTTCCTGGTTTGCAGATAGCTGTCGTCTCCTTGTATCCTCACGTGGCTGAGAAAGAGAGGGACAGCTCTCTTCTTTTTCTTTTCTTTTTGTTTTTTTTGGCTGCACCATGCAGCTTGCGGGATCTTAGTTCCATGACCAGGAATTGAACCTGGGCCACAGCAGTGAAAGTGCTGAGTCCTAACCACTGGACCGCCAGGGAATTCCCTCCTCTTTTTCTTATAAGGATACTAATACCATCTTTGGGGCTCCAACCTCATGATGTAATTACTTTCCAAAGGCTCTACTTCCAAATACTATCATATTAGGGCTTCAATATATATGAATTTGGGGGTAGGGAACACAAACATGCAGTTCATAACAAATGGTATTATCCTTCTTTAAACATCTGGTAGAATTCACCATCTGGTCCTGGGCTTTTCTTTGTGGGACGATTTTTGATTACTAACTCAATCTCTTTACTTGTTATAGGTCTATTAAGATTTTCTATTCTTGAATCTGTTTTATAGTTTATGTCTTTCTAGGAATTTGCCTGTCTCTTCTAGGTTATCTAATTTGTTGGCATATAGTTGTTTATAATAATTATTTTTATTTCTGTAAGGTCAGTAGGAATATCCCACCTACTTATTTAATTTTTGGCTGCGTTGGGTCTTCATGACTGCATGCAGGCTTTCTCTAGCTGCGGCGAGCGGGGGCTACTCTTCGTTGCAGTGCACGGGCTTCTCACCGTGGTGGCTTCTCATTGCGGAGCACGGGCTCTAGGTGCACAGGCTTCAGTAGTTGTGGCATGTGGGCTCAGTAGTTGTGGTTCGTGGGCCCTAGAGCGCAGGCTCAGTAGTTGTGGTGCACGGACTTAGCTGCTCTGCGGCATGTGGGATCTTCCTGGACCATCGAACCCGTGTACCCTGCCTTGACAGGTGGATTCTGAACCACTGCGTCGCCAGGGAAGTCCTGGAATATCACCCCTTTTATCCTAATTTCAGTAATTTGAGTCTTCTCTCTTTTTCTCTTAGTCTAGCTTAAAGGTCTGTCAATTTTGTTGATCTTTTCAAAAACAAACTTTTGATTTCAATGAGTTTCTCGATTTTTAAAAATATTTTCCCTGTTTCTCTATTTTATTTATTTCTGCACTAATATTTATTTCCTTCCTCCTGCTTGCTTTGGGTTTAGTTCGCTCTTCTTTTTCTAGTTTCTTAAGGTAGAAACTGCTTTCACTGAATCTCAAAGTTTTGGTATGTTGTGTTTTTAATTTTCATTTACCTCAAAGTATTGTCTAATTTCTATTATGATTTTTTTGACCAATTTGCTATTTAGGAGTGTGTTGTTTAATTTCTATATACTTGTGAATTTTTTATTTTCCTTCTATTATTGATTTCTCTTTTCATTGTACTGTGGTTAGAGAACATACTTTGTATGATTTCAAACCTTTTAAATTTACTGAGAGACTTGTTTTATGGCCTAACATTTGGTTTATCCTGGACAATATTCCATGTGCAGTGGAGAAAAATGTGTATTTTGTTGTTGTTGGATGGTGTGTTCTGTAGATGTTTCTTAGGCCTAGTTGGTTTACAGTGCTGTTCAAGTCTTCTATTTCCTTGCTGATCTGCTGCCTAGTTGTTCTATTATGGTTGAATGTCTATTTCCCCCTCCAATTCTGTTAGTTTTTACTTCATGTATTTTGGGGCTCTGTTGTTAGTTGTATATATGTTATAATTATTATAAACAATTAATAATTCTTGGTGGATTGACTGTTTCATCATTATACAATGTCCTTCTTTGTCTCTAAAGTCTATCTTTTCTGATATTAATATAGTCACTCTAGCTCCCTTTTTAGTACTATTTGCATGGAGTATCTTTTTCAATCCTTTTACTTTCTATTTGTTACTCTAAAGGAGGCCCAGCACAATAACTGAGAGTAGAAGATGATCAACCAAAAATGTTTGAGACCTCCTAAAATATATATTTAGCTACATTACATTTTTTCTGAAACAAGCTTAATGTCATTAGTGATATGACACAATAGTTAAAAGCATGGGATTGGAAATTAAGACTGCTTGGTTCAGATATGGCTCCATTATTGCTGTGAAACCCAAGTTTAAGTCATTTAACCTCTTGGATCCTCAGTTGCCTCAGTAATAAAATGGAAATGATAACAGTACCCAGCTCATAGGGATTTTGAGGATTATATGAGATAAAATATAGAAACTACTTGCTACAATGTAAGGCACATAATGAGCCCTCAAAAAATGTTAGCTTTCATTATTTATCATTATTATTACCAACATGACCAAAATATCAAAGTATCTTTTACCTTATATTAAAAAAATCAGACACAGTTGTATTATATTAATATAATTTTATATTAAACTAATTAAGACTACCAATATAAAAACACTTTGAAAACTCTACCATGATATATAAATATTACATGTTATGCTGAATTACCTATATCAATGTTTTCTCTTCCCAGTGCCACAAGTGAGAGAAACAGTATTTCTCTATATAAACTCCTAGGGGGAAAAAGAAGTGGAGAAGATATTACTATTCAAACAGTCTATACATATCTACAAAAATTTTTATGTTAATATAAGCGTGAAATATTCTGACAAATCACTCAGCAAACAATATGAATCTGCTTAGAGGAACAATATATTCATTTAAAAGAATGACTTACCTCTGTCTTTTAAAATGAGGACATTTATTCAGTGTCTCTAAAATCTGACTCATTGGTCCATAGACATCATTCATTTTAATGCTTTTTACCATATTTTTCAATAGTTCCTGGTTAAATGAATTATCACCTTTTTGCAATAAATGGACCATTGGATACTTCTGGGCTGTAAAAGAACAAAAGAGCAGATGAAGAAAAATGTTCTGTGTAGAAAGCAGAATGTAATTAAGCAGCAACTGACAGCTATTTAAAAAGTTACAAAGCAATAAAAATAAATTAAGGGCAATAGATAAAAGAACTGAAATCTAAGAATGAAGTAAGAAGAAAAAAGGAAGAAATAAGACAAATAATGATAAAAATAAGCTTGAAGGCTCAAATACACAATAACTAAAAATACTGTTTTCCTTAATACAGCCCCTGGAAGGAATTTTAAATCAGCAGCCTGGGATGGAGACAAACAAAAAATAAGTACAAAGAAGAGATAGGGACAAGCAATGTGCTAAAAACAAAACTCTACAAAACAAAACCCCTCCAGCACATACACAGCACCACTCAAAAAACAAAAACAAAAACAACCCCTTGACCTCCAAAGACAATAATACTAAAAACATCAAACTTAACACTCACTCTCAAACAAAAGAGTACGATTTTGACCTGTAAGACAAAAAGTAGTGTAAAATAAAAGTCAGTTACACATTAGTTTAGGCTATTTAAAGCAAGTAGAGAGTACTCTCATATGAAGGACATCAACATTCTATGACAGCACTTACTGTGGGCATTCCAGAGGATGTACAACGGCTGTCCTGGATCCTGATGTAATTTCATATTGTCCCACAACATTTGTATTAAAACATATTTACTGTCTTCAGACATACAGTGGCGAGGAATCTGTGTTGAAGAATAAAAAAACATTCATTAATGATCCTTATATGACAATGTTTTGTAAATATTTTATAAAGAGCCTTAAAAATATTTTTTTAGGATGCATGTGTGCAAGAGAGAAAAGAGAACAGAAAAATCACTGATTTGTCTGCATTTTATAACCTACCGAAGGGAGATGACCTGAGTTGAGAAGCCAGCGATCCCTAAAGTAGCAGATTTAACAAAGTACTAAGATCAGTGAGAAAGGGTACCATGAAGGGCTAATCTTGACCAGCTTATGACTAAGGCTCCACAGAAAGATGAATCCAGGAGCCCCATTCTCCATCAGTTCAAGACCCTAGCGAAGATGCTCTGACTGAGTTAACCTCTCATTCACCATGTACTGAAAATCCAAACACATGCACCACCACAGACATGAAGTACAAGAAGGGAGAAGACAAAGTTCCTGAACTTAGACACTTTGCCATTTAGTGCCAGTGACAGCATATGAAAAAGAAAAAAAATGCTTTAATAGAGCAACATATCAAAAATACGAGTGAACATATAACAAACTACTTAAATGTTAAACAAAAATTCACAGTAAAGTAATGAGAATGGTAGCACATGACTGCGATATGAGTTACAGGTGTCCAACTAAAGTGTTAGGCTTATTTCTGAAGGAGGTATGAGGCATGAGTGGGGCAAACTCACAAAGTCTTCTCATAAGAGTCATTTACAGTTTATTCTTGAGGCTATAACAAAAAGTCAAGTCCATTTTGTGTAAACTTTATAAGAAGTCTAAAAAACATGACTGTCTTACTGCTAGACTGTAAGGAGAAAAATTATTTGCAACAACTTTATTGATTCAAATGGTTATTAAAAATATTCAGCATAAAATTACTTTTTTGTCATTAGGAATATGCAAACATTACAATGGTGACAGTAGCACTGGCTTTTAGTTAATTTTTACTCTCATACCTTTGAATACTTGTTACAATGCTCAGAAGAAAGAATCAATCCAGGTAAATTACTGGGTAAGTCAAGACGTCTAAAATACCACACCAGGTTCCAAAAAACAATTGGATGATGGTCCACAAAGTCTGCCACTGTTATTGCATGATCACCTTCATTTTCCAATAAGCTTTCAAGTTCCTTCCATACCACTAAAGGACTAAGATATGGAACAGTGATAGGATCTGGACTTGGGAGGTGCCATTCTAATCCTAAAGAATCCTGTTGAATAAATAAAAACCATAAATAGCAATTACAAGATTGATGATACTAAATCATTAAAAAAAATTCCTGTCGATGATTTCCATATAATTAGAAATGAAACTGTATCATGTAACAAGACACTCTTCTTAACAATAATAAAATTGAAGCTTATAAGGCTGTTTAGCACAAGGGGAACAAACTCATATGTAAATTATCAATGTCCAAATTGTAAAAAACACCAAAATACATACTGTAGCTCCTTGTAAAGTAGTTGGCAGGCTGCCTGTAGGAATGAGCTTCTGTCCTCCATTGTCTTCCTTATCCAAGGTGCCATAAGTACTAACACTCCTGGCCATTGGAAATACTGGACATTTTGACAAAGCTGCTTTTGATCTATCAGCAGGGATCTGAATACTTCGGGCACATGTATTTTCGAGCAACTTTGATTTGCTTGGGCATTGAAAAAAGAAAAAAGCGTATCACTGTCTAGATTTACTTTATTTCACTGACCATGTTCTTCTCTTTAGAATCAGAGCTGCACATAGCAAAGTAAAAGGAAGGAAAGATGTTAATCAGGCTTTGGCTGGGAAAAAGGATACAGTTTAAAGTAGCCTAGTCATGTTAATTTCCTTTTTATCCAGTAAACTTTAAATATACAGAGTCATTCATTTGTTCAAAACATTTAGTGGACTACTTTTATACTGCAGGAACCACAGTAGGCCCGAGGATACAAAGCAAAAAAAATAGGCACCTATTCTTTCAGGAGTCAGAGCTAGTGGGAGACAAAGAAAGGGCTATAATAGACCTATGATGAAAGAAGGGACACACACAGATTTGCAGTTTTGCAGTCTAAGCATTCAGGATCAAACAGGTCATGCTAGCCTGCTAGTACTATGTAGGCATTTTCTTTTGCACATGCATTTACCAATATAGCTTCACTTGCCCAGCTATATTTGGTGTATTTGGCACTTCTCCAAAATGGAGTCGATTTCCGCATTTGTTTTAAGCACAGACTTACTTGTATTAGGCTTACTGTGTAAGTCTTAGTTTGATTTTATAGTTCATCTATCAGCTCCAAATGTTTTCTTAGATTATTAAATATTCCTAAGTAGAAAATTAAATATTGCAAAGTAGAAGTACCTCAGTACTGACTTAATTCCTCAAGAGAGAGAGATAATTAATTAGGAATAAGAACTTGAGATTAAGAATCTATTATACATAGGAATTTAAACCTTAAAATGGTCAGCTAATTCTTCTGTCATTACTTGAAATGTATAGTATATGTTGTTAAAATATAGTTCCACATAATCATAATTACCTATTTAGATCAAAATTCCCTCGAACAGAGAGAACAGATGTGTCAAGACCAGAGGTTGATGTTGAGATACAAGACTGCCTTGTCTGCCTTGAAAAGGAGGATGGAAAATGCATATTTTCTGTAGACGGGCTTGACTTCAAAAAGTATCTGTAATGTGAATCAAAGGAGCTTTTTGAGAAAAGAGATATTCTAGGAAACATGATCCTTAAACATGAAGGGGAAGAAAAGCATAAATCATTACCTTCCAGGTCGTCTTAAATCTCTTATTTCGATGTTCAGAAAGGGCAAGAAAAGATTGCCACAAAATGGGCAGGTTGTATTGAGATTTGAATCATCTGCTGTCCAGCCAGCCATGATTTCCTCATCATGGACAAGACAATCACAGGTTCTACAACGAGAGCAGCTCGAGATAAGAACCTATGGGAGAAAACAGCATTTTATAAAGTAAGCCGGTTAGTGCAATTACAATTTAAAAACCATTTCAATTCATATATCTACTGGAAAAGTAAAACTCAGAAGGATTCAGAAGTTACAAATGAAGAATGGATTACATTCAGTACATTATATAATATACTCATCTTTAACTATTTCACCTAAGTCTATTCCAAAACTTTTGCCTGAAAGGGAAACTTGCATTTAAGTGAGGATTTTTACCATTATAATTACGTACTATAAAATCTGCCATGATTTTACTAATGGAAAACTAAACCCAAGTATTACTTTGTTAATACACAAAATAGGTATTGGTAATTACATGTTATAGATCTGTGCTACTCAAAGTGTGGTCACCAGTAAGGAGCTGGTCCACAAACTCTTACTGGTTTGTGATGAGCTAAGTGAAGAAACTGAGAAGAGGATTTGGAGACCTGTAAACTAATTGCTGTAACAGCTAAGTCGGTGATCAGTAGATTTTAGAAGAGTAACAGCCATGACAGATTGGAACTTAAAATCAGCAACAAAAAAAACCCTGGTCTGTCACTACAGACAGTTTAAGAAACATTGCTATAGATAAATGTAAATGCTGTCATTACATTAAAATATAGAAATTCCTGAAGCCATCAGAAACTTTGTAAACTGCAGCATCAGTGCTCATCATTTATTTTCCAGCTGCATGCAAATTTATTTTCCAAATTTATGCGAATTAGTGTGAAACAGAAACACAAATGTATTTGGAAGCAATTTTTACACAAAAATTAGGGAAAGTTTTTAAAGTGTAAAACTATAACCTTTTTATTGCAAGAAAATGGGATACAGCAGCATACCCAGCAGATATCTACATCAAACTGACACAAAGAATGAAAAACATGATGGAAAAAGTTGACACAAATGCCAAAACTGCTCCCTGTATCCTCATCCAAAAAGTGTGCCTGCACAGCAAAATTAGTTACAAGTGTTTAAGTTGTGAAATAGGGACTCCGTGCTTCCACCGCAGGGGGTGCGGGTTCAATCCCTGGTTGGGGAACTAAGATCCCGCATGCCGTGTGGTACGGCCAAAACAAAAAAGAAAAATAAAAGTGTAATAAAAATTCAAAGAGGACATACATAAAGCAAGGGGTAAATATAAATACTGGAAATAAAAATGCTTTTGTATGTTGATAAACATGAAAGGAAGTATGGAACTTTTCTAAACAGAAGAAGTCATGTGACTTCAATAATCTGAAATACTAGATAAATTTTAAGTTTATTCAGGAGCAATATACATTCTGAAATTTTCAGATGCCATATATTTAACTTTTTATCACTCTACCAGAGACTATCAGCACTTAAGAAATGTAAATTTTATTAAGTAGTACATGAAGATGTTCTTTTGATTAAATTGTACCTCCATTGCATAGTTCTGGAAGATATTTGTATTACTCATGTTGCAGGAAGATGCCACTTCTGATTTCCCAGGTAAGGCAAACTTGGACAAGGATCCTGTTCATTATTAAAAAACAAAGAGCAAAACCATTAAAATTAACAGAAAGGATATGAGAATCTTTCACTTTCATAAATTCTCTGGTAAAATGTCAAACAGTTTTATTTAAAACTATTTAAGATGATAAAGGTAATTTAAGAAAAAGCAAATAAATAATGAAAAATGTTTTTCAACATATGCCTTTGTGTACACCTAAGGAAATGTGCTTTAATTCATTACTCACTTATTAAGCACTTTGTACAGACTAGAAGGCATTCCAGTTGTTTGTAATTACTGTTTTGCTGTTTCTATTCTTACATGTTTTAGATAAAAGAAAGTGTTTAGTTCTAAGGTCTAAAAAGTATAAAATAGCTGATCTTATTTCAGATCATGAAAAGAATTACCGGCAACTCTCTGCCTTATAAGGATCTTTAAAATCTGGAACAGTACTCTTGCTTTTAAACACTAGGGAAGAGTTTCCAAGTACATTCTTAAGAGCAAAGGGATATTAGCAGGTATTAAAATGACAACAAAATAAGGGCAGTTCTGTGGTCAAGTCAATTGCTGACAGTGGCTATATCTAGTTAGGAAAACTGGAAGTAATCAATACATTTTCTATACTTTTTTTTTCCCAGTAGTTACTACATTTTATGAATGAACAATGGTATTTTTATAAATATAAAGGTTAAAAAAAAGTAACAGTATAAACTATCAGTTCCAAGAAATAGAGAGGATAGGAAAACATGTTAAACACCACCATGGGGATGCATAATCCAGACTAATGATCTGATTGCTTCAGCAAATAAATGACAAGGGAGAAAAAAAAGATAGCTCTAGAGCTTCCTCTAGCCCTAGGCTCTGCCACACAGACAAGCAGAGAGGTGGAGAGAGAGCTGAAGCTTCACATCATCCTTGAAGATGATTAGAAATGGTGGCAACTAGAGTTCTTTCCTGATGGTCCCCCAATAACCTTCTGTAATCCCCGTCTGCTAAAGCTAGTTCAAAATTGCTATCAGCCTTGACTAATTCAGTCATTTATGTGGGCAGCCTACCTCTTATATCTCATCAATCTACAGCACAGAATAAACATTCTTTTTAGCAAATACGAATCAGGTTGTGAGGTAAGTCTTATTTACTTAGCTCAATAAACAGTTCTTGCATGTTAGAAAAAAAAAATAAGAGGCTGGGAACTAATCACCTGATTTCTTCATGAATATACGAAAGGGGGAAAAAACAGGGAACAAAGATGAGAGGAAGTTAGTAGACATATCAAACAAATGCAACAAGTGGACCTTGTTTGGGTCTCAATTTGAACAAACCACCTATAAAAAGAGTTTCGTGAGATAGTTGTGAAAATTTAAGTATATATTTTATATAAGATATATGATAAATATTGTCACATTAAAAATATGATAATAATACTACAATTTTGTTTTGAAAACAAATGAATGCTTCACAAAAGATACTGTATGAGTCCATAACATGTTCAAAAATGGCCATGCTGACATACAGTGTTAGAAGATGATGTTCATCTGTGAAGGGAGTGGTGAGTAGATGTGGTTATGAGAGGGGGTTCTGGATGCTGTTTATGTTGTGTTTCTTTCTTTTTTCTCCACCCCCCGCAAACATTTATTTATTTATTTGGCTGCACCAGGTCTTAAGCTGCATTATGCAGGAGCTTCATTGCGGCATGCAGGCTCTTTAGTTGTGGCATGTGGGATCTAGCTTCCTGACCAGGGATCGAACCCAGGCCCCCTGCATTGGGAGCAAAGAGTCTTAACCACTGGACCACCAGGGAAGTCCCAAGGTTCTGCCTCTTAATCTGATACTGGTTAATCAGTTGTCCTCAATTTGTGAAATGTACAGTGTTTACATACATAAAAATGTACACACTACATGTATAACATAGAGTAAATAATAAATGTATTAAATAAACTTTAATAAAAAGTTACAAAGATATAACATTAAAGTCCTTATGTTTTAGATATATCAATACATGTTGAAGTATTTATGAATAAAATTATATATTGTTTGGGATTTACTTTAAAATAATCCAGTGGGGAAGGAAAAAATGTTGGCAGCAGAAGAGAGGCGGAAAAGATTAAACAAGATTGGCCATTTGTTGATAGTTGCTGAAGTTGTGTGAAGGGTACGTGGGAGTTCATTGTGCTATTCCTTCTACTTTTGTGATTGACTATTTCCACAATAAAAGCTTTTTAAAGTAGCAAAGATGCAAATTTGAAAAACATTATAATGCATTCATTCCTCACATCATATAACAGGATAACTTTCAAATGGATTAAATATTTAAATCAGGGGTCAAATCTATTTTTGTATGACCACAAACTCAGAATAATTTTAACATTTTAAAGCACTGTTAAAAAAAAGAAAAAGACAAAAAAGAATATGTGACAGAGATGTATGTGGCCCACAAAACCTAAACTATTTACAGTATAGCCCTTTACAGAAAAAGTCTGCTGACCCCAGAAAATGTTAAAAAGGAAATCAGAGAAGTATGAGAAGAAAACAGTGGTGAGCCTAGGGAAGGGGAAATCTTTCCTAATAACTCAAAATCCAGAAGCAATAGGGCAAAAACTGATAAATTTGATGACATAAAATTAAAAAGTTTTATGTGGGGAAAATAAAAATCCCTGAACTTGACAAACTTGGAAAAAGCATCTGCCACTTATATAAGAGACAAAGGATTAATTCCCTAACATAAAAAAGAGCTATTAAAACTTAAAAAAAGTGGGGAGGACCAAAAAGTGAAAGTGAAATGTAGGCAAAGGACAGTTCACAGAAAAAGAAACACAAATAGTCCTTAAACACATAAATGGATATGCAACTTAATTTATAAGATAAAGAAAAATGAAAACTAAATTGAAATACATTCTTCACCTATCAGATGGCAAAAATCTGAAAAGTGTGCTAACATATTTTCTTCACAAGGCTGTGGGGAAATAGGTATTCTTTTTTTTTTGCGGTATGCGTGCCTCTCACTGCTGTGGCCCCTCCCGTTGCGGAGCACAGGCTCCGTACGTGCAGACTCAGCGGCCATGGCTCACGGACCCAGCCGCTCCGCGGCATGTGGGATCTTCCCGGACCGGGGCACGAACCCGTGTCCCCTGCATCGGCAGGTGGACTCTCAACCACTGCGCCACCAGGGAAGCCCAAAATAGGTATTCTTATATACTACCTGTGGGAATACAAAACAGTATACCCCTGAGGAAGGAACCTGGCAATATCACTTCAAGGAAAAACTTGGAAGTATCTTCCAAAAATACCCTGGCAAAAGTATAATATGACATATATGCATCACAGTATTATTTATAACAGTTAAACACTGAGAACTTAAAGTCCATCAACAGGGAAGTGGTTAAAATAAACCAATACATCCACACATGATGAACAATGCAACCGTAAAAATGAATGAGGGACAACACTATGTGATGATATGGAATGCTCTTCAGCATATAGTGTTAAGTGAAAAAAGCAAGGAACAGTTAAGTGTTTATAGCATGTTACCTTTTGAGTAAGAAGACAAGGAGGTATTAAGAACACACAAACACACACATACTTTTTAAAACACATTAAAAAAAAGCACATTAAAAAAAGCAACAATGAAAGGATAAATCAAAATGAATAAAAATGGCTACCTCTAGGGACAGTAACAAACCAAGATTAAGGGATGAGGATGGAAGAAGCTAGACTTCTCTGAAAGTGCCTTGGTTCTGTATTGTTTTGAGCCATGCAAATCTTTTACAAAATTAAACATAAAGGAGAAAAAGTAAAGGTACCACAAATCAAATGCAGTATGACCGAGCTGTTTGGACAAACCTTCTAAGGAGGAAGAACCTTCCAGGCTTGTTCTGCTGAAATCAATTCCCTTAGTCCCTGCAGTGGCACTGCTTTCCTGGCAAGAAGTGGCTCCTTCCAACTCGTGGCAGACATCTTCATCTGTTAAAGAGGTAGATTCAGAATCCTGGGCTCCCACTGAAGAAAGACTGGTACGATCAGAACTTTGATCCTAAGGACATAATTATAAGCTTAATTTCCTTCATATTTAAAGTTAGTTATTTAAAAGTTCACTTCAAAGGCAGAGGAAACGCCTAATTACTCAGATGATCAGTTAATTAACATTACAACTTCTAGTGGAAAAAAAACCCCAACCAATTTTACAAGGGCATACTGGACAAACATGAGCTGGAGATCAATTTTTAAGACAGCATTTCTTAGTTAGATCAAAGCAGATACCTGTTAGTTAGATAACTGCTAACTTTAAGTCTTTGTTTATTGTTAATTTTCTTCCCTGCAAATCCCAGCCCAGGATGATACCATTAGAAAATTACATTTTAATCTCTTTTAATTTCATTTATGTTTACATTTTATTCTTTTCCATAACAATCCAGGTTTCAAAGACATGTATTTCTAGTTTTCATTTTTGAGAACACCAAAGTAGAAGTATTTTTTCCTGGTTACACCAGTAATATGTAAGAAAATTTGATAGACTTTTGTATGAAGAAAAAAATTTTTTTTAATAACTGTAATTCCACTGCCCAGATAATACACAGGTGTGTGTGTGTATGTGTTACTGAGTTACTTTTAATATTACTTGAAAATTTTTATTGGCTTTTTGGCCATATCTCATTGTGTTTTTTATTTAGTGGGTGCTCTAGGGATTGCAATACATATACCTAATCATTTACAGTTGACTTAAAATTAGTATTGTACCACTTCATATATAATAATATACCGATAACGAATGTCAGTAGGGTGAGTCTCTTAATCACTATGAAACCTCTACACATACTGAAAACCCCATGAGATAACGTTCAAATTTTTGTTTTGTCCAACTGCAAGTATTTTAAGGAATTTAAAAAGGTTTTAAGGGACTTCCCTGGTGGTGCAATGGTTAAGAATCCGCCTGCCAGAGCAGGGGACGTGGGTTTGAGCCCTGGTCCAGGATGATCCCACATGCTATGGAGCAACTAAGCCCATGCGCCACAACTACTGAGCCTGTGCTCTAGAGCCCGAGAGCCACAACTACTGAAGCCTGTGTGCCTAGAGCCCATGCTCTGCAACAAGAGAAGCCACCGCAATGAGAAGCCCACGCACCACAACGAAGAGTAGCCCCCACTCGCTGCAACTAGAGAAAGCCCCCGTGCAGCAATGAAGACCCAATGCAGCCAAAAATAAATAAATTTAAAAAAAAAGAATATATATGTGTATATAGCTGAATCACTGTGCTGTATACCTGAAACTAACACGACACTGTAAATCAACCATACTTCAATAAAAATTTTAAAAAAGTTTTAAAAAAGGGGTCTTATAGAGATTGGTTCAAGATGACGGAGTAGAAGGACATGCTCTCACTCCCTCCTGCGAGAACACCGGAATCACAACTAACGGCTGAACAATCACTGACAGAAAGACACTGGAAATCACCAAAAAAAGATATCCCACAATCAAAGACAAAGAAGAAGCCACAACGAGACAGTAGGAGGGGCACAATCACAATAAAGTCAAATCCCATAACTGCTGGGTGGGTGACTAACAAACTGGAGAACACTTATACCACAGAAGTTCACCCGCTAGAGTGAAGGTTCTGAGCCCCACGTCAGGCTTCCCAACCTGGGGGTCCAGCAACGGGAGGAGGAATTCCTAGAGAAACAGACTTTGAAGGCTAGTGGGATTTGACTGTAGGAATTCGACAGGACTTGGGGAAACAGAGACTCCACTCTTGGAGGGCACACACAAAGTAGTGTGTGCATCGGGACCCAAGGGAAGGAGCAGTGACCCCAAATAAGACTGAACCAGACCTACCTGCTAGTGTTGGAGGGGCTCCTGCAGAGGTGGGGGGGTGGCTCTGTCTCACTGTGAGGACAAGGACACTGGCAGCAGAAGTCCTGGGAAGTACTCCTTGACGTGAGCCCTCCCAGAGTCAGCGATTAGCATCACCAAAGAGACTGGGTAGGCTCCAGTGTTGGGTTGCCTCAGGCCAAAGAACCAACAGGGAGGGAACCCCGCCCCACCCATCAACAGTCAAGTGGATTAAAGTTTTACTGAGCTCTGCCCACCAGAGCAACAGTCAGCTCTACCCACCACCAGTCCCTCCCATCAGGAAACTTACACAAGCCTCTTAGATAGCCTCATCCACCAGAGGGCAGACAGCTGAAGCCAAGAAAAACTACAATCCTGCAGCCTGTGGAACAAAAACCACATTCACAGAAAGACAGACAAGATGAAAAGGCAGAGGGAACAAGATAAAACCCCAGAAAAACAACTAAATGAGGTGGACATAGGCAACCTTCCAGAAAAAGAATTCAGAATAATGATAGGATGATCCAGGATACTGGAAAAAGAATGGAAGCAAAGATCGAGAAGATGCAAGAAATGTTTAACAAAGACCTAGAAGAATTAAAGAACAGAGATGAACCATACAATAACTGAAATGAAAACTACACTAGAAGGAATCAATAGCAGAATAACTAAGGCAGAAGAACGGATAAGCGACCTGGAAGACAGGATGGTGAAATTCACTGCTGTGGAACAGAATAAAGAAAAAAAGAATGAAAAGAAATGAAGACAGCCTAAGAGACCTCTGGGACAACATTAAATGCAACAACATTCACATTATAGGGGTCCCAGAAAGAGAACAGAGAGAGAAAGGACCCAAGAAAATATTTGAAGAGATTATAGTCGAAAACTTCCCTAACATGGGAAAGGAAATAGCCACCCAAGTCCAGGAAGTGCAGAGAGTCCCATACAGGATAAACCCAAGGAGAAACACGCCGAGACACATAGTAATCAAATTGGCAAAAATTAAAGACAAAGAAAAATTATTGAAAGCAGCAAGGGAAAAACGACAAATAACATACAAGGGAACTCCCATAAGGTTAACAGCTGATTTCTCAGCAGAAACTCTACAAGCCAGAAGGGAGTGGCATGATATACTTAAAGTGATGAAAGGGAAGAAGCTACAACCAAGATTACTCTACCCGGCAAGGATCTCATTCAGATTCAACAGAGAAATCAAAAGCTTTACAGACAAGCAAAAGCTAAGAGAATTCAGCACCACCAAACGAGCTCTACAACAAATGCTAAAGGAACTTCTCTAAGTGGGAAACAGAAGAAAAGGACCTACAAAAACAAACCCAAAACAATTAAGAAAATGCTCATAGGAACATACATTATCGATAATTACCTTAAACGTGAATGGATTAAATGCTCCAACCAAAAGACACAGACTTGCTGAATGGATACAAAAACAAGACCCATATATATGCTGTCTACAAGAGACCCACTTCAGCCCTAGGGACACATACAGACTGAAAGTGAGGGGATGGAAAAAGATATTCCATGCAAATGGAAATCAAAAGAAAGCTGGAGTAGCTATACTCATATCAGATAAAATAGACTTTAAAATAAAGAATGTTACAAGAGACAAGGAAGGACACTACATAATGATCAAGGGATCAATCCAAGAAAAAGATGTAACAATTATAAATATATATGCACACAACATAGGAGCACCTCAATACATAAGGCAACTGCTAACAGCTATAAAAGAGGAAATCGACAGTAACACAATAATAGTGGGGGACTTTAATGCCTCACTTAAACCAATCGACAGATCATCCAAACAGAAAATTAATAAGGAAACAGAAGCTTTAAATGACACAATAGACCAGACAGATTTAATTGATATTTATAGGACATTCCATCCAAAAACAGCAGATTACACTTTCTTCTCAAGGGCAAACAGAACATTCTCCAGGATGGATCATAACTTGGGTCACAAATCAAGCCTCAGTAAATTTAAGAAAACTGAAATCATATCAAGCATCTTTTCTGACCATGATGCTATGAGATTAGAAATCAATTACAGGGAAAAAAACGTAAAAAACACAAACACATGGAGGCTAAACAATACGTTACTAAATAACCAAGAGATCACTGAAGAAATCAAAGAGGAAATCAAAAAATACCGAGAGACAAATGCCAATGAAAACATGATGATCCAAAAACCTATGCGATGCAGCAAAAGCAGTTCTAAGAGTGAAGTTTATACCTATACAAGCGTACCTCAAGAAAAATCTCAAATAAACAATCTAACCTTACACCTAAAGGAACTAGAGAAAGAAGAACAAAGAAAACTCAAAGTTAGCAGAAGGAAAGAAATCATAAAGATCAGAGCAGAAATAAATGAAATAGAAACAAAGAAAACAATAGCAAAGATCAATAAAACTAAAAGCTGGTTCTCTGAGAAGATAAACAAAATTGGTAAACCATTAGCCAGACTCATTAAGAAAAAGAGGGAGAGGATTCAAATCAATAAAATTAGAAGTGAAAAAGGAGAAGTTACAACAGACACCGCAGAAATACAAAGCATCCTAAGAAACTACTACAAGCAACTCTATGCCAATGATATGCACAACCTGGAAGAAATGGACAAATTCTTAGAAAGGTATAACCTTCCAAGACTGAACCAGGAGGAAACAAAATATGAACAGACCAATCACAAGTAATGAAATTGAAACTATGATTAAAAATCTTCCAACAAACAAAGGTCCAGGACCAGATGGCTTCACAGGTGAATTCTATCAAACATTTAGAGAAGAGCTAACACCCATCCTTCTCAAACTCTTCCAAAAATTTGCAGAGGAAGGAACACTCCCAAACTCATTCTATGAGGCCACCATCACCCATACCAAAACCAGACAAAGATACTACAAAAACAGAAAATTACAGAATATCACTGATGAATATAGATGCAAAAATCCTCAACAAAATACTAGCAAACAGAATCCAACAACACATTAAAAGGATCATACACCATGATCAAGTGGGATTTATCCCAGGGATGCAAGGATTCTTCAATATACGGAAATCAATCAATGTGATACACCATATTAACAGATTGAAGAATAAAAACCATATGATCATCTCAATAGATGCAGAAAAAGCTTTTGACAAAATTCAACACCGCTGGATAAAAAAACCCTCCAGAAAGTGGGCATAGAGGGAACCTACCTCAGCATAATAAAGGCCATATATGACAAACCCACAGCAAGCATCATTCTCAATGGTGAAAAACTGAAAGCATTTCCTCTAAGATCAGGAACAAGACAAGGATGTCCACTCTCGCCCTTATTATTCAACATAGTTTTGGAAGTCCTAGCCATGGCAATCAGAGAAGAAAAAGAAATAAAAGGAATACAAATTGGAAAAGAAGAAGTAAAACTGTCACTGTTTGCAGATGACATGATACTATACATAGAGAATCCTAAAGATGCCACCAGACAACTACTAGAGCTAATCAATGAATTTGATAAAGTTGCAGGATACAAAATTAATGCACAGAAATCTCTTGCATTCCTATATATTAATGATGAAAAATCTGAAAGAGAAATTAAGGAAACACTTCCATTTACCACTGCAGCAAAAAGAATAAAATATCTAGGAATAAACCTACCTAGGGAGACCAAAGACCTGTATGCAGAAAACTGTAAGATACTGACGGAAGAAATTAAAGATGATACCAACAGATGGAGAGATATACCATGTTCTTGGATTGGAAGAATCAATATTGTGAAAATGACTATACTACCTAAAGCAATCTACAGATTCAGTGCAATCCCTATCAAATTACCAATGGCATTTTTTACAGAACTAGAACAAAAAATCTTAAAATTTGTATGGAGACAGAATAGCCAAAGCAGTCTTGAGGGCAAAAAGTGGAGCTGGAGGAATCAGACTGCCTGACTTCAGACTATAATACAAAGCTACAGTCATCAAGACAATATGGTACTGGCACAAAAACAGAAATATAGATCAACCCACACACCTATGGTCAACTAATCTATGACAAAGGAGGCAAGGATATAAAATGGAGACAAGACAGTGTCTTCAACAAGTGGTGTTGGGAAAACTGGACAGCCACATTTAGAAGAATGAAATTAGGGCTTCCCTGGTGGTGCAGTGGTTTAGAGTCCGCCTGCCGATGCAGCGGACATGGGTTTGTGCCCCGGTCCAGGAAGATCCCACAGGCTGTGGAGTGACTAGGCCCGTGAGGCATGGCCACTGAGCCTGCGCGTCCGGAGCCTTTGCTCCGCAACGGGAGAGGCCACAACAGTGAGAAGCCCACGTACGGCAAAAAAAAAAAAAAAAAAGAATGAAATTAGAACACTCCCTAACACCATACACAAATATAAACTCAAAATAGATTAGAGACCTAAATGTAAGATTGGACACTATAAAACTCAGAGGAAAACATAGGAAGAACACTCTTTGACATAAATCACAGCAAGATCTTTTTTGATCCACCTCCTAGAGTAATGGAAATAAAAACAAAAATAAACAAATGGGACCTAATGAAACTTAAAAGCTTTTGCACAGCAAAGGAAACCATAAACAAGATGAAAAGACAACCCTCAGAATGGGAGAAAATATCTGCAAACGAATCAAGGGACAAAGGATTGATCTCTAAAATATATAAACAGCTCATGCAGCTCAATATTAATAAAACAAACAAACCAATCCAAAAATGGGCAGAAGACCTAAATAGACATTTCTCCAAAGAAGACATACAGATGTCCAAGAAGCACATCAAAAGCTGCTCAACATCACTAATTATTAGAGAAATGCTAATCAAAACTACAATGAGGTATCACCTCACACCAGTCAGAATGGGCATCATCAGAAAATCTACAAACAACAGATGCTGGAGAGGGTGTGGAAAAAAGGGAACCCTCTTGCACTGTTGGTGGGAATGTAAATTGATACAGCCACTATGGAGAACAGTATGGAAGTTCCTTAAAAAACTAAAAATAGAATTACCATATGACCCAGCAATCCCACTACTGGGCATATACCCAGAGAAAACCATAATTCAAAAAGACACATGCACCCCAATGTTCATTGCAGCACTATTTACAATAGCCAGGTCATGGAAGCAACCTAAATGCCCATCGACAGACGACTGGATAAAGGAGATTTGGTATATATATATACAATGGAATATTACTCAGCATAAAAGGGAACGAAATTGGGTCATTTGTAGAGACGTGGATGGATCTAGAGACTGTCATACAAAGTGAAGTAAGTCAGAAAGAGGAAAAACAAATATCGTACATTAACGTATATATGTGGAACCTAGAAAAATGGTACAGATGAACTGGTTTGCAGGGGAGAAATTGAGAGACAGATGTAGAGAACAAACGTATGGACACCAAGGCAGGAAAGCGGCTGGGAGTGGGATGAATTGGGAGATTGGGATTGCCATGTATACACTGATGTGTATAAAATGGATGACTAATAAGAACCTGCTGTATTAAAAAAAAAAAGGGGGGGTCTTTCATATTAACCTGATATTTACCATCTATTTTGCTCTTTCTTCATTTCCAAAGACCCAGATTTCTTTGTGGTATAATTTTTCCTCAGCCTGAAGAACTTCCTTTAGCATATTTTATACAGCGGGTCTGCTAGTCATGAATTCTTTTCCTTTATCTGAAAATGTTTTTATTTCACCTTCACCCCCTAAAGACTATTTTCACTGGATATGGAATTCTGGGTTGACAGGCCTTTTCTTCAACAGGTTAAAAGTGTTGTTCCACTGTATTCTTCCCTCCACAGATTATGATGAAAACAAGTGGCCATTCAAATCCTTATTCCTCTGTAGGTAATGTGTCATTTTTGTTTAGTAGCATTCAAGATACTATTCTTTTTTTTTTCTAGCAGTTATTTTTTATTAGAAATGGATATCTTTGGTTATTAACAGTTTGCTTTTATGTATATATAGGTGTTGTTTTCTTTGAGTTTATCCTGTCTATGGTTTACTGAGTATCTGCAAATCTAAATCTTTTACTGAATTTGGGAAATTTTATCCATTATTTCTTCAAATATTTTTCCTACCATAATCTCTTTCTCCAATTCTTTTGGAATCCCAATTTTATGTTATACATTTTGGTATTGTCCCACAAGTCTCTGAGGCTCTGTTCATTTTTATAAAGTCTCTCTCTGTTCTTCCAACAGCATAATTTCTGTTACTCAATCTTTAAGTTCAATGACTCTCCTTTGTCATCTCCATTCTGCTACTGAACCCATCCAATAAGTTTATCTCAGAGTGTATTTTTTATGATAAAATTTTTTGACAAATAATTTTTCTGGTTAAGAGTTCCTTTCTTTTCTTATTTGAAATGTGTTTTTTCTTTACTTCAGGGAATCTAGTTATAATAGCTGCTTTAAAGTTTCCATCTGATAATTCCAACATCTGGGTTATCTCAGGGTTGTCTTTCCCTTGAGAACTAGTCACATTTTCCTGGTTCAAGTAATTTTGGATTTTATTTTGGACACCATGAATGTTATGCTGTGTAGTCTGGGTACTTTTATAATCTCTTGGAGAATGTTGAGCTATTGTATTAGCAGGCAGTCAACTAAGTTATGTTCAGATTGTAATTTGTGTTTTGATTTTTGTAGGTGGTGATTTAATCCCCAGTTTAATTCTCTAAGCCTTGTCCATGCTGGTCTGCATCTATCCCATGTATGTGTAGCTCAAGGGTGAGGCTCAGACTTGTGTGGGCCACACACAGAATTAGGAATCCTTCTTTCACAGATTCCCCTCATACTCTCCAGCCCACAGAGGCTCCCTTCTCTGGTTCCTCTGTCCAGGAAATATGGGGATTCACTTGAAGTTTTAGCTGCCAGGGATGCCATGCCACACTGTGACTGGGACCTGCTCTTGGAGCAAAAATGTATGAGAAAGAAAATGGGAAAATTTCCCCACAATCTGCTGCTTTTATTTTTCAGAATCTTAGATAGTTTTTTTTGTATTTTGTTTGGAGTTTTTAGTTGTAAATCAGTGGGAGGGACAGGCTTTAGTAGTCTTATGTTACCACAGTGGAACTAAAGCTCTCACCCAAATTTTTAAAGAGTATTTTTGCTGGGTACAGAAAAACAGGTTGGCAGTCATTTTCTTTCAGTACTCTAAAGATGTCTTTCCAGTGTCTTTTGACATCAAATTTTCTATTCAGAAGACAACTGTCAGCTTTCTTACTGCTGCTCTTTTGAAGGTAATAGCTCTCTCTTCTTTGGCTCCTTTTTGGATTTTCTCTTTGTATTTCATTTTCATCTATTTTAACATAAGATGTCTAAGTATAGGGTGTTTTTTTGTTTTTTTTGCATTTATTCTGCTTGACATTTGTAGATCTTCTAAATATGTGAGTGACATCTTTAATCACTTTTGGAAAATTCTTGGCAATTAGCTTTTTAAATGTTCCTTCTACCCCTTTTTTTCTTCTTCTTCTGGAACTAAATTACATCAATGTTAGGCATTTTCACTAAACCCCACATTTTTTCCTGTATTTTCCAATGTTTTTTCCCTGTCTGTACTTCAGTGTGATATTTTCTACTAACTTCCCAACTAGTTTACTAATCTTTCTTCTCCTGTTTTTTTTTTTTTTTTTTTTTTTTGTCTTTTAAATCTAACTACAGCTTTCTTAATTTCGCATCTTTTTCAGTTCTAGAATTTACACTGGTTCTTTTCAAAAGATAATTACCTGGTGAAATTCTGCATGTTTCTAGCTTTTTTTTCTCACCCTTTTCTCTATTTTCTTGGACATATTTTAATTACTTCAAAGTATCTTGCTAATTCAAATATTTAGATCACCTGAAGGTCTGTTTCCTCCATCTGTTTTTCTTTTGTTTTTAATTATGGTCCTTGTCTCTCAGTACAGCTTTCTTTTTTTTTTTTAATATTTATTTATTTGGCTGCACTGGTCTTAGTTGCAGCACTTGGGATCTTCGCTGCAGTGTGCGGGATCTTTAGTTGTGGTGTGTGGGATCTTTAGTTGCAGCATGCAGGCTCTTAGTTGAGGCACGCAGGATCTAGTTCCCTGACCAGGGATGGAACCCGGGCCCCCTGCACTGGGAGTGTGGAGTCTTAACCACTGGATCACCAAGGAAGTCCCTCAGTATAGCTATTTTTAATTCAGTAATAGAATATAAAAAATTATATATAAAAAACTGTAAGGACTCCAGTTGATGTTCTGGTCCTCTGGAAAGGACACACTTTTTCCTTGTTAGAGTAAAGGCTGATTAGTTTAATCTAATCACAGACTGAGCTGAGTCCAGCCTAGGTTGCAGTTTTGGTCAGGTTCAGTCTACCTCTGTTTTGCCAATGCTCCTAAGGCATGGCTCTGCAGGAATTTGAACTAAGGGCCTGGTGTGTACACCAAAGCTTCCCTGCCCTCACTTTCGCCAGCTCCCAGCAGCTTATGAACTAAGCTATTGTATTCCCAGCACCACGAAACTGCTGAGAACTCTTAATTATCAGAGACATTCTGCTTATGTTTTCAGACTAATGTTTCATGCAGTATCAGTATTTGGAAAATGTCCTGAAGGAAAAAAGTTGTGTATCTGAGAACCGTCCAGTCTCTATTTTTGTCTCTCCAGCTCTACAAGATCCCAAAAGTCCTGCTGGCACCCTCACCTCTCCACAGTCCTCTGATAAGGCAAAGCCTGGATTTGCAACCTCTTGCTCTGTGCTCAGAATAAGCAAATGCCCTCAAGGAAAAAGTAGCTATAAAACTTCAGCTCATCTCTGCAATTCTCCTCTCTCTAGAATCTTGCCCCTCTACTTTCTAGTTGTTTCAGCAGTTCTCTGATGACTTTAAACAAATACTTTCCATATTTCATCTAGCTTTTTGCTTTGGGAGGTATGCAGGTGTATCACAAGGTACTCCATCCTAACCAGAAAGAGAAATCCTATGCCTGGCTGGTAATTTTTGAAGGCAATAAATAATGAAGCTCAGTAAGCATTTTCATATGACTCTAATTTTTACTCCAGCTACAGATCACTTTCTTTCAAAACTGAACTAAAAATATAACCTTAGTTAGAGGATTCTTTCCTTTCGAAGTTATTGTTCAAGTCCAAATTCTGATACTTACAAACCTTACGCACCCCAAGAGTCCTTTCTGTAAAGCTGTATTTTAGGAGAATGGTAAAAACAGACATCTTTGCAAGTAGGATACTTTTGGTGGTGGAGGAGGGTAAAAGGAAAAGTAGAAAACACTAATAAACCTACCTTGGATGATGTGGTGTACATGGTGAATCTTGAATACCATTTGCTTGCTTTCTCTGCAACTCCTTTTCCAGCAGTGAACATACTGTTTCTTAGAACGTCTAGTTTAGGTACTAGTAGTGTATCTAAATTAAATGAAGGTGATGAATGGGTTAATGCATCTTGAGATTCTTCTCTAAATGGGCAAGTAGGTGAGAAGGCTGGAGAAGACCAGAGTCTATCCCTTGGTCTGTCTTCGCTTTTTGAGTAACTTTTAGATTTGGTAAGTCTCACTGGACCAGGAGAATTAGGAGGCAGGCTAGATCTTCTGCATGCCTTGACCAACGTTGGACTTTTCTTAGCGGTTACTTTATCATCACAGGCCCGTTGTAAGTCAATGCTTGGTGTTCGACTTGTCAAAGGACTGCTCATGTTATTCATATACATCACAATTTCTTCAGCTAAATCCCGCCTAGCAGATGGTGTCGAAACGCTTTTGCTATCATCTTCCTCCTCTTCCTCCTCCTCTTTCTGCTGCTGTTCAGTCTCAGCAACCAAAAGAGAGAGGGGATCAAATCCTGTTGCAACATCAGTTTTTTCAAAAGGTTTTACTGAAAAGCTGCTATTCAAGCGTTGACTCCTCTTAGGATTTTGTGGAGCAATGTACCCCACTTTTGATCCATCTGTTTCATTGTCTAAGTCTTCTAAGTCAAAAATAACAGGAGAATCCACTTTATCTGCCAAACAATTAGAACAATCAAAAGGTGTATCATCATCACTAGATTCCTTCTCTATACTGTCTCTATTTGATCTTAAAGATGGCTTTCCAATATCAAGACTATTTGGTCTTGTGCTTTTTGAGATTACATTTGAAAGAATTTTTGCATCAGCTCCTAATTTTTCAACCATATCTCCAGGGTTTGCTTCCTGGTTAATTCTATTGAGCATAAGTCCCATTAGTACTCCTCCACTAAGATTTCGGTTTCTATTTCCCCAGGACATTTGCTGCTGCAAATTAGGCTCATTGTCACTTTTATGTCTTTTCCTGAAGCATCTACTGTGAATGTTTCCTGTTTCATTTGTATCCTCAAAAGATGATATTAAGAGCGGCTCAGACGAACTTTCTAAAAAACAAGAAAAGTGTTTTTAGCCACGAAAAAAGTAATATGCAAATATAAGTTGTCTGAAATATTTAAGATACTAGTAATAAAATGATAACAGCAAGCACTCATCAAGTGCCTGTGATTTCACAGATGCTATACTAGGCACTTTACTCACATTATCTACCATAATCATTCCAATATCCTTAGGGGTGGAGAAAAAACTGATAGATTACCTAGACCAAAGTTACCCAGTCCTTAAGCGAGAGAACTGGGATTCAAATCAAATATGAAGGGTATGATCTGAGATATAAGGATGCACTGCTTTTTAAAACTTGTAAGATTAATATTTACCCTTGGTATATTTAACAACAATAATAATGAATTTATGTCCATTTCACTGAACGGATTAAATAACAATGGTTATACAATTGTGGTTGTGCTAGACGACCTTAAGATTCTGAGTCTTCTGCCTATAAAAACAAAACCAAAAACACTAAACCAAACCAAATAAAAGGCAGCTATGTGAGCTTTATTCATAAATAAAAATTATTTTTAAAACTCCAAATCCTTATGACTATAGATGTGGCTAAATAATTTTACCTTTGCTTTACATATTGATTCACGTTTATAACAGTCAAATGTGAATGGCCACTTGCTATTCAGAAACACTGTTCACTGCTTTTTACCAAATTACTTAGGTACCTACGCTGAAAGCAGAAATCTAGATTTTTTGATCACTTTAATTGTCCTTATGTGGGAGTCTTCTAAAGCATTAGTCTAGGTATGGTATTGTCAACTACTCTTTTTTTTTAAAATAAATTTATTTATTTATTTATTTTTGTTTGCGTTGGGTCTTTGTTGCTGCGCGCGGGCTTTCTCTAGTTGCGGTGCGCGGGCTTCTCACTGCGGTGGCTTCTCTTGTTGCGGAGCACGGGCTCTAGGCATGTGGGCTTCAGTAGTTGTGGCGCACAGGCTTAGTTGATCTGCGGCATGTGGGATCTTCCCCGACCAGGGCTCGAACCGATGTCCCCTGCATTGGCAGGTGGATTCTTAACCACTGCACCATCAGGAAAGTCCTTCAACTACTCTTTTTACATGCTTTATCCAACAGAATTAGCTCTCTATAATGAGCCAATTCCTAAATATGTGCCTTTTTTCCTATCATATGATGTATTTGGGTAACAGGATAGGAGATAAAAGGGACTACTAGAGACCATAAAAGCCTACAAACTAATACTGTTTAATAAGCATACAGCATTAACAAGGAAAACAGTAGAGCAGAGAGGTAAAGTGTCTTCTTTTTTTCTGTATCAGCTTATGATTAAGTATATAAGAAACCAAGAACATACTTTCTTCTGATATTCTGGGAAACCTGCTTAACAGGTTATATATTATCAAAGACCTGGAGCAATCTTATAATCCAAAGATGTAACTCTAGGCCTGCATTTAAATAGATGTGTTCCTTTGCAAAGTAAGAACAATGCAATGGCCTATAGACAAATAAAGCTGGTTATCAAATTATACCAGGGGTTGGCAAACTACACTGCTGAGCCAAATCCAGCCTGTGGACTGTTTATATACAGTCTCTAATGGTTTTAACATTTTAAAAGAGCTGTAAAAATCACACACACAAAGAACAAGCAATAGAGACTTTATGTGGCCTGTAAGGCCTAAAATGTTTACACCTGGCCATTTACAGAATAGTCTGTCTGACTCTAAGTTTATATACCTGCTAAATTCCAGCAGACTAGGCTGGATGCTGCGCACCTCTAATAGAGAGGCTGCAAACTATTTAACTTCCTTGGGCCTGGTGGCTCTATGACGTAATTCTGGCAAGTGATAGTAAAGTGGTAGTTTTTGAGGGTTTCTGGGAAAACGTCTGCTTTCCTGGTAAAGGAGGTAGATGTTGCTGGCACTCCCCTTGCCCATTCTTTCTGCCTTGCACAGATAGGTGGTGCCTGAAGTTGCCAGCAGCTGTATTATAATCATGGTTAGGTTCAGAGATCTGAGGTAAAGCCCCTGAACCAACATCTTGGGCAATTGTTTACTCTTGAATTTCGTGAGAAAAGAAGCCCTCAACTTGTTTAAGCCAGTGTTAAGTCATATTTTCTGAGCCTTAAAACTGAAAGAATTCTGAGCTAATTTACTAGCCCTTTTTTTACACCTTTGAACATGCTATAATCCCTTCCTACTATACAGCCTTTACATATTGCTTCCCACTGCTTAGAATGCTCCCTTTCAATTTTTCCTTTGGAACCCCTATCCTCATTTGTTTTCTACTCACCCTTCAGATCTAAGCTCAGAAACCATATTATCAAGGAAGGCTTTCCTGACCAATGTCCCTCGAAACCCAGGACAGGTTACATATTCTCATGGCAACTTACAGCCCTTCTTTTTTTTTTTTTTTCCCCCTAATTTATTTATTTTTGGCTGCATTGCGTCT
Organism: Pseudorca crassidens; assembly: GCF_039906515.1. Classification (NCBI taxonomy): domain Eukaryota; kingdom Metazoa; phylum Chordata; class Mammalia; order Artiodactyla; family Delphinidae; genus Pseudorca; species Pseudorca crassidens. The sequence goes on from NC_090296.1 coordinate 113,872,773, forward strand.
TTGTTGCTGTGCGTGGGCTTTCTCTAGCTGTGGCAAGCGGGGGCTGCTCTTCACTGCGGTGTGCGGGCTTCTTATTGCGGTGGTTTCTCTTGTTGCGGAGCACGGGCTCTAGGTGCACGGGCTTCAGTAAATATCACACACACAAAGAACAAGCAACAGAGACTGTATGTGGCTTGTAAGGCCTAAAATGTTTACTACCTGGCCATTTACAGAATAGTCTGTCTGACTCTAAGTTTATATACCTGCTAAATTCCACCAGACTAGGCTGGATGCTGTGCATCTCTAACAGAGAGGCTGCAAACTATTTAACTTCCCTGGGCCTGGTGGCTCTATGACATAATTCTGGCAAGTGATAGTAAAGTGGTAGTTTTTGAGGGTTTCTGGGAAAACAAGCCAATTTTCTAAGGCATATAATAGGTTTCCTAGGTATGAACTAGAGTTGTTAGTTTATCCTTAAGATTTTTGACTCCTTTACCAGGAAAGTAGACGTTTTCCCACAAACCCTCAAAAACTACCACTTTACTATCACTTGCCAGAATTATGTCATAGAGCCACCAGGGCACGTGGGCTCAGTAGTTGTGGTTTCCGGGCTCTAGAGAGCAGGCTCAGTAGTTGTGGCACACGGGCTTAGCTGGTCTGCGGCATGTGGGATCTTCCCGGACCAGGGCTCGAACCCGTGTCCCCTGCATTGGCAGGCGGATTCTTAACCACTGCACCACCAGGGAAGCCCTTACAGCCCTTCTTGCCAGTATTTAATATCAGGGTGTTTTTATATTTACTTGATTATTTGATTAATGTTTTCCCAGCCCTCCCATGTACTTCTCTTTGGAGGCAGGGACCATGTTTATTTTTGTTCTTTACTATATCCTCAGTAGCACCTGGCATATGGTAGCAGGTATAGTAGGAGCTCAAAAAATAATCGCTGAATGAATATTGTCTGCTGGGAAACAACTGCAGCCAAGAGACCAACCCAGAATATAACATAGTATAATATATTATAATATGCCATGTTACAGCTAAATGTGGTAGCTAAAGGGAAAAAGTTAAAGCACACTAAAAGCAGAATTAGGCTTAAAAAAACATTTCAGAGTATGTTTTCATATTTCAGAGCATGCTTGATTTCAGAGTAAATTGTCTTGTGATTGAATTCTCAGTAATTCAATATAAATTAATCAAAATGTTAAAATTCCCAAGATAACCATGAAGTAACCATAGGATGATGATTTTATTTCAATTACCAACCAAACATTAAAACATTTCTTTGGTTATTCCACTCCCACATCTTTTAGAAGCTGTCATTTATTTATATAATGATATAAATAAAATATACATATACTGTACTGCAACACATGAAGAAACTTGAAAGGTGTTTTGAATTCTAGCAAGTACTAGTATGTAAGAAAAAAGTTACAGAAATGTAAGTATTCCTATAAATCCCACATATAGTCTTTGGTAGTAGTGATAAACCCAGAGTACTTAACAGATGGGAAAGTTTTCAAGTCAAAAATCTAGAGCAGGGGTCGTCATGGGCCAGAAAGTAAATATTTTAGGCTCTGCAGGCCATACAGTCTCTGTGGCAACTCCACAGCTCTGCCAACGTAGTGCCAAAGCAGCCATAGACAATATGTAAGTGAATGAGCTGGGTGTGTGACAATCAACCTTTGTTTATGAACACTGAACTTTCATATAATTTTCAGGTGTCACAAAATATTTTTCTTCTTTTGATTTCTTACCATTTAAAAATGTAAAAAACCATCCTTAGCTTGTGGGTCTGTACAAAAACCAGGCTGCAGGCCTGGTTTGGCCCATGGGCCACAGTTTGCCTACCCCTGAGTTAGAGGCATATCTAACTATGCTGCAGAAAAACAAACATCATTGCAGCAGCAGGGCCTTTATAGAGATATTTCAGCTTTGACAGCACAAGTCCTTCAGTGTTTGTTTAGATTACAATGATGCAGAACTGAGCTAATACAAAAAATAAAATAATGTAATTATGAAATCAGACTATTAACACTAGAAACTCTGAATCTTATGTCTGTTTATTGCCCCCCAAAACAGTCTGATGAAAAACTTGTGAGACAAGGTATTATCCCAGGTCCTAAAATGACTTTTCCATTAAGTAGCTGAGAAGTTATGGGACCTGCCAATAGTCCGACTATGCCTGAGTTTTCTCATCTTTGAAAGAGTGCTAATACCCCCTCTCACTAATATAAGCACTGCTGTAATAATACATGAAAAATAATATATAGAAAGTGCTTTGAAAAGAAAAAATATTAGGTATTGTTATTTAAACTACCTGAAGGACTATCCTTTTGCCTCTGAAAAAAACAGGAACAACACGAAGACTAAGGAACTCTATGCTTCATATAAAAATTGGCGAGGTGTCTGGTACCCTCAGATTGATCATCTCACTTGCTCCCCACTTCCCCCTTCCCAAAACTCCCCACAGTCCAAACTCAAAAGGCAGCTTGTAGGTATGTCCCTTTACTTTGTTACAATAAAAGCTTGAACAAACTATATTATAAAATACAGAATTTAAGCTTCTAAACTATACCATGAGAGGCTGCGAAAGTATACCAAAAAACCAAAACAAAAACAAAAACCAAAACAAAAAAACGAAAAATGAAAAAATCCCTTGAGAATTAAGACTTAAAAAAAAATATTCACTAGAAATACAGATACAAGTTATTCTGCACATAACAGACGAATACCATTCAACTTACCTGTGCTTTCTCCTGATGTTTTATCAGCACTGTTATTTGCAGCACTGAGGCGAACTATACTGGAAGAACTTTGATAATTGAGCTTAGGAAGACAATCAGCACTTCCCTTTGCACTCTCGCTCTCTGACACTGTAAAGATTAAAATGCAACTGTTAAGATGAAATCTATATACATCAGAGTAGCCATAAAGAGAAGTAGCTTTTAGTTCTAAATACTTCTCCCGGAAAATACGTGATGAGAAAATACTGAACACCTCTATATCTATATTTGTCAATCACGAATAACTGATACCATTCATTCAAGTCCTCAAGGTGTGTATCAAACAACTAAGTACTGGTCACACATGAGGTCCATGCATACATTTTATATTTCTTCTTTGGTTGTGAAACACTGCTTTTGACGGGGGGAGGTAAGCAGGAAAAATATAAGTCACAGACCATTAATAAAAGCATTAAATAAAAATACTGTTAAGCCCCAGAAAAGAGCCACTGTTTGAAGAAATATATATTTCTACTACAAGAATAGTATTTGATCGGAGGGTGTTTTGCCACTAAGACTACAAACTTCACACATGAAGTACTTGTACATTGGAATATTAGGTGGTGTAGAGGGCTTTTATAATGGGAGGAAATAGGAGTAACAATGGGAAAATGAAACATAAAATTAGTACTTTTATACTTAAAGTCACTCGACTTTTCTATTAATGTAAGCTCACAGTTTTATACAATATCAACTTAGTACCTACAGGAACTAGAATCACTCCCTTTCTTATCTTCTTCTTCTTGAATGTCCTCAGTAGATGTATCCCCTCTTCTAACTTCATCCTTAGACAGTGAATTATATCCAAGGTCAGACTGGCCACCTGGAAAAAGAAAAAGACAAAAAACCCTATGCTGTTTATCATCAACTTCTTTAGTAGTAAGAAGAAATGGAATTAGAAGCAACACATTGGTGTTTAGATTTACTCATAGAAATTTTTCTGGATAACTTCCAGTTGAAAGCATTATTTTGTTAGTTCCTCCCCATCTCTATTAACGTCAGAAAGGGATGATCACAAAATAATTTATTTTTAGTTTCACAATGTAGTCAACAGTAATTACGTATGTTCACACTACTATCTGGGCTCCAAAAGACACAGACAAACCACACATTCTTTATACAAGTCCATGACCTTTCTAGGTGAAGGTCTGAGATCCAGCTAAGCAACGGAGAAGAAAAATCTGCAGGGAACTCCTAACAAAACACTCACACACAGATCACTGGAGCCAAATGTCTAAATCATCTGACCAAAAAAATGGGTTTATTTAAACTTATTGATAGGTAGTTATTCTGAAAATTCAACTGAATAATTACTGAATTGCACATGAGTACAAATGCATGGGAATGAGAAAAAAAACTAGTGTTAAAGCTATTAAGAAAAGCAAACTCTGCATCAATATAAGAAAACTTCTAATACACTGTTCTGTTAAAGAGGCTCTCTGTAATTTTCAGCAAATTGTTTTCACTAGATTAGCATCAAAACATAAGGTTTTGAATTCTAGTACTCTACCTTAGGAGACATGATTTTAAGTAAACCACTTAACCTTTTTGTTTGAATCTCAAGTTCCCAGATTTATAACATAAAAGGTTGTTATGATTAAATGAGTATATGACTGCATTAAAAATGGTTTTATAAACTTGCAAAGAACTATCTAAAGAAATTGTATTAAGTATCATTAGGTATTTACTTTAATATCTTTGTTATAATTTTGAGTTTGGTATTTTTTCTAATCAGTTTCATCTCTATTTCCAAAGAAACTATAAATTATAAAACGTGAAGATAATCTTGATAAAATTCATGCTTTTATTATAAGGTCTGCACTGCTTTAAGATGGCCTTTTTAAAATTTTTTTATTTTTTTGCGGTATGTGGGCCTCTCACTCTTGTGGCCTCTCCTGTTGCGGAGCACAGGCTCCGGACGCGCAGGCTCAGCGGCCATGGCTCATGGGCCCAGCCGTTCCGCGGCATGTGGGATCTTCCCAGACCGGGGCACGAACCCGTGTCCCCCGCATCGGCAGGCGGATTCTTAACCACTAGCGCCACCAGGGAAGCCCCCTAAGATGGCCTTTTTAAAGGCCACAGTTAAAAACAAAAGATGGATTTCTTCATTTTTAAGAGATAATGCCTAAGGATGACTACTACAACTCTGTGATTAAATTCACAATTGCATGAACAAGAAACAAAACCAGGGCTTCCCTGGTGGCGCAGTGGTTGAGAGTCCGCCTGCCGATGCAGGGAACAAGGGTTCGTGCCCCAGTCTGGGAAGATCCCACATGCCGTGGAGCGGCTGGGCCCGTGAGCCATGGCCACTGAGCCTGCGCGTCCGGAGCCTGTGCTCCACAACGGGAGAGGCCATAACAGTGAGAGGCCCGCGTACCATGAAAAAAAAAAAAAAAGAAACAAAACCAGTCAAGGAAGAACAACATATCAAAGCACATAGCTTATATTTATTACTCTTAAAAGTATGCATAAAAGGAGACAGACCAACAATGTTAAAATTTGAAGATAGAAGCCTCCATATTTTATTATTAATGCTTAGATTTTTAAAGTTTCTGTCCATTAATAGGTAGCTCTTACACTGTATTCACAAGTCATGTCTAATTTTTATAATGTAATAATGAAATGGACAGAATTATTTAAATAATTTAGGTGTGTCAGTTTTAATAATAGAGAAAGTTTATGTACAAATCTTATATTTTAATGAAATTAAGTCATCTTTAGTGCTAGAATGTTACAAGTTTTATATATATTTAAAATTTTTCATTATAGCTTTTAATTTTAATATAGTTGAAGACTCGCAAGAAGTTGCAAAAATAATACAGTACAGAAAGTTCCTGTATACTCTTTATCCAGCTTCCCTGAATAATATCTTACATGAAACATGGGACACTGTTAAATCTTGGAAATTGATGTTGATATGGTACTATTAACTCAGATCAGGGATCTAAGTTTCTTTTTTTAAAATCCTAACAACATTAAAAGAACTATAATAACATGTTCATAATACAAAGAAGAACTTACCCTAAGAAAATGATATGATAAAGAGACCTGTGTACTATCCAGAGTTAATTGGATTATCATGGACTAAACACTCGAATACTTTCTTAAACTTTCATTTCTATTCAAATAGAGAATGAATAAAATTGCATAGTTATAAAATACAATGTCATATGCCTACCACATAAAATTAAAAAGTGACAGTTACATATATCACTGAAAATTAAAATCTAAAAAAGACAGGCTAGCAAACCTAGTTTTTAAAATGTATTGTAATAAATGTATACATAAGCACACACAAACCTGTACTAGATCTATCATCAGAAGCATACATTTTGATTAAACCCGTATTAAAAGGTGCCTGCTCCACAGTGTGTGTCCCATGACCACTATCCATGCTGCCATGACTAACAGCATCCAGGTCACTGCCATCTGCTTAAGAACACAATTTGACAGCATTTTACTACTCACGGAGATACCAAAAATACATATTAGCTTGCTGCTCAAGTTAATAATCTACTAATACTGAACATGACAAGCGTCACATAATTAGCAAAATACAACTATAACAAAGAAACCTATTGTGAATTATTAATGAATACTAAAACAAGACCACCAAAGGTAGAAAATTTAACAGTTGCAACAAAATAAGTAAAATTTGGTGTTTTTTTAAATGGGAAGAACACTCTAATATTAGAATTTGCTTAATGGCAATAAAAACTAGAAAACATTCAATATTTTGAAACTAATTAAAATTTCTAAAAAGTGGAAATTGTAACTAGTCAATTAATTTTAAAGAAAAAGTACAACATATACATCCCTTAAAAACTTCTAATTACCTGAGAGAGTTGTTTGTGATAAATGTGCGTGTTTCTTTAAAGCTCTTTTGAACTGTGCTACTCCTAAAACAACGTTCCTCACTTTTGTCCAAAGAAAATAGCCACTACGACTCCTTGAAGGCCAGGTACTTTCCAAAACAGCCTATTCATTTGACAAAATAAAATAATTAGTAAAATAATTTTTATAAATGAACACCCACTGGCTTTAGAGTTAATCTAAAGAATAAGTAGATTGTATAATCCAAAATATCAATAGAACAAAAAAAATCTTACTTCCAATTTACAAAATATATTTTAGATACTCTAAAATAAATACCAAATAATCCCTGCATCATTTATTTCTGCCATTAAACTAAGGTTGTGAAATCACAAAAGTTATACTCTTTCTCCATTAAGTCAAAATAATTACCTTATTATAATAACCATACGTTATGGCATTGGGGTCAATACCAGCTTTCTGCATTTCAAACAGCACTCGAACTGCAAGCACTGGCTGATCATACTGTCCACAGAGCTGCATAAGAATGCGGTAGCACACCTGGAACACAGTAATTTCGAAAGTGTACAGAATCAAAATATCTATGTACATAAATCTGGAATAAAATAATGCATTTTAAAGGATAATTGTTACCTCATCAGGTGGATCCATCTTCTTTGACTGCATTTTTTTAAGCACATCATAGGCTGTTTTCAGAGCCCTGACTTTTGAATGACATACTTTCACATAAGCTGGGAGACAAATAAACCACAGCCCGTAACAGTGACGCAGTAGACACCTAGACCACATCTGAGGAATGGAAGAGTACCTCTTGGCAATTTTATGGGCTGATTTAATTTCCTAGAAAAAATGCAAGGATCTTATTAATAAATTTGCACACTTAAGCATCCTTATCTTTAACTGAAGGCTGAGCAAGTACAACTCACATGCTTTTATAATGTTTCCCTAACAAAATCTGTCTACAATTAATATATATTCAAGTCTCTGCTTTAATCTGTATTATACAATATGTAAAATAATGTTCTAGAACAAGAGAACTGGTTAATTTTTTGAAGTCAGATTACTCTAACTTTTCTTCAGAATGCTTCAGGGAGCATAAATGATCTGCTAATAGTTATATATGGGGTACTAAAGTATATTAAGGGAGGAAGAGTGTCAAATTTATTTTTGTTCTAATACTTGATTACATGAAGAATACAAAATCATCAAAGCACCTGTTTTGTTCTTCTGAACATGGGAGAAGGGCTACTAGGACTACTTGATTTTGAAGGCAATTTGCTCTTTCGGGTTTGTAGAAATCCTTCAGGTCTCTCAAATAAATTGTTCCTAAGAACTGGAAATCCATTATAGCTGTTTTTGAAAAGAAAAAAAAAAATCTCAAGCACACATAGATGATCATACTGGTTACAAGCTAAAAAAAAATTATGACCAATAACTTATTTTAACTTATTAACTTATTTTAACTATCTTTCTCCATCAGACTATGATAATCAACAAATATTCACGCTAATGTTGCTTTTCTTACTATAATAATAAAAATGTAATAGCCAAATACAGATTCAAGTATGTATTTTAGAGGGAAAAAAGTGAAATACATTTAAATTTTGCTGAACTTGACACCAAACTCCAAAGTAACTCAAAAAAACTTTGTTAGTATTCGTGTAAATAAATAGCAAACATATCAGATAATACGGGTAAAAGGCCCACCAAATCAATACTCTTTCACACAGGACAGTTATTAATATCATTGTTTGGATTAACATATTACTGTAGAACCTTCCTCTTAAAAAATGCAAATAACATAAGTCAACCAGGACAACCTATTACATTATCATGAATGGATTTAACTGGTTAGGTAAGCTGATTCAGGGCCTCATTTATGAGAAAGAAAATTGAAGAGGTTGGAGAAGAGGAACAAAGATTAGAATAGGCAACTCTATGAGGAGGTGGGCCTAATTTGGGTGCTAGAGCAGAGTGTTTGGGGCATTTAAAAGGTAGCAGCAGCTGGGAAAAAGACATGCTAAAACGACAGAAGAAGCCCCTGAGGAGAAAACTTATCCTACTTTAGAATATTCTTAAAGGCATATAAATAGTTTTAATTAACTAAGAAGAAAACTAACTATAATAAAAGATAAACTATATCTATTATACATTATTATAGGAAAATCCAGTAGAATAAGAAAATATTAGTCATGACTGAATGTTAAGTAGGAATAAAATAGCAATGAAGTTCAGGAAAACTATGTCCCCTAAGAAAATTCACTGTATGTACATGGTGTGATAATAAGACCATTCTGTGTATCTTATGGAAACTTATTGTCTTATCATTTTATACAGACAATGCAAGTATATGAGTTACCTCCTACTAACAGGATCCACTGTGCCCATTAAAGACACTTAAGGATTTTCCAATGATGGGTATGATTACACCAAAATTATATTAGTAGTCTCAAGGAAAAAAAAATGACTTAGATTCTTTAAAAAATGGGAACTTTTTAAGCTAAGTAATTTTCTTATTAAAGGACTAAATCTAAAGGTAAATTTTAAATTAAAAAGTTAAAACCAAACCACAAAAAGAAAAACAAACTATATTAGTGAAATATACCAAAAGAAGTCTTAGAAGTGTATAATGTACGAAAGAGATAAAAGAAATGAGATCTTGTTTAGAAACAAAAAGAAGAAAGAGAAATTATGAGAAATATTTTAAATGTCTTTGAGAAAAGGCAGACTTCTAAAAATTGACATGAGCAATATATAAAAATTAAGGGTAGGAATCAGGTGGCTTATGAAGTAATCAACATTCACAAACATCTGTTACACTACTTTTTCATCTGTAAAAAGAAGAATTCAATCCAAGTTATAAATAAGGATGTCCTGAAAAATCCCTTTTCAATGAAAATAACAAACTGTGACTTAATGAATAATAGATGTGAAATGGTTTTAGAATCTTTAAATAAGAAATTATTGGAGAATTTTAAAAATCTAAAAGGAAATGCCATTTTAATGGTATACTAGAAACTACCTCTAGTTATAACAAATGTTATATATAATATATGTGTGTATGTATATAAATACATATCTAGATATATAGATGTATAATAAATCTACCTCTATCATAACCCTATCACTGTGCTCAGAGTTTTTCTCTTTCCCCCTAGACTTGAAAACGAGACCAGTGGATCATTCAAGTCTATACCAAGCACTTAGCACAGTACCTGAGCCAATTTCCTAAATTAACAATGACCAATCCCAATAGTTCTGAATTTTCTTGACTTTATAAAACTCATGGAAAAATTAAAAGCCTAAAAAAATCACATCATCCAAATCAAGGCCACAGATATCTACTCTAAATTAGATTTAATCCTTTTTTAAAAAATTGAAGTATAGTTGATAATCCTTTTGTAAACCAAGGTTACATTAACCAGCCTGTGTTGGGGGAGGGGATGAAAGTGAGGAAACCAGCCTTAGGGAGAAACAAAAATAAAAATTCTGTAATAAAAGTGCTGCATTTTGGTGGGGTGGGCCCTAACTTCTTAATCAACATTTATGAGAATATATACTTATGCAGATATAGAGAGCTTCTTAAGTCTATAGAATGCAAAATTATATATTTTTTCTTTTTATACCTCAAAACTTAGTAATGGATGTGGGATAAGCTTGCTTACCACCTAAAAATTAGGGATCTGTAAAGTTTGGATTTTTGAAAATACCACAGTCCTTAGAAAGCTACGTCACAGATGATGGATTGCTTCTCTCTTTCAATCTCAAACATTCTGCCTCTTGAATACCTGTACTGTAAAGGGGGTTCTTCACCATTGGGTAGATGGGGAATCTCAGGTGGTGTTACAAAAACAGTATGTTCACTTTTGAAAGATTCATCCAGTTCTATAAGTCGCACTTCACCACTCTTGTCCATATCCACCTGAAGGAGTTTAAAAAACATACATTAAAAAAATACATTCGCCAGACAAGTGTTTGTCTATAGGGGAATGGTTAAATAAAACATTTACACAACTGGATACTAAGGAACTATTTTTTTTAAAAAAAAGAATGAGCAAGTCCTCTACGTAGCACTATATAAAGCTCTCCAGGATAATTAAGTGAAAATAATAAGATTCAGGACATTGTATACTATCTTTTAAGTAAGAAAGAGGGAAAATTTTTTTTAATTAAAAAAAAGAAAGAGGGAGCAATAAGAACACATATTCATTTTTTGCTTGTAGTCACATAAAGAATACTTAAAAAAAAAAAAAAAAAAAAAGAGGGACTTCCCTGGCGTCCAGTGGTTACGACGCTGCGCTTCCACTGCAGGAGGTGCAGGTTCGATCCCTGGTCGGGAACTAAAATCCTGCATGCCATGCAGCAGCGCAGCCAAAAATAGGGGAAAAAAAAAAGTAATTATCTATTTGGCTAAGAGGAGATGAAGGGAGTGGACAAGAATGGGACAGGACCAGATTTCCCAATATATACCTTTTAATGTTATTTTTGCATAATGAAAATTTATTCAAGAAATACTATTTAAAAATATTATTATATTAACATATAATAATATTAAAACGTACGTGTGTGTGTGTTGAGAATACTGGGTTCTGTCTTTGATTTCTACTAAATATAACGAATTTCCCTAAGTTCTTCCAGCATATGTAGAAGCACATTTGAATTAAATTCTAGTCACATCAATATTTAAAGCATTTTAGTAGTACTATTTCCCCTAGATACTCTATGGTAAGGTAATAAGTCATAAAAAATAAAAACTTCATAGAATCTAAACTTCCCAAAAGGCACTCATAAACTAAAGAGCACGACATTGACATTAATTTAAACCAGATGTCAAACACAAAATGACAGATGACAAAATATAACCCACAGAACTTTCCCAGGTTAGACAGAATTAATGTCACATACCAGCCAGAAATAAATGGGAAAACAAGAATTATTAACAAGTTAAATCTTAAGATAAGGATTTAGGGCAGAGTATACCAAAAAAGGACAGGGATAGCTTTAAAGTTTTTCTAACTTTTAAGAAGAGCTGACACATTCAGAATCTTCTTATATAAATTGTTGTTTATAATTTCACAGCATTACATGCTGTAATCTCTAGTATTAAAGAATGTTTTTAATGGTGTATCCAGACATTTTAGACAACAATTAAGGCGTGTTTCAGAATTATAATTAATGACAGGAGAAAATGTTCACAAAATAATGAAAAAATCAGACTACTAAATAATATAAATGTGTGTGTGTGTATACACACACACACACAGAGTGTGATTCTAATTTTTTTAAGAGTGTGCCTATATCTGTTATATAGATATATTTCTGAGTGTGCACACTGTCTCTCATACACACAGATGCACATACACATCTGTTATCAAAATGTTACCTATGGGTGATGGTATTACTGGCAATTAATTTTCTTTATATTGTTATTTGCTTTCCAATTAAAAATAATGAATATTATTTTTATTTTCTTTTTAAAAATTACAAAAGTAATAAATGCTCAGAATAAAAATTTAAACAAGGCAGACTATATTGCTTTTAGAATAAGCACTTATTTCAATTCTGTTGAAGGATATCTGAAAGTTAATCAGTATAAAAGAAGGTGCCTTTCTTTTTAGCCTGTCAAAAAGACTTTTTATATGGTAAAACTAGCAATGATACAACAAATATAGTAAGTTGGATAATCACAAACCCTGCTGGTACTCCAAATTGGTACAGTCTTTTTTAGAAAGCAAGATGTGTTTAAACCTTATTCTTTCTTAGAATAAGTTCTAAGAAAATAACCTAACATGAAAAAAAGCTATCAGTATGAAAGATGGTTTTTTTGCAGAACTGCAATAGCAATAAATTGGAAGTCATCTGCATGTCAAAAAATAGGTAAATGAATAAAGGATGATACACAGATGAAATATACAATCATTCAAAATGAAAAGAGTGAAGGTTATGCAGACTCCTGGTTGAACAAGACAAATTAAATACAACAATTTACCTTCAATCCTTCCTAAAATCTCACCAAAATGAGAGTAAGGAGATTAAAAAACAACAACAACGACAAAATGAACTGGAGAGAAGACAACAGCAGAGCTGAGTTCAAAACATTTCAGAAGCTGCAAAGTAGATTGATGAGACCTGTCAAAGCTGAAAGCCATATATCTGGCACTGGTGAGGGGATAGAGGAGAGCACCCAAATAGTCAGCCATTTTGCTCTACGGAGCACCAGAAAGGTCAGGAATGAAAACCATGATGCCCCTGAAGATGGGAGGGCAAGTGGGGTTGAATTGGGAGAATTAGTTAAATCCTGCATTTAAGAACTCCTAGACCCCTTGCCCAACCCAGTATAGTTAGGCCACTACCTCTCCCCAACATGGCATAAGACTAGGTTGGGTCTTTCTGAGTGAAGAACCAGAGGGACTTTAGATTTGAGGACACCGGGCAGAGCTGAGGAAGATGAAGAAGGTTAATAAAAACAGGTGAAGTGAGTAAAAGCCTACATGTTAGAACAAGTGGAAAATCTTAGTTACCTTCCCCACTCAGCTCTGAGAATACTTGCAGTCAGGCTTATGCACTCCAGGCTTGAGACTGGAGACACCTCCTGGGGAAACTACGTAGCCTAAAAGAAAAGAACTACAGACACGGATCAAATAGGGACTCTAATGAAATAGTTGAGTTCCTTTATGATCATCAGTCTCATACCTAAGGAAGCTCCAAGCCCCACCCTCCCAGAAAGAGCTCTAATGAGTTCTCTGTGCCTCACACTTGACAACGAATACCAACCAAAGATCACACAAAAAACCAATAACTTGAAAAAGAATAAAGTAAACAAATATTAAAAGGTATGTAGAAGAAGCAGAGACAATGCAAGGGGGGAAAAAACCTTCAAAATAACTGAAATGAATAAGCCTACACCCATGAAACAAGAAGATGCTATAAGAAAGGAGCATTCAGGGACTTTCCCTGGTTAAGTGGTTAAGACTCTGTGCTCCCAATGCAGGGGGCCTGGGTTCAATCCCTTGTCAGGCAACTAGATCCCACATGCATGCCACAACTAAGGAGCCCGACTGCCACAACTAAGGAGCCTGCCTGCCACAACTGAAGAGCCCACCTGCCACAACTAAGACCTGGTGCAACCAAATAAATAAATAAAATAAAAATAATATTTACAAAGAAAAAAAAGAAGAAGAAAGGAACATTCAGAGAATGAAAAGGAGCTATGGAAATTACAAAAATGATAGCAGAGGTAAAAAGTATACTATAATTGTTGAAAGATAAAATTGAAAAATCTCCCAGAAAGTGGAGATGAATGACAGAGAGGCAGAAAATGGGATGGGGAAAAAAAAAAAGAAAAAAAAGAAAATTAAGCAGATCAGGCCAGGAGGGCCAATATACAAATATGTATTTCAGAACAAGAGAACAGAGAAAGTGGAGGAAAGAAAAAGAAAGAAAAAAATTAAAGAAAATTCCCCACAATTTGAAGGCCATGAGACCATAGATTAAAAGGGCCTACAAGTGTCCAACTCAGGGAAGAAAAGAAGGCTGACACCAGGCATATCCTTGTGATTTCAGAATATCAGGGATCTTAAATGCTTCCAGACAGAAAAAGAGATTAGGCACAGAAGATTAGAAATCAAGATACTGTTAGACTAGATGTTATTCTCAACAATGACAAGCCAGAAGACAATGCAGTGCTGACTTGATTTTACATCCGACCAAATTAGCATTCAAGTATTAAGGCAGAATAATGAAATTTGCAAACAGGCAGGGCATCAAAAAATGTATCTCCCATGTACTCTTTCTCACTAAACTACTGAAAGCTGTGATTCACCATAACAAGGAAATAAACCAAGAATGAAGTTATTGAAGCCAGAAAGCAGGGGATACAAATCCGGAGAGAGGTCAGTATAATTCCAAGATGATGGTGAAGGAAAATCCCAGAATGACAGACTAGAAAAGCAGTCAGTTCAGACTGGAACACAAAGATGGAAAGCTCCAGCAAGAACTTAAAAACAAACAAAAAACAAATGGATAGATTACTTAATATTAGAAAAATTGAGAGATTTTAGATTTTTTACCTTCATAGAAGAGTTTGGAGATGAATTAATAATACACACAAAACAAGAAATATAGCAATTATTAACTTCAGGGAAAACAAAAGTCCATACATAAAAGGAAATTTAACTACAATATATATATGGCCTACCTGTGATTATATACAGTGATAAAAATATTAACATTGAACAACCATCTGAACAGCTACATTGGGAGAATTTTGGTGACGGTGGTAAATATGACATTAATAGATAATATATAAAACAATAAGCAGCAATAACAACACATTATTTGGAAATCTTAAGGAAAATGACTGATGAAATGGCTGAAAGAGAAGGTGCTTACCTTTGGGAACAGAAACTAGGGGTGGGAAACAGAACTACCATATGACCCAGCAATCCCACTCCTGGGCATATACCTGGAGAAAACCATAATTCAAAAAGATACATACACTCCAATGTTCACTGCAGCACTATTTACAATAGCCAGGACATGGAAGCAACCTAAATGTCCATCAACAGAGGAACGGATAAAGAAGATGTGGTACATAGATACAATGTAGTATCACTCAGCCATAAAAAAAGAACAAAATAATTCCATTTGCAGCAACATGGATGGACCTAGAGATTGTCATTCTGAGTGAAGTAAGTCAGACTGAGGAAGACAAATATCCTATGATATCGCTTATATGTGGAATCATAAAAAAGGGTACAAATGAATTTATTTACAAAACGTAAGTAGAGGCAGGGATATAGAAAAAAAACTTATGGTTACCATGGGATAAGGGGGGGGAGGGATAAATTGGGAGATTGCAACTGACATATACACACTACTATATATAAAATAGATAACTAACAGGAACCTGCTGTATAGCACAGGGAACTCCACTCAATACTCTGTAATGGCCTATATGGGAAAGAATCTTAAAAAAACAAAAAAAAGAGTGGATATATGTATAACTGATTCACTTTATTGCACACCTGAAACTAACACAACATTGTAAATCAACTATACACCAATAAAAATTAAAAAAAAAAAACTAGGGGTGGGAAAAAATGTGACCTAAGCCTTGTAAAATCATTTGACTTTTTAAACTAGGCTATGTTTTACTTTTTAGAGATTTGGCAGCATATAAAAATGTTTATAAGATCTGGTTATGTAAAAAATTAGGAAGTATACTATAATTATGTAAAAACATTGAAAGTAAATGTAAAGTGGATATTAGGGTACTGGGCTTATGGAGTTTTTCCTCCCTTTTATTTTCCACACTTTCTGTTACTTTACAAAACAACATTAGGAACATGTCAATGATAACTCAAAATCACTCGTATCCCTAGTAGGATATGGTATCCATGGACAACCCAAAAGCAAATGAGAAGCTCTCTATACAAACATTTTTATGCAGATGAAATGGGGTAAATGAAATTATAAGGGCAGCAATGATAATGAAGTAGAAGAGATGGACTAGAATAAAAAGGTTATTCTGGTCCAACAAATACCCAAGGTCATTGGAAAGGAAGCTGGAAACTACTCCGGTCTCCATAATGTAACATTATAGGAGAACTACTTGTCTGTGAGCACCAGGTGCTTTTAAATTTTTATTTATTTATCAGTTTCTCCCTGTCAGACCTGTGTCTTTGCTTGCATAGAAAAAAATCTGTGGACATGGACAACTACTCTAATTCTAAGTATTGTAAAGTCTACTAAAATATTAAAATTGTGCTCTGTAAATTCAGTACCTTGGTAAAAGATATTTCCCCTATCTTGTCTACCAATAAAATCTCATTTCAACATTACAAAAACAGCCATGTAATAAATCCTCCATTTATCAGTTGGGCATTTCTGTCTTTTGGAAAGCACAGTGACATCTGTCTCTACTGGGAGAAAAAAGAAATCCAACATCCATGGCAGGATAAAATTAAAATAATTTTCATATTCTCTTCATATTTTTTCACAAGACATTAAAATGCTCAGAAAACACTGCAGAGGAATGCTTGGGAAACCAAGAAAAACTTTACCAGGCTATTTGTTGCACAAAACTGCTTTTAGTTAAGCTGCATCCTATAGGAACAGATTGTAAGGATTTAAAATACAATCATATGAAGAACAAGAACACATGGTTCTTAAATTAGTCATAAATGAAACTCAAATAATTTTCATACATTGTTTTTCTTACTCCTATTCAGGATTACTCACTCCAGCTTTTTAAAAGTTGGTCAAATGTTTTCTGTTTGGATAGGCTAAGATCAAAAGAGGAATGTATCTACTTTCTGTTCAATCTTAGTCATGGATTCTGCTCAATCTTAAGCACTTAATGCACATCTAATATTATTTAATTTTCATAGCTAAACGGCCAGAGGTAAGGGGATCTGTTCACTTAAAAAATTAAGCTTAAGGTCACTCAACTAAGGAATAACCCCACATGAATGTCTATTTTTAAAGTATTACTGATATTCAAAAACCGTTTACAGATTAAAAGTAAGCACTGACTTGCTGTGCTGAATGCACTTAAACTGTGGTATTAAAATATGAAAAGTAGTAACAGCACTGTGTAATTATTTATTATTTCAGAGAGTTCTGCTTAATAATACTAGGAATACAATTAACCTCTACTCTCACTATATATGAAGGTTATTAAGATATATTTTATGACATCACAAATAAAATAAGATCAATTTTAACTAAAAAAAAGATAAATTTTGGATTTTGTTACATTTTGTTATTTTCTCTAATAAAACAGTTCCTTGAATTGTAATAAAGCAAATACAAGTAACTATGTTTTAGTGAGTTTATTTTCAGTTTTGATTTTCTTAGGAATCATCAAAATCTTTAAGTATAACATTAATCCATTATATATAAGTGATATTTTGTTGAATCTAGACTTTGAATGGGTAAATAGCATTTTAGGAAAACAATCTGCCTAGAAATAATAATTACACATTTAATTGGACTGTTTCTTTTTTGAAACTTCTCAGAATTTATTTTCTTTAAGCAGTCACTCCAGTCACGCCTCGTATTTTGACTCTTATCAACTAAATAACAGGTGACCTATTTTCAGAAAATCCTAGACAATATAGTAATTATCAGTAATAAAATATCCTCCTTAGAACATGATACCCTAAGTACCTTGCAAAATTATGTCATGTATGTCTTACAATATTAATGAGTTTTTTTTTTTTTTCGGTATGCGGGCCTCTCACTGTTGTGGCCTCTCCCGTTGCGGAGCACAGGCTCCCGACGCGCAGGCTCAGTGGCCACGGCCCACGGGCCCAGCCGCTCCGCGGCATGTGGGATCTTCCCGGACTGGGGCACAAACCCATGTCCCCTGCATCGGCAGCCGGACTCTCAACCACTGTGCCACCAGGGAAGCCCTAATGAGTGTTTTTTAAACCATGTGATACTATTATATGAGTTCTTAGCTGAAACACAAACTTGTGAAAACAAGACACATAAAATGAGCAAAAAGTAAAACGGAACAATACAAGATTTCTCTCTTCTGCACTGTTAACTGGATTTTTCCAACTAATTCAGTATTCCTATATGGATTAATAAATCTATTGGCTAAAGCATGCTATTAGCAAAACCCTGTCACTAATTTGGTCCCTTATGATTCCGTTGACTTGGCACAAGGAACAACTGTTACCCAAATACATGCCACTGTTCACAATCGCAGCTCAGTGAGTACATACAGATGACCAGTGGAAGCCCAGCACGATAGAGGAAAAACCTTCAAGGTACATGCTGGTCAGAAACATCATTTTTATTTACAAAAATCAACACAATTATTCCTGTAAAAAGGGATTTAGAGAAATTATTCTTTAAAGCATACTCTTTTATTCATTGTACACCTTTTCTATTTAAAGCACACCTTTCTATTTATTTATTCTATTCATATTTAACTTTATAAGCACCAAATAAGGCAAACTTAAAAATTTGATTAAAATACTGAAAACCATGTTCTTAGTACAATGCTGCAATGAAGACAAAACTATCAAGGAGCTATAATATTAATTCTCAAAATAAACAGGATTTCAAAGCTTTATGCAGGCAGAACTCAACTTACAAAAAGGCAGAGTTCTAAAAGTCTGTCTATAGGTACTTCCCTGGTGGTCCAGCAGTTAAGACTTTGTGCTCCCAATGCAGGGGGCCCAGGTTCAATCCCTGTTCAGGGAACTAGATCCCGCATGCCGCAATGAAGCTCCTGCACGTGGCAATGAAGATCCCATGTGCCGCAACTAAGACCCGGTGCAGACAGATAAATAAATAAGTAAATAAATTTAAAATTTTTTAATTATTTATTTATTTATTTTTGGCTGCGTTGGGTCTCTGTTGCTGCACGCGGGCTTTCTGTAGTTGTGTCAAGCAGGGGCTATTCTTCGTTGCAGTGCGTGGGCTTCTCATTGCGGTGGCTTCTCTTGTTGCAGAGCACAGGTTCTAGGCGTGCGGGCTTCAGTAGCTGTGGCTTGTGGGCTCAGTAGTTGTGGTTCCCGGGCCCTAGAGCGCAGGCTCAGTAGTTGTGGCGCACGGGATTAGTTGCTCTGTGGCATGTGGGAACCCGTGTATCCTGCGGCTCGTGGGCTCAGTAGTTGTGGTTCCTGGGCACTAGAGCGCAGGCTCAGTAGTTGTGGCGCACGGGATTAGTTGCTCTGTGGCATGTGGGAACCCGTGTATCCTGCATTGGCAGGCAGATTCCTAACCACTGCACCACCAGGGAAGTCCAATAAATATTTTTAAAAAAATAAAAATTAGGGCTTCCCTGGTGGCGCAGTGGTTGAGAGTCCGCCTGCTGATGCAGGGGACATGGGTTCGAGCCCCGGTCCAGGATCCCACATGCCACGGAGCGGAGGCCCGCATACCGCAAAAAAAAAAAAAAAAAAAAGTCTGTCTACAAATAGGTTATTCAAAATACAGAAAATGAATTTCCCCTCAAAACAATATCCTGGGCTTCCCTGGTGGTGGAGTGGTTGAGAGTCCGCCTACCGATGCGAGGGACACGGGTTTGTGCCCCGGTCCAGGAAGATCCCACATGCCGCAGAACGACTGGGCCCGTGAGCCATGGCTGCTGAGCCTGCGCGTCCGGAGCCTGTGCTCTGCAACGGGAGAGGTCACAACAGTGAGAGGCCCACGTACTGCAAAAACAAACAAACAAACAAACAAACAATATCCTTTCTGGGGTGATAGAAATGTTCTTTGTTTCGGAGTCATGGTTACATGGAAATCTATATTTGCCCAAACTTATCAAACTACACACTTCAAAGGTGCATTTATTGTTTGTATATTATACTACAATAAATTTGGACTTTAAAAAATGTCCTAAAAGGTGGTTAGAATATCAATCCACCAAAAAGAAATTTAATACATATTTGTAGCACAACACTGTAGCCATGCACCATCTGAACTACAGCTAATCACCACATATCAGCGTTTCTGTGGGAAAATGAATTATGAGTTCTAAGCAAATACTGACATATATCCATCTTTTCCCTATTCTAAAGCATTTCAAGGACTAGGGTGGATATTTCTGGGCATCTTAGCTTATTAACTCTCTATCAGCACCAGAAACAGTATTTCTCCACATCAATCATCCCTCAGGTGTTCCAATTTGAAGGAAAGTGTAAATTCCTCCACAAGGCTCTGAACTTGTTCCTTTTCTTCATATGTGTAAGTCATTCAAAAGTTGAACATTTCTACGTCATGCAGTAATAAAACCAAATTAACTACTAATCTACAAACTGGAATAAAAACCAGAAAAATATAAGAATCGTCATAAATTTTCCTACTTTATAGTTCACACAACACTACTCTGAAAACTGTGAAATATGCAGTTATAATGATCTTTCCTCACAATACTTTTAAAACGTACATAAGAAAACAACACAGAAAGACTAAATGACTTGACTAAAGTCACAAGTAGGAACGCTGAGATCAAAGTTCTCCTGATTCCCAATGCAGTGTTTTTCCTTCTACATCTTGCATGATGAAAATTTTTTTTTTTTTTTTGCGGTATGCGGGCCTCTCACTGTTGTGGCCTCTCCCGTTGCGGAGCACAGGCTCTGGACGCGCAGGCTCAGCGGCCATGGCTCACGGGCCTAGCCGCTCCGCGGCATGTGGGATCTTCCCGGACCGGGGCATGTACCCGTATCCCCTGCATCGGCAGGCGGACTCTCAACCACTGCGCCACCAGGGAAGCCCGAAAATCATTTTTATAAGACATATTTGGTACTTATTTATTTGATCAATCCCTCCATATGTAACAATCTCCCATCTCCAACACCACTCCTCCTCCATGCATATGACTCCTTCACCGTAATTTGGCTTTGACAACTCCTTCCAGACCAACCCTCTGCCCTACCAGGCTGACATCTCCCTCATCCAGATTAAACTATGATACCCCATTTGCTGGGCCTACCCAGTGGGGACACTGTCCTTGCCTTGCTTAAACTCTGACACTCCGTGCTGTCCTCACGTCTGCATGGATGCATCCTGTTTAGGTTCTGACCCCTGGAAATAGTCTGTCCTCCAGCATGGACACTCTCTTTATCCTGCTCGTCCTCTGATCCCCCATGCTAGGCCACCCCCTGCATGGATAGATGCTCTCCTCACCAGGCATGGGCTCCAAAACCCATGCTAGGCTGCTCCTCCTTCACCCATTCAGGTTTTTTTTTTTTTTGCCATAATTGCTGTATTTTTTTTTTTACATCTTTATTGGAGTATAATTGCTTTACAATGGTGTGTTAGTTTCTGCTTTATAACAAAGTGAATCAGTTATACATATACATATGTTCCCACATCTCTTCCCTCTTGCGTCTCCCTCCCACCGTCCCTATCCCACCCCTCTAGGTGGTCACAAAGCACCGAGCTGATCTCCCTGTGCTATGCGGCTGCTTCCCACTAGCTATCTATTTTACATTTGGTAGTGTATATATGTCCATGCCACTCTCTCGCCCTGTCACAGCTCACCCTTCCCCCTCCCACTCCCCATATCCTCAAGTCCATTCTCTAGTAGGTCTGTGTCTTTATTCCTGTCTTACCCCTAGGTTCTTCATGACATTTTTTTTCCTTAAATTCCATATATATGTGTTAGCATACAGTATTTGTCTTTCTCTTTCTGACTTACTTCACTCTGTATGACAGACTCTAGGTCCATCCACCTCATTACAAATAGCTCAATTTCGTTTCTTTTTATGGCTGAGTAACATTCCATTGTATATATGTGCCACATCTTCTTTATCCATTCATCCGATGATGGACACTTAGGTTGTTTCCTTCTCCAGGCTATTGTAAATAGAGCTGCAATGAACATTTTGGTACATGACTCTCTTTGAATTATGGTTTTCTCAGGGTATATGCCCAGTAGTGGGATTGCTAGGTCGTTTGGTAGTTCTATTTGTAGTTTTTTAAGGAACCTCCATATTTTTCTCCATAGTGGCTGTACCAATTCACATTTCCACCAGCAGTGCAAGAGTGTTCCCTTTTCTCCACACCCTCTTCAGCATTTACTGTTTCTAGATTTTTTGATGATGGCCATTCCGACTGGTGTGAGGTGATATCTCATTGTAGTTTTGATTTGCATTTCTCTAATGATTAATGATGTTGAGCATTCTTTCATGTGTTTGTTGGCAGTCTGTATATCTTCTTTGGAGAAATGTCTATTTAGGTCTTTTGCCCATTTTTGGATTGGGTTGTTTGTTTTTTTGTTATTGAGCTGCTTATAAATTTTGGAGATTAATCCTTTGTCAGTTGCTTCATTTGCAAATATTTTCTCCCATTCTGAGGGTTGTCTTTTGGTCTTGTTTATGGTTTCCTTTGCTGTGCAAAAGCTTTGACGTTTCATTAGGTCCCATTTGTTTATTCCATTCAGGTTTTGACACCCCTCTTTGAGCCACTGTTTCCCAAGCTCCTCTCTATCCACCATGGATACCCACTTTGCTCTATCCCACTAATGATAGTGGACTACAGGGGCAGGAAAAGTTTCACACATGAATTTAATATAGTAGAATTAATTCACTTAATTTATGCTACAATTGCACTCCCAAATTGTAGAAATATTCAGGTGAAATGTTATGTTCTACACCTACTCTCAGCATGTGACAATCCACCTTAGACCAAAAGGAGAGGTGAAAATTAAGGATGATCAAGTTAGAGGTCCATAGGCTTGGACAAAAAAAACTCCCATAGTCTGTAAGTGGACAGGAAGTGTTACAGACCTGGTTGCTAAAATAAAACTCGTAATTTGGTAAAATCCTGCAAAGTACTCTTAAGAGGTTGTGGTCTATAACATCTAGTAGGCCACCAAAACTTTCATAATAAAGGGTCAGTGATGAAATGGAATTAATGTAAATTTTGTTAAAAACTGGTTAATTTATAAATAGAAACTGTAACTCATAACATTTACAACAGTCACACAAAATAAGTTACGGCACTGTAGACATACTATTACTTACTTTATCTACACAATCATCAAAAAACGCCAGGCTTGCATCTTTATCACTGACAAAAGAACATTCCTCAATGAAGCGAATAAACATTTGTGTTTTGGTCATCATGTTATAGAATTTCTGATGTGACCGGTCGCGGCTTCTTAAGAAAGCTGTTCAACATAAATTTGTAATGTTAGCATATATAACACCATTTACAGATTCAGAGAATTTTTGAGCTAGAAGGAACTAGATCAACCATGTCATCTATACCCCCCACACCCTACTATTTTGCAGAAAAAGAAACTAAGACCCCTGAAGGGGAAGTAACCTGACAAAGATAGCAATAGGAAAGGAACTTGAAACCAGATCTTTCAAATCCCCCAACCCAGGGGCTCCTCTGCTTGCCCAACACCACCGGGCTGCCCTGAAAGCTAAACACATCAATATCTTAACACATCTGTGACACAACAGAGTGCAGTGGTACATGGTTAGGAAGCTCTGTACTTTTCAAATAGTCTCTTCTGCATATTTTGCTAATGGGATTATATCTAATGTGCCTGAGAAATAACCAGTCCAATGGAAATGGATTACCAACTGAGTTGATACTCACATACTCCTGAAATAGGTAAGTATATTTTGATAAATATGAGCTACTAACCCCGAAAGCAATCATCACAAGGTTAAGCTCAATAATATGAAAGCTGTAGTACTATGCAGTCACTCACCTTGTAGGGCAAAAAGAGAGGCTGCATCTGTGGCTGTCTCAGATGGGGCTTGTGTTATTGGTCTTAAGTATGATCTATAACCTTTTAAAATAGAGGCCATGAAACACAAAAATGCCTCCTGGATTTCCAAATCTATCATGTGCAACCTCTTTCCAGAATTAAAATCATAATCATTCATTGCTAAGTCCATTAGTCCATCGTCTCTTGGTCTCTGCTGCACTGTGAAGAAATACAGTGTTAATGTTTTCCCCAGAACTGTCAAAATTAATGTTCATAATGGTATCAATTATAAATCCATTGCATATGTAATTCAAGTCATTATGCTGCATACCTTAAACTTGTACAGTCCTGTATGTCAATTATATCTCAATAAAATTGAAAGAAAAATAATAAATGTGTTGTGTTTTCAAAAGGGCTCAAGCTACTTCAACCCTTTGTTTACATAACTCCTTAATATATAACCCTAGCAAAACTTGAATTTGGTCTGAGGATAAGGATGGTAGTAATGCTCAATGTTAACTTCCTGATTTTCATGGTTATAGCATACTGTAGTGATATAGAATGTACTTATTGGTAGGAAATACACTCCATTTGGAGATGATGGGGACATCTATTCTCAAAAGGTCACAGAAACAAAGTTTGTGATTGCCTCAAAATTTTAAAACTTCTTAAAATATGAGGAACAATGAATCATCTTAGGGAGGTGTTTTTGGAGTTCTTATTGTTTAAAAAAGTAAAAGTATGTGGGCACTGGAATGGAAGGCCTAGGTTTTAATCCTAGCTTCATCCTTATTAACTGTATGATCTCTGACAAGCTACCTTCCTCAAACTTAGTATCTTCACAGTTATAAAGACAAAAGAATGTATGTGAAAGTGCTCTGAAGCTGTAAAGTGATATATAATCCTGAATAACAATATCAGTATTGTTTAAACCTGTAATTTTAAGCTGTAAGATCCTGCCCTTCAGTACAGCTAGATGGGTTATTTCACTTATTTTAATAATACTTAAATATTGCTACAAAAGCTGCTGGACTTCTCAGCTATTCAAAAGAAGCACATGAATTTTTAGAAAGCAATTAACTAAGTAGCTTAAAAAATTCCATACATAATTTATTTGTTCCATAGTATAAAATTTGTTCCATTTGATGTCATTTTTTCGTATCCCAATACTTATGAGCCACTTCCAAATTATCTATTTGTTATAAGGTTTACTTTGAGAACACTGTCTTTTTCCATGTCTCTTTCCAACTATTCTATAGGCATCCTTGAACCCTCGAGGATGTAGGCAACCTCCCATGTTTATATTTCACCTAATACATAAATGAGAACCTCAAATATTGCTGCACCATTACTGACCATTTTTTATACAATAAGTACTAAATTATGAACCCTGAATGGACTGTTGGTATAAAATACCAAGAGGATTAGTTAAATGAAGGCTTAATTCATCTTATTGGTAATTCTGGATCACTATCAAGATACTCTTATTGTAAGCTTTGAACTGAAATTCTCCATATCCTAATCAATTTTCACTTTAATTAATTTCCGAATGCTTTTGGCAAGCTTCTATTTTCAAATTACTTGAGGTAAGCACAGCATTAAGATCTACTGAAGGTGAAAAGCACATGACCTTGCTCTCAACCCACAAGAATCATCAGCATTTTCTAATGTAATTTAAACCATCTGTCTTAGATTTTCAAAACCAACTTTCTATTCTATGTATAAAGAAAATATACAAGTAGAAAACCAGTATTGTTCTATAGTATTTGAAAATAATCACCTTAATCTCTTTTTGAATTTTATTATGATGTAAAATATAAACTTTGTAAATCTCCCATTCAGCTTCTAAAAAATTTTGCTTTAATGCTCATTTGCCTTTAAGATTGTAAAACCACTTTCCTTTAGGTAAACGCCATCCTTTTACAAGTAAGGCAAAGTTGCTGGAGTCCTTTCTTCAGATTAAATTACTTCCTTTAAATAAATTATACACTTACATTTTGCCAACTGCTGGTGCAAATTATTCAGTGTGTTCATCAGATTTTTACATGGTTTCTTTGGAAGTACCTTCCAGGCTACATTTTTCTTATCACCAGTTCTGAGATTAAATGACAACAATAATATATTTGTCAGATTAACTTGGGGTGGGGCAGGGGTGGGTATATATCTGTTATTTATAAACAGGGGAAAAGAGAAAACACATTGAACAAAAATAAAATATACAAAATATTCTACTTAACAGAAGAAAAATACTACAGGGGTAAATTGGAGTGTTTAATACTTAAAAATTAATTTATATGAGAGTAGAACCCTGTATTAAATATAGCTCAAAACTTTACACTTATGTTTATATTGAGTCAATTCCACTTGCTTTGGAATCATGCAAATCACTACAAAACTTAATGTGGTGGTCATTACTCTTAATCTCATCTAAGAGTCTTTAGACACCTAAATATTGGGAAAATCCTACTATTAGGGGATTTTTTCTTACATACTCTAAGACAAAGCACTGTAGAAAACTTTCAATGAACTTATGATCCATAAAGCTTATCAAAATACTTCGGTATATCCAAATATTTCGTTTCCTAAAAATATAAGTAAAATTTAGCTTTGTTTCTTTCAGAAAAGAAATAATCTATAATATTAGATTATTTGGGCTTCCCTGGTGGCACAGTGGTTAAGAATCTGCCTGCCAATGCAGGGGACACGGGTTTGAGCCCTGGTCCTGTAAGATCCCACATGCCGCAGAGCAACTAAGCCTATGTGCCACAACTACTGAAGCCCGCATGTCACAACTACTGAAGCCCACAAGTCACAACTACTGAAGCCCGCGTGCATAGAAACCGTGCTCCACAACAAGAGAAGCCACTGCAATGAGAAGCCCACGCGCTGCGACAAAGAGTAGCTCCCGCTCGCTCCAACTAGAGAAGGCCCATGTGCAGCAACGAAGACCCAACACAGCCAAAAATAATAAATAAATAAAAAATAAATTAATTTTAAAAATATTAGATTATTTGAATAAAGTATAACACTCCAAAATACTTTTATAACTATAAAAGAGGACATCAGCTTGACAGTGATATCTTTGTTTCTAGATGAACTCCTATAATCTCCTTTATACAACCTTTACAACACAGTTAATCCTTTTTTAAAAAAAATTTATTTTATTTATTTTTATTTTTGGCTGTGTTGGGTCTTTGTTGCTGTGTGTGGGCCTTCTCGAGTTGTGGCGAGTGGGGGCCACTCTTTGTGGCTGTGCGCGGGCCTCTCACCACGATGGCTTCTCTTGTTGTGGAACACAGGCTCTAGGCACACGGGCTTCAGAAGTTGAGGCATGTGGGCTCAGTAGTTGTGGCTCGCGGGCTCTAGAGTGCAGGCTCAGTAGTCATGGCACATGGGTTTAGTTGCTCCACGGCATGTAGGATCTTCCCGGACCAGGGCTTGAACCCTTGTCCCCTGCATTGGCAGGCAGATTCTTAACCACTGCGTCACCAGGGAAGCCCATAATCTTTAAACTATATATGGAGTAGGAGAAGAAAAGAGCATGGTGATAAAACATGATAAAGCTTTTGGACTTAACTATAGCTTTGTTGATTCCACTCTCTATTTATTAAATCTTTTTTCTATTTCAAAAGCAATAAATACTCATTTTAGGAAACTTGAGAAATGCAGAGAAAAAGGAGAAGAAAAGTAAATCACTTATGTTCTAACCACCAAAGACAACATCATAGCACCGGTGTGAAATGGAATTGCTGAACTTTTTTTTTTTAATATTCCCTAAACTTCCCACAGAACAAAAAGGGCAAATACTACTTTCAAAGAAAAGAGTGGATGGGAAAGCTTAAGCTGACAAAGAAGAACTGTCTTGGAACTATCTTTCCACAATGATAATAAAATGCAGATAGGGCAGGGTCAAACTGCAGATGTCCTGCTATGAGATTTTATTTCATCTATAACGTGACCAGGACTATGGAACCCTGTATTAAAGTGAGAACACAATGTAAAAAGACTTTTGACATTATTTTCTTGCTAAAACACAGCACTCCCACTGTGCCTTAGCATTCACTGTGTGTGTGCCTGCCTTGCTAACTAGATTAGCAACTTAAGAGAAAGGAGTGTATCTGGTTTGTCTTTTTATTCCCAGTGCCTAGAAAAAAAACAAAAAGGCACTCAAGAGATGTCTGTAGCATAAGTGAATGAACAGTATTTTGGTATAATTTCATCAAATTACTATTATTTACTCACATAATTTCCTCCTCTTGTCCTTGATATCATCACTGTAAAACTTGGCTCGGGAGAAGAGTTTTATCGAGGGACTTCCCTGGTGACGCAGTGGTTAAGAATCCACCTGCCAATGCAGGGGACAAGGGTTCGAACCCTGGTCCGGGAAGATCCTACATGCCGCGGAGCAACTAAACCCATGTGCCACGACTACTGAGCCTGCACTCTAGAGCCCATGAGCCACAACTACTGAGCCCACGTGCCACAACTACTGAGCCCAAGCACCTAGAGCCCGTGCTCTGCAACAAGAGAAGCCACCGCAATGAGAAGCCCGTGCACCGCAACAAAGAGTGGCCCCTGCTTGCTGCAACTAGAGAATGCCTGCGCGCACAAACGAAGACCCAACGCAGCCAAAAATAAATATATTTTTTAAAAAAAAGGAATTTTATCTAGTACCTGAGTTTGGATCTATGACAGACTTCTGCATTTTTATTCATAGTGAGTTCCATTTATAGGATTACTATTGCATAAGTAGTAAGCCAGTAATTAGTGGCAGAAGTAATAGTTATAGAGTCAGACAATGATAGTTTCAAAATCAGTTCTGGCAGTATTAAGTTATGTGCCTTTTTATAAATTACTTAAAAATCTAAGCTTTGGTTTTCTTATCTGTCTGTCAGACTGGTTAGTAAAAACTACCTCACAAAATACACAGAATAATATGAGATACCTTAGGCTATGCATACAGCTTTATGCCTAGTACATATCAGATATTAATTTCCCTTTCTTCAGAAATTTCTTGACATTCATAATATATTCCTTATTATATGTATTTATGAGTCAGAGAAGGGAAAAGGAAACCACAAATTTCATACTCAGATTTTTCTTTCAAATTTCAGGTTGAGGCTCCAGAAATTCAGGATGAAGGAAAGTAGAAAGCTATTAATTCACTAGTTTAGTCTTCCCATAGGTTTGGAAAGGCGATAAAACCAAGAAGGAAGACCACTGATGAGTGCAAACAAGTCATGTTTCTTTGATTCTTTAACTCATTAGTAATCAAAACAAAGTTAAAATAATAAGAAAAAAATTCTTTTAACAAATTGAGGAAAAGTATAAAAGTATAAAAAGAGAGAAAATGTATATACTTATTTACCACCCTGAATTTCAATTTTTAAAAACATTATGTCATGTAACAATAACAACTGGCCAAAAAAAAGATACTAATTTAATATTTGAAGAATTAAATATTTCTGGTAAAGTATGAAATGTTCATGGTAAAGAATCTTTGACGCTATTTATCCCATATATAAAATGGCTTTAATGCACAAAGTACATCCCATATTTTCTTGGTTAGGCTTTTGAAAGCATACATGCCTTATGAAAGAAAATTATTTTTTGCTAAACTTTTCTAATGGTTTAGGCAGTTGAGGTTTTGACATATAACAATACTAGAATTAATGTAAGATTTCAGAATTAAATCAAAAGGCTTTAATATGAAACATGCTTATTTAAAAATGGAGAAAAACCTATCTCACAAATACGTACTTAAATTGTAAAAGGTATACTAGCTTTTGGGCTTTACTAATAGGGTAACTTGCAGTTATTTTAAGTATATCCTGTGGATGCAACGTGGTATTGCATCAATTTCCTCTTCCCTGAAGAGCTTAAGTATGATTAAACTGAAAATAACAATACAAGAGAAAACACTGAATTATAAAAAAGCTGTAAATATACAGTTCCAGTAGCTTAGCTACAACTTAAATATTATTCCAATAGAGAGAGAGAAAATTATAAAATCCTTACATTTCTTACTTAAATTTCTAAGTAAGCGTAAGATTATAATATTTCTCAAATATTGAAAGAGCTGCCATGTAGATAATACACTAAACTTATCCCATCAAAGTATAGTAAGAACTGATTCAAAGATGGTAAAAACCCCAAATATAAAAACAACATAGCTCAAAAGAATTCTAGTTATCATTCACAAAAAATACATTTACATACATACACTACAAAGTTGTAAATTACTGGAAGTAGAATCATTAAAACGAACTTACTGAGAAATTGTGTTGGTATCTAGGTCAACACAACTGACATCTGGTGGAGGGTCATAGAGATCAAAGTATCTTGAATCAATTCCTACTATGAACGGACATGGTGCACTTAAGACATCTGCTAAAGCCAGTGGGCAGAGAGGAACATAGGGGCATGGCCAGTGGAAAGGGAAAATCATCTTGGATAAATAAAAGATAAGAGAATATTTAGCTGTTTGACATTGAAGCATAATTCATCAGCACACACAAAAAACTGTCTTTTAAATATTTATACCAAAAGTAGTATAATGCTTATTAAATAATTACAACTAGTGTTAATGGCCAGAAAATTGAACTGCATTACACTCTGAATTTTAGTTAAGCATTAAAACAGCTTTAAATTATATGAATAATTAGGTTTAAAATGAAACTGATTACCAATAAGAAATACTCACAGACACTAATGCTTCTGTCACACTAGTAAGCACTGAAGGCCGTAAGGAATGAATAAGAATCTTATGTTCTGTTACTGCAAACACCAGTAGTGTCACAGCATTTTCAGGGCCTAAATTCTGAAGTAGTGTTGAAAACTTGCCACCACTATAAATCCAAACAAAAATATATAATTAAAGAAAACAG
Source organism: Pseudorca crassidens (assembly GCF_039906515.1). Taxonomy (NCBI): domain Eukaryota; kingdom Metazoa; phylum Chordata; class Mammalia; order Artiodactyla; family Delphinidae; genus Pseudorca; species Pseudorca crassidens. Next base: position 113,903,447 of record NC_090296.1, read on the forward strand.
AGATCAAACACCTCATTATCCAAAATAATTTTTAAAAGTTCATGATTAGGGTAGGATTATAGTTCATATTACATATTTAATTTTAAACATGACTGTTGCTCTTACGTAGGGAAAACACTGCATCAGAAACACACTATGAAAATAATGAAGTTTTATGAGGTTCTGAAATCATTCAATTCTTCTGCGTTGTATTAAATATGGAAAATGAAAAGTCATCTGCTTCATTTTATATAAAAAGATCTGCCATGTAGATAATGTTCAAATAAAGAATTCAATGTATAAGAGGGGTGCTTTGGTTGAAAGCAAATCGTTTAATGCAAGTTTTTTTAACATGGCTCATCTTCCTCTGTAATTATCAGAAAACGTATGTGACTTACAGGCCCAACTTCCTTAAGGTAGATACACATCTCAAAATTTGGATTTACAAATAGCTAGATTATCTTTACTATTGTAATGATAATATTAATTAAGAGCTACTAAGTGATGATACACATATACAAAGCAAATTAATAATCAAAACTTAGACATTGTACATGGTAACAAAATACTGTATTAACAAAGTAAATGATTCTGGGCTTCCCTGGTGGCGCAGTGGTTAAGAATCTGCCTGCTAATGCAGGGGACACGGGTTCAGGCCCTGCTCCGGGAAGATCCCACATGCTGCGGAGCAACTAAGCCCGTGTGCCACAACTACTGAGCCTGCATGCTAGAGTCCACGAGCCACAACTACTGAGCCTGAGTGCCACAACTACTGAAGCCTGCTCGCCTAGAGCCCGTGCTCTGCAACAAGAGAAGCCACCCAATGAGAAGCCCGCGCACCGCAATGAAGAGTAGTCCCCGCCCGCCGCAACTAGAGAAAAGCCCACGCACAGCAACAAAGACCGAACGCAGCCAAAAATAAAAAAATAAATTTTTTAAAAAATTAAAAAAAAAAGTAAATGATTCAGTAAGCTAACCAGTATTTCATCTTTATAATGTTAAATAATTGGCTTCACTAAATTAACTTTTTAAAAGTAAACCAAAACTAATAAAGTCTCTTGGAGAAATAAACACATATGCCCACAAAAAACTTGTGCATGTTCATAGCAGCATTATTTATAGTAGCTCAAAAGTAGAAACAACCCAAATGTCTGTCAACTGATAAATGGATAAATAAAATGTGGTATATCCATACACTGAAATATCTGTTGGAAATATAAAGGAATGAAGAACTGATGCATGCTATAACGTGGATAAACATTGGAAACGTGCCAAATGAAAGAAGCCAAACACAAAAGGCCACATTTTATATGATTCCATTTATATGAAATGTCCAGGACAGGCAAATCTGAAGCGAAAGAAGCAGATCAGCAGTTGCCTAGGGCTGGGAAGGGGGAGTGTGTGTGTGTGTGTGTGTGTGTGTGTGTGTGTGTGTGTGTGTGTGTATATATAGGGATGGGGGCTGGGAAGGGGGCGTGTGTGTGTTTGTGTATATAGGGATGGGAGGGGTAAGGGAGGGTAACTGCTAAAGGGTACAGGGTTTTTTTGGAGCTACGAAAATGTTCTAAAATTGATTATAGTGATATTTGCAGAACTCTGTGAATGTAATCATTGAATTGTACAATTTAACTGGGTGAATTGTATGGTATGTAAATTATATATCAATAAAGCCATTACCAAAAAATAAAAAAAGGCTCTTGGGTAATGTAGAATTGTTTTAAAGTAGTCTCAGTCAGTATTTCTAATTTATTCTCAGCTCAAGCAAAGGTTAAGAAAACACTGGTCACTCTGGGCCAAGATCTGGTGATGAAATAATCTGCAATTCTTACAAAATTAATGTCAAAGATGGCAGCTGGTCTCCCTTAGGTATGTGCTACAAAATAACTTAATTATATTGTAACTATTTCCCTGCTAGAAAAATTACACAGCTAATTAAATTTCAAGAAATGATACTTAAGAAAAAACATATTTCATAATCTCTCTGAACTTTTTTTTTTTTAAGAAGATGTTGGGGGTAGGAGTTTATTAATTAATGTATTTATTTTTGGCTGTGTTGGGTCTTCGTTTCTGTGCAAGAGCTTTCTCTAGTTGTGGTGAGCGGGGGCCACTCTTCACCGCGGTGTGCGGGCCTCTCACTATCACGGCCTCTCCTGTTGCGGAGCACAGGCTCCAGACACACAGGCTCAGTAGTTGTGGCTCATGGGCCTAGTTGCTCCGCGGCATGTGGGATCCTCCCAGGCCAGGGCTCGAACCCATGTCCCCTGCATTAGCAGACAGATTCTCAACCACTGTGCCACCAGGGAAGCCCTCTCTGAACTTTTAAGGTGATGAAATACATTATTCTATTCCATGGACTAGTATTTATAAATAATTTTTTATTTGGGGGTTAAATTTAAAATTAATTGCATTTGAATGTTCTTCAGAGGATATTTAAAGCTAAAAAAATTGTTTTCATAATCTACAGACATAGATACGTATTTATGTAGTTGCATGTACTTAATCATAATAAATGGATACACAAAATACCAAACACTATTGTAAAAGTTTTTCTGTGCTCTTTAAGACCTTTAATCTCACTGTTAAGTAAAAGAAATTTAGGTAAGAAACAACTAAATGAGAAGTATTTCCATCGACACTTGCGATCTTCCCCAGGAAAGAGAGAAAATACTTGAATGTTACTTTAGCTCACACTACATTTAGAGAAACACAAATGAAATTTTACTTGCCTTAGCGGAAGAGGTGAAGAAACAGGCTGACTGAGAATCAGATTATCATGTGGTGATAACTGAAAATAGATTTAAAACAAAATATTTGAAATATAAAGATGAACTTTAAAACACCACCTTCCAGAAAAAACCATATATATATAGACGATGCCCATAAAGTTTCAATATCCCCATTCACCAGTATAGGAACCATCTATATCACTAAGATCCTGAAAAATATGTCCTGATGACTGACCTCTTCTAACTACTAACTCTTCTTACTCTGAATCCTATCTCTTTTCTTCTGTTTCTCAACATTTCCCTGATGCCATTTAACAAATCTGTATCGAAAGACTAAATTATTCATTTAATACAGTAAAACCAGAGTTAGCAAACCTATGGCCTCAAGGCAAATCCACAGGCCACCTGCTTTTATAAATAAAGTCCTATTAAAACTAAGCCATGCACATTTGTTTACGTGTTACCTATAGGTGCTTTTGTGCAATGAAAGCAGAGCTGCGTAGTTTCCAGAGAGACAGTATGGCCTTTACTGTAAAGACTGAAACACTGTTTCGGCCTCAACATAAAAAACCTGCCAACTTCTGCTATAAAACATCTTTTATGTGTATTCAAACTGAGTGTGCTATATGTATTCTGGCACCAAATAACAAGAAGTAACCTGGGATGATATGTAGATATGCAGACTACTTATAAAGCTTATCAAAATGATATTTTTCTAGACATTTAATCTGTATCAATATATTAATGCAATTAATTTAATCTACATTTAAAATTTTATGCAGATCTATACAAATTTGCAAATATCTATTTATAAATGATTTCTAATTTTGAATGATACTCCATTAAGGGCTGTGATAAATACAAGGCACATATAGTGATAATACATGAAATAGTTTCTCAAAATCACTTCAAAAATCCTGATTAAATAGATTCAAAAGACAACTTACATATAAAGAGCATAGACAAAAAAGAAATGTAAACAGAAGACTAAAGATAAAGTCAACAGGGAAAAGAGATGGGGAAAATAATTGATGTTCACTTTAAACTTCCTCCTCTCACAAAGATATGAGCAATTCTTCCTGCAGTATATGAAAGCACACAGCTTTTTCTTTTATCTCTTCTAATACATTTAACTTAGGGAATAAGTGCCAAAGGCACAAATGTTCAAATACCAAGAATAAATTTAGGGAAAGCAGTGCCTTTTTACGTGTTCAAAACATCTACTGCTGTCTACTTCTTTAACTCTGCAATGCTTTATCTAAGAGGAAACATTAGATGTCTGTCTGGGAGGCAGTTAATGAAACCATAAGGGTCCAAACTCCAACGTAAAACAGTATCTGGTTCTCTTTTGATTTCATTTGATTTTTTTACCCATATAAAATTGTTATTCTTATGGTACATTTTGACAGAGTCAATAATTATTTAACTAAACACTTATATCATGAAAATCTTACCTGAACTAAAATCCGTGGTCTCTGAGGAGATGGAAAAGGAACTTTATGCATAAAATGAGAAATATGCCTTAAAAACAAACAAACAAACACCTGATTGATTCCAAAGTGAATACCATATGCTAATAAAGGTCAACATGTCACCACAAGTCCAGGTTGAGTCAAAAGCTCTGTGTACCTATAATTTCGAAATCTCTGCTACTACAAAAGCAAGTGAACAAACAACAACCAAAAATCATTTGTCCCAGGAAAGTTGCTTCTATCTAAACCCACCCACAAACTTTTCATATTAATACTTTCTCACATTCAATAACGTTTGTGCTATTAATGTCTGAAAAGCCACTGTAACTTCTCCCTCTCCCTAAGAAGATAACAAACAATGTATCAGAGATGTGGACATTACCAAACAAGCTAATTCTTGCATATACTTTTTAGTCAATTGCTCATATTTAAAAAATGAAGCAACCACTGAGTACTACAGAAAAATGAAAGAGTTTAACTGTTTCTAAAACATTAACAATATACTTTCTATTAACAATAGGTTAAAAATTCTATTACTGATTTTATGGTTTTTTTCCCCAGAAGAGAACAGATAAAAAGCTAGATTGATGGGTTTTGTTTTGAACACCATGGAAAAGAAAAAAGGCAACAATAGTGAACAATCCTTTAAGGAATGAGTTATTTTATTTCTCTATTACTTTTTAACTATTTCCAAATCATCTTGGTTTCAGAACTGAGATAATTTCAACTGGATACAAAACATCAGAAGAGAAAATTATTAATTTTTTACAAACATGTTTTGACTGCCTGCTATATATAAGATACTGCCAGACATGCTGGGAATTATTTTTTAAAAAGCCATATACTACCAGTTTCTACTATTAAGATACTCACAATCTAAGAACAAAAAGATAGGGGGAATGAGTTCCAGAGGACACATATCTGCTTGCATTATGTGAAGTAGTTAGAACAGCAGAAAACAAAGTGTGATCCATGAATACCTAAAGATCCCCAAGACCCATTCAGGGAGAATCTGCAAGGTCAAAGCTACTTTTTAAAGACACCATTTGCCATTTCCACTGTGTTGATATTTGCACTGATGGTGCAAAAGCCATTGCGGATAAAACTGCTGCCCCTTACTATGAATCAAGGGAGTGGCACTGAACTGTAGCTGTTGTATTCAGTTTCACTTAAGAATGTCTCGGATGAAGCAGTAAATACTATTAATTTTATTAAATTTTGACTCTGCAGTGTATACTTATAAATAATCTGTGTGATGAAAGGGGAAGAATGCATAAAGCACTTCTGCTGCATACAGGAGTATGATGTTTGTCTTGAGGAAGAGCACTTGTGTGACCGAGTTATGAGTGAATTAGCTGTTTTTGTTTTGCTGTGTTCCCACAGAATGCCATTTTTCCTTGAAAGAACAAAAGACATATTAACGTTATCCAATGTGGGTATTCAGTAGATATTTTCTACATTAAAATGAACAAAGTGAGGCTACTGCTTCAAGAAAAATAACTTACAGTACTTGTTGCCAATAATTAAATTCAAGCTTTCCAATAAAAAGAAATGTAGTACTGTCACATGCTACAGTATGGATGAACCTTGGAAACATTACGAAAAGATGAAAGGATCCAGTCAAAGAAGACCACGTAAGTTGCTTAGAGCTGAGTGGATGAGCGGGGAATGGGGCAGGACACCTAATGGGTATGGGGTTTCTTTTAGGGGATGAAAATGTTCTAAAATTAGATTTTGGTAATGGTTGTACACCCTGTGAATGCATGTTTTAAAAAAACATTGAATTGTATACTAATTTAAATGGGTAAACTGTGTGATATGTGAATTATATTTCAATAAAGCTGTTTTTAAAAAGCCAAGGGAGAAATCAAAATGGAATACTAAAACCTTTTTCTCAGTTAACCCCAAAGGAGGAACAAACAAACAAATAAGTAAATAAATTCAAGCTTTCAAGTGAAAATTAGAATCTTGCTACCATAAACTTGACAATTCCTCAATACCCAAAAAGTTTTCTGATGTAGGTGGTTATATTCACAAATCTGATTTTTAAATTTTGATAGCGAGATGTATCTATGTTAACTCAGTGAACCAGTATTTTCCAAATGACGAATGTATGATGCTACAAAATCACACATGTATAAAAGTTCCACTCAAAGAGATAAACCAATAGATTTTACTGTAACAGAGAAAGTTCATCACTAAAGTTTCAGATTCCACATTGACAGTAGCCTATAACAAACTATACTTGTCAAGTTTTGGTGCACTGTCAAAAAAGAAAATCCACAGTTTTCTGAAAAGACTATTCAAATGCCCTCCCTTTTCCACATACATATTTGTGTGAGGCCATGTTTTTTTCATTACGTCAACCAAAACAACATATTGCAACAGACTGAAAGTACAAGCATATATGAGAACCTAGCTATGGGACTTCCCTGGCAGTCCAGTGGTTAAGACTCCGTGCTCCCAATACAGGGGGCATGGGTTCCATGCCTGGTTGGGGAACTAAGATCCCACATGCCGCATGGCCAAAAAAAAATTAAAATAAGATAAAATGAGAACCTAGTTATGTTCAATTAAGCCAGACATTAGGATTTGCAAAAAATGTAAAACAATGCCTCTTCTTCCTAATTTTTTTGTTTTAGGAAATGGTTATTAAAAAAAAAGATATTTATGATAACATGTAATGGGTTTATCATTTTTTAAAATAAATTAATAAATATTTTTGAAGTTCTCTGTTTTAATTTCTAATGTAGTAAATATTAATAGATATAACACATTAAAAAAAGCTCTTTGGGGGAGAGTCTTCATTTTTAAGAGTATAAAGTGGTCCTGAGATCAAAAAATTTGAGAACTGGTGGATTAGAATACTGAGATGCAGGCAGAAAACTGCAAGGAAAAATTATAAAGTAATATTTTACATTGAATGTTCTTATAATAATTCTATCACTTTCAACTGTCATTAGAATCACAGAATTCTGCCTAAAAACACAAAAGAGCTTAAGTGACAGATGATATAAAATAAACAATAGTCAAATAACAGTGGTGATGTTTAGATCTCATTTGTGTCAAACCTTACTACATTAAAGATTATTCAGTTTTAGTGATCTTAAAGTAAATCACAAAAATTTTAAAAAGAATAAAAAATACATTTATCTAATGTTTCCTTTAAATTCATATCTAAAAATACTAAGGAATATTTTAAAGGTCCATATAAACCCAAATTACATGTAAAATAAGAATTAACAAAACCTGTAAAAAACCCCGCTAATTAGGATCTCCAAACTTCACAAGAGTATCAAAAAGATGAAACATTTATTTCATTTTGTTAGAGATAAAATTATCTAAAATAACAAAACTGTAGGTATAATAGAGAACTGAATCAACCAAACTTTTTTTCTCTTGAAAAATCTAGCTTCCAAATAAAATTTACTCAATTACCAGTACAAATACACCACACATAATGGAAAGAGCTGCCAAATTTTGAACCAAAAAGGCTTCTAACTTACTTCTCAATTGGAAGGACATGAGGCCCAGAGATGGAATAACGATATAGAAAAGTCAGAAACTTCCTGAATGCATCAAAAAAAGGCCAGTGAGAGAGAAGACAGATGCATTTACTAGTGTGAATTGTCTTGGAACTATCAGACTTCTCATCTGCTGATGATGCTAAACCCAAAAGAAATCTCTGTTTTTCTGTGAGATTCTCTTCGGAGTATGGTTCATAAAACTGAATAGCAGCACCATAGACCTGGAAAACAAGTAATATATTTGATAAATATGCCTTATATCATTTATTCCAATCACATCATTAGTTAAATATTTAATGGATGAGCTATATTAGGAGCCATTATGTGCCTATGAGTCAAGCAAGGTGCCAGGTACCAGAAACCCAGTGGTGAAGAGATAACACTCTCGCTTTCTTGAAGTACTACATCGACAACAACAACAACAAAACTACACAGCACAACTCTCATGTCTCATTATTGGGAAAAAAAAGGTGTTTTAATTAAATTGCATTTGTTTTATAAAGAGTAAAAGCAACTGTATCAATATTCTCTATAAGAAAGTTATTGAAAATAATTATTTAATAGAGAGTGGGACAGAATTTTAGATAAGGAAATACAAATTCCAACTTCAGACAATTCACTGAATTTCTCTAGACCTCAATTTCCCAATATATAAAATGAAGATGTTAGACTAGATGATTTCCAAAGTCCATTCCAACAATATAACAGTTTATGATTCTAAATAACACTGCATATTTAATAATGTTTTTAGTATTACTTTAAAGTTTTTACAACACAGAAAATGAAGCAATGAAGGATCATCATTTGATGATGAAAAAAATCTTTCACTATATTCACAAAAAAAGCACTTGGGTATATGGGACAGAATGAAATTCTCTTTTCCTATGTCTCTGGATATATAGTTATTTTAACAAAGTGGAAAAGGTGTGCGTAATAGATTCAATTTAACCAGTTATTTTTTTCTATTGTTTCTGCATATGAAACTTAAGACTTGAAAATGTACAAGAAATTTGCAGATATCATTTGTTAAACATATAGTACCTTTTCAGCTGAGGCTCCAGTTAACACAAATGTAGAAAATACAGGGAGAGGGTATTTGCTATTTGATGGCCAACATTCAATAGTTGCACCCATTGGTAAACAAAATAGGGGAACAGATTCTGGGAGTGAGAATGACTCATAATCTTCTTGAGGGTATCTACAAATTAGACCTATAAAAACAATAATAAATATTAGCTCATCATGTCTTGAATTTAGGCGCTCATAATTTGAATGAGGCTAAAATGCTTTATTATTTAACACTTTTGGAAGACCAAAACATTACATATATGTTCACCAAGTAACTCTGAATACTTTAGTAGGATTCATATAGATTTTAATCCTCAAACTATTCATATTAACTACGTAATATTTATCAAGTTTCATCCACAAAGGCTAGTAAGGTAAACAATAAAGATTATTCTAAAGCAACATACACAAATATAAACACACTCCTAAAAATTCATTTTGTGGTCACACTGCCTTAAAGCATATGAACATACTATTTTTTTTTTGAAATGTTCAAATGCATATATCCACTTCACTAGCTTTCAATAACTTTCCCTTAGGGTTTTTTTGACACATTAAAATAGATATTCTATAGGACTATATATATAACTTCTAGGACAAATACAAGAAAAATACACAAAAAAATAGAAGTCACATATTTACAATGTCTTTAAAATAGTATCAGCTTAACCCCAGCTTCTGAATAATCCCAGATTACATGAAAATAGAGTTTCAAGTGCCCATATTATTTCATGTTAAATAGACTAGTCTAGAGAGTAGTCCAGGTATCTTCTACCTAACAAACCCTCAGAGAAGACTCTTGTCCTGGATTTTGTGGGACTAGAAACAGAAAATAGGTTCCCTGACCTTGAACCCTTAAAGTCAAGTGGAAACCATCACCAGACATGATGTTAAATACAAAATGATAAACTAAGAATATGAGTGGTTGGTCTGCTACACTAATATCTGTTTGACTTTGGACAAATCATGTACCTATAGGTCTCTGGTTTTCTCAACTATAAAGTGAGATGAACTAGATATAGAGGTCCAAGGCAGTTCTAAAATTCTCTAATTATATGCTAGCCAGCCAGTTAATCCCATGAGGATTTACGGTTAACTCTCCATTACTTTCTCAAGTCATGAAGTAACGGTATAGCCTTTAAGTAACTATAGAAATAGCGATGAACTATGGACCCCAGAAAATCACAGGTAGAAGAAGTTAGGAGTCTAGGACACTAACTTTAAAAATTTATTTTTTAAAAGGTTGAATCTGCACTCTTGTACATAATTTGATATTTTGAGGTTTCTGGCAATTCAACTATGTATTATAAAATTACAAGTTAGTTTATAATATTTCAGATTATTTTCAAATATAATTACATATGAACTATAGATTTGCTTAAATTTAATATAAATATTAAGGAAACATTAATTTAAAAGGACAATAAATACTTTTCCACATTTTCTACTGATTTAAAAACTTAAAGAGAACGATATCTACTTATTAGTTATTTACTTAAACCTAATATTTTAAAAACCTTGCCTTCTTTTAAAATTAATATTCCATTAAGCAGCCAATAAAGTATGGATGAAGACAAAACAATCAAAAGACATGGGTTATAGTCCCAGTCCTGACACTAACACATCGTAAGACAGATTTTGTTTTTTTTCTTTAATCTTATTGGCCCCATAATACATTTATAAAGTATTCCATGAAAAATTATACTTACCAGCTTTATAAGATATAGTGTTAGTCTTTGCCACCGATTTTTTATAACATAAGTACACTGCTGATCCCCACTGAATTAAAAAAAAAAGGAAATATCATTAAATTGTAAAAGGTAGTAACTTAATAAAATGGAATCTCTTTGATCTCTCCGGTATGTATTTCCTAAGATGTAGTGACAGATTTCTTTCTATTTTCACTTGGTTATTTTGTCAGCATTTTATTGGAGTTATTGCCTAATTTTCTTTCAGAAGTAAAATGTAACATATTTTCCCCTTGCGATAGCAATAACATGAGGATAACGACCCTTTAAAACAAAACTAAACCACAAAAATTTAGATTTTATTCTAAGCCCAAACTCTGGGCAGAAATGATAAAAAGAAATACCTACTCGTGTATGTAGACCTTTCTTTTGATTCCACAACACCTTTCAGATATTGCCAGATTTTTCTCCAGTTCTTTATACCAAAACTCAAGAGTTGTAATTTGCCATATCCATTTCCTCATTTCCTATTCTTTTTTTTTTTTTTTTTTGCGGTATGTGGGCCTCTCACTGCCGTGGCCTCTCCCATCGCGGAGCACAGGCTCCGGACGCGCAGGCCCAGCGGCCATGGCCCACGGGCCCAGCCGCTCCGCGGCACGCGGGATCCTCCCAGATCAGGGCACGAACCCGTGTCCCCTGCATCGGCAGGCGGACCCCCAACCACTGTGCACCAGGGAAGCCCTCATTTCCTATTCTTTCATGAATCCATTCCAAACCAGGTTTTAATCCCATCATTTTTTTAAAAGAACACTTTAACGACTTTAATGATGCCAAATGTAACAGTTGATTCCCAGTCTTCATCTTTTTCAACCTCTCAGCAGATTTTGATACCACTAACGACTCCCTTCCTGAAACATTTTCCTGTCTTGGCTTTTGAGGCATCACACTCTCCTGGGTCCCTCGCCACCAAATCTCTGGCCAGTCCTCAGTCTCCCCTGTAGCATCCCCTCTCTTTTCCTGATCATTAAATGTGATATTTTCTTTACCTTCTCTAAATGATCTCATCTATTTAGTACCGCGCCTTTAAATAACAGCTACTCTTCAAAGAGTCTCAAATTCCTAGTCCCAGCTACCAATGAGATGAAGAAGACTATGGGTAAAGCAGATCTGGGGGCAAAGAAAAGGAGTTTTAGACATCTTAAGTTTGAAACATCTATTAGACATCCAAGCATAGAGTCAAATGGAGGTAAGGTGAGAAGTCTGAAACGGATATGTAACTTAGGAGATGTCACCACTTGACATGAGGTGGTGACAGATACATTCACAGAGCACATTTCCTCACCTCCTTCAGGCCTCAACTCAAATGTCACTTTATTAGACAGCCTTCCTTTCATCACCTTACATACAATAACAAGTCTCCCTCTACCCTCCCCAGTCCTTCCTACTGCCCCTATCTGTTTGTTTGTTTGTTTTTTTCTTTTTTCCATGCATAGATAGCACTTACCACCACTGGGCATATTGTATATTCTCTAATTTATTATCTACCTTCCACCACTAGAACATAAGCTCCATGATGGTAAGGGCTTTGTTTTGTCCACTGCTGTATCTAGCACCCAAAACAGTGCCTATTATGTAGAAATACTTAATAAATACTTGTTAAAGGAATGAATGTGAGGGGATGTGTTTGTGCATACATGATGGAGAGTGCCTGCATGGACCAGTACATGAGGACAGATACTTAGCACTGAGAACAAATATATAAAGAAAATACACTTATTTTAAGAAATACATTTTTTAAATTTTAAGAGATTATCATAACAAACACCCATTTACTTACCCCCTAGTTTTAACAAATGTTAACAATGACCTTATTTGCTTCCGATATTTTAATTTATAAAGAAATAAAAAAATTACAGATTTAACTAAAACCTCATCTTCCATCCCTTTCTGTCCTCTAGAGATTGAGGCATCACCTTCCATCCCTTTCTGTCCTCTAACTACTAGCCTGAAGCTAGCGCATTTCATTCACATGCATTTTAAAAATTTCTACTACGTAAATATACACATCTTTAAGTACGTAAAGATGTTTTGTATGCTTTATGACTTTAATAAATCGTGATGCGCTGAATATACTCCTTTATGGCTTGCTTTCTCACTCATCAAAATGATTTTGAGAATTAGTTACGTTGATACAGATCTACTTGCTTCATCTGAACCGCTGGATAGTATTCCATTAATGAAAGAAACAGTTTCTTTTATCCATTCCCCTACTGAGGGACATTTAGGTTGTTTCCTTTTGGGGGGACTATTATGAACAATGATACAATAAGTTGGCTCATCATCTAGAAATTTTGCACTTTCTCAAACATTTTTAATATGTCCCCAGCAGATTAGTATGTTAAATCCTAACTTATTTAGGACATTAAGTTATGCTCATTGCTCTGTTGGGATTTTATTTTTTAATAAACATTTCAATATTTTTGCATCAAAAGAATGGATGTATAAAATTCAAGTGGATATTATGAATGTAGGCAAACTGGACTTTTAGTTTATCGGGTGGGTAAAAAATTCATAAAGGGTCCTGTATTGCAATCTCAACTCCAGTTCCCAATAAGCCAAATTTGTAAAGATAACAAAATAACCTTCAATAACTTTTGTGATGATAAAAAAGGAACTATATATGACCATGTGGATACGGTAGAAACCGAAAGGAATATCCTAAAATAAAAAATAAAGACTTAAAGTAAAAGTTAGAAGGGCCCTGGAAGAAAAGAGCCAAGGATACAAGAAGCTTCTTCTAAATTTCTTCTTATACAAAGGTTCAGCAAAAAAGAAAGTAGGAAGAGCCATTGTTCTTAAAATACTTTAAACATTTAACCCATAAAATATCTGCACTGTGGTTTGTCATGGCAAAAACCTTTCTTCTGGAATTATGTGCATGATTTAACTACTTGGTTTGTTAATAACTCCACTTTTCTAAATCAACTTGCTAAATCAAACACTGACATTCCCGAAAAGTTGTAAAACAAGAGCCACTTGTAGAGAATATTAAAAAAAATACTCTCAATGAGCTAAAAACTGAGGAGAAAGTCCCAAATTAGCCAAAAATTTGCTGTGCAAATCAAAGCACCTGGACTAAATATCCTTAACTACACATTTTTGCAGTTTTGGACCACATGACACTCTTAAGTTCTCTTCCAGCTCTAAAATATTCCTGTTCTATTCTAAATCAATCAAAGTCCAAATCACTTAAGGCTTATGGTTCAAAGGTTAAAAAACTAGTAATTCTTGAAAACTTTTGCCACAAGCTTTTATTTTTAAAAATATATTTATTATTTTTTAATTTTGTCTGCATCGGGTCTTGGTTGCTGCGAGCAGGGGCTACTCTTTGTTGTGGTGCTCCGGCTTCTCATTGTGGTGGCTAATCTTGTTGCGGAGCACAAGTTCTAGGTGCATGGGCTCAGCAGCTGTGGCTTGCGGGCTCTACAGCGCAGGCGCAGTAGTTGTGGCCCACGGGCTTAGTTGCTCTGCAGCCTGTGGGATCTTCCAGACTAGGGCTCGAACCCACGTCCCCTGAGTTGGCAGGTGGATTCTTGACCACTGCACCACCAGGGAAGGCCCCTTGCCTTTTTTTTTTTAACATCTTTATTGGAGTATAATTGCTTTACAATGGTGTGTTAGTTTCTGCTTTATAACAAAGTGAATCAGTTATACATATACATATATCCCCATTATCTCTTCCCTCTTGCGTCTCCCTCCCTCTCACCCCTCTAGGTGGTCACAAAGAACCGAGCTGATCTCCCTGTGCTATGCGGCTGCTTCCCACTAGCTATCTATTTTACATTTGGTAGTGTATGTATGTCCATGCCATTTTTTGATGATGGCCATTCTGACTGGTGTGAGATGATATCACATTGTAGTTCTGATTTGCATTTCTCTAATGATTAATGATTTTGAGCATTCTTTCATGTCTTTGTTGGTAATCTGTATATGTTCTCTGGTGAAATGTCTATTTAGGTCTTCTGCCCATTTTTGGATTGGGTTGTTTGTTTTCTTGATATCGAGCTGCGTGAGCTGCTTATAAGTTTTGGAGATTAATCCTTTGTCAGGTGCTTCATTTGCAAATATTTTCTCCCATTCTGAGGGTTGTCTTTTCATCTTGTTTATGCTTTCCTTTGCTGTGCAAAAGTTTTTAAGTTTCATTAGGTCCCATTTGTTTATTTTTGTTTTTATTTCCATTACTCTAGGAGGTGCATCAAAAAAGATCTTGCTGTGATTTATGTCATGGAGTGTTGTGCCTATGTTTTCCTCTAAGAGTTTGATAGTGTCTGCCCTTACATTTAGGTCTTTAATCCATTTTGAGTTTATTTTTGTGTATGGTGTAAGGGAGTGTTCTAATTTCATTCTTTTACATGTAGCTGTCTAGTTCTCCCAGCACCACTTATTGAAGAGGCTGTCTTTTCTCCACTGTATATTCTTGCCTCCTTTATCAAAGATAAGGTGACCATATGTGTGTGGGTTTATCTCTGGGATTTCTAACCTGTTCCACTGATCTATATTTGTTTTTGTGCCAGTAACATACTGTCTTGATTACTGTAGCTTTGTAGTATAGTCTGAAGTAAGGGAGCCTGATTCCTCCAGCTCCGTTTTTCGTTCTCAAGAATGCTTTGGCTATTCGGCGACACCAGGGAAGCCTTGTAGTATCCTTCTTTGTCTCTTGTGATAGTCTTTGTTTTAAAGTCTATTTTGTCTGATATGAGAATTGCTAATCAAGTCCAGGAAGCACAGAGAGTCCCATACAGGATAAATCCAAGGAGAGACACACCAAGACATGTATTAATCAAACTATCAAAAATTAAACACAAAGAAAAAATATTAAAAGCAGCAAGGGAAAAACAACAAATAACATTTCTTTCTTTTTTCTTTTGTGTCTCAAACAAATTGTGAAATTTTTTGTTCTAGTTCTGTGAAAAATGTCAGTGGTAGTTTGATAGGGATTGCATTGTAACTGTAGATTGCTTTGGGCAGTAGAGTCATTTTAACTATGTTGATTCTTCCAATCCAAGAACATGGTATATCTCTCCATCTGTTGGTATCATCTTTAATTTCTTTCATCAGTGTCTTATAATGTTCTGCATACAGGTCTTTTGTCTCCTTAGGCAGGTTTATTCCTAGATATTTTATTCCTAGATTTATTTTATTTTATTTATTTATTTATTATTTATTTATTTTATTCCTAGATTTATTTTATTTATTCCTAGATATTTTATTCATTTTGTTGCAATGGTAAATGGGAGTGTTTCCTTAATTTCTATTTCAGATTTTTCAGCATTAGTGTATAGGAATGCCAGAGATTTCTGTGCATTAATTTTGTATCCTGCTACTTCACCAAATTCATTGATTAGCTCTAGTAGTTGTCTGGTGGCATCTTTAGGATTCTCTATGTATAGTAACATGTCAACTGCAAAGTGACAGCTTTACTTCTTCTTTTCCAATTTGGATTCCTTTTATTTCTTTTTCTTCTCTGATTGCGGTGGCTAAAACTTCCAAAACTATGTTGAATAATAGTGGTGAGAGTGGGCAACCTTGTCTTGTTCCTGATCGTAGTGGAAATGGTTTCAGTTTTTCACCACTGAGGACGATGTTGGCTGTGGATTTGTCATATATGGCCTTTATTATGTTGAGGTAAGTTCCCTCTATGCCTACTTTCTGCAGGGTTTTTATCATAAATGGGTGTTGAATTTTGTCAAAACCTTTCTCTGCATCTATTGAGATGATCATACGGTTTTTCTCCTTTGATTTGTTAATATGTTGTATCACATTGATTTGTGTATATTGAAGAATTCTTGCATTCCTGGGATAAACCCCAATTGATCACGGTGTATGATCCTTTTAATGTGCTGTTGGATTCTGTTTGCTAGTATTTTGAGGATTTTTGCATCTATATTCATCAGTGATATTGGCCTGTAGGTGTCTTTCTTTGTGACATCTTTGTCTGGTTTTGGTATCAGGGTGATGGTGGCCTAGTAGAGTTTGGGTGTGTTCCTCCCTCTGCTACATTTTGGAAGAGTTTGAGAAGGATAGGTGTTAGCTCTTCTCTAAATGTTTGACAGAATTCGCCTGTGAAGCCGTCTGGTCCTGGGCTTTTGTTTGTTGGAAGATTTTTAATCACAGTTTCAATTTCAGTGCTTGTGATTGCTCTGTTCATATTTTCTATTTCTTCCTGGTTCAGTCTTGGAAGGTTATGCATTTCTAAGAATTTGTCCATTTTTTCCAGGTTGTCCATTTTTTTTAAATAAATTTATTTATTTTAGTTTTTTTATCTTTGGCTGCATTGTGTCTTCATTGCCCCATGTGGGCTTTCTGTAGTTGCGGCAAGTAGGGGCTACTCTTCATTGCAGTGCGTGGGCTTCTCATTGCGGTGGCTTCTCTGGTTGCAGAGCATGGGCTCTAGGTGTGCGGGCTTCAGTAGTTGTGGCACATGGGCTCAGTAGTTGTGGCTTGCGGGCTCTAGAGTGCAGGCTCAGTAGTTGTGGCGCACGGGCTTAGTTACTCTGTGGCATGTGGGCTCTTCCCAGACCAGGGATCGAACCTGTGTCCACTGCACTAGCAGGCAGATTCTTAACCACTGCGCCACCAGGGAAGTCCCCAGGTTGTCCATTTTATTGGCATATAGTTGCTTTTAGTAATCTCTCATTATCCTTTGTATTTCTGCAGTGTCAGTTGTTACTTCTCCTTTTTCATTTCTAGTTCTATTGATTTGAGTTTTCTCCCTTTTTTTCTTGATGAGTCTGGCTAATGGTTTATCAATTTTGTTTATCTTCTCAAAGAACCAGCTTTTAGTTTTATTGATCTTTGCTATCATTACCTTCATTTCTTTTTCATTTATTTCTGATCTGATCTTTATGAGTTCTTTCCTTCTGCTAAGTTTGAGGGTTTTTTGTTCTTCTTTCTCTAAGTGTTTTAGGTGTAAGGTTAGGTTGTTTGAGATGTTTCTTGTCTCTTAAGGTAGGATTGTATTGCTATAAACTTCCCTCTTAGAACTGCTTTTGCTGCATTCTATAGGTTTTGGGTCATCATGTTTCCATTGTCATTTGTATCTCGGTATTTTTTGATTTCCTCTTTGATTTCTTCAGTGATCTCTTGGTTATTAACTAGTGTATTGTTCAGCCTCCATGCATTTGTATTTTTTACAGATTTTTTCCTGTAATTGAAATCTAGTCTCATAGTGATGTGGTCGGAAAAGATGCTTGGTACGATTTCAATTTTCTTAAATTTACCAAGGCTTGATTTGTGACCCAAGATATGATCTATCCTGGAGAATGTTCCATGAACACTTGAGAAGAAAGTGTATTCTGTTGTTTCTGGATGGAATGTCCTATAAATATCAATTAAGTCCATCTTGTTTAATGTATCATTTAAAGCTTGTGTTCCCTTATTTATTTTCATTTTGGATGATCTGTCCACTGGTGAAAGTAGGGTGTTAAAGTCCCCTACTATGAATGTGTTACTGTCGATTTCCCCTTTTATGGCTGTTAGTATTTGCCTTATGTATTGAGGTGCTCCTACGTTGGGTGCATAAATATTTACAATTGTTATATCTTCTTCTTGGAATGATATGTTGATCATTATGTAGTGTCCTTTTTTTTTTCTTTTGTTTTTGTTTTTATTTGCGGTATGTGGGCCTCTCACTGTTGTGGCCTCTCCTGTTGCGGAGCACAGGCTCCAGACACGCAGGCTCAGCGGCCATGGCTCACGGGCCCAGCCACTCCGCGGCATGTGGGATCTTCCTGGACCGGGGCACGAACCCGTATCCCCTGCATCAGCAGGCGGACTCTCAACCACTGCGCC
This sequence comes from Pseudorca crassidens, assembly GCF_039906515.1. Taxonomy (NCBI): domain Eukaryota; kingdom Metazoa; phylum Chordata; class Mammalia; order Artiodactyla; family Delphinidae; genus Pseudorca; species Pseudorca crassidens. The sequence continues at coordinate 113,921,758 of NC_090296.1, forward strand.
ACCAGGGAAGCCTTGTGGTATCCTTCTTTGTCTCTTGTGAATAGTCTTTGTTTTAAAGTCTATTTTGTCTGATATGAGAATTGCTAATCAAGCCCAGGAAGCACAGAGAGTCCCATACAGGATAAATCCAAGGAGAGACACACCAAGACATGTATTAATCAACGTATCAAAAATTAAACACAAAGAAAAAATATTAAAAGCAGCAAGGGAAAAACAACAAATAACATACAAGGGAATCCCATAGGGTTAACAGCTGATCTTTCAGGAGAAACTCTGCAAGCCAGATGGGAGTGGCAGGACATATTTAAAGTGATGAAGGGGGAAAACCTACAACCAAGATTACTCTACCCAGCAAGGATCTCATTCAGATTTGACGGAGAAACTAAAACCTTTACAGACAAGCAAAAACTAAGAGAATTCAGCACCACCAAACCAGCTCTACAACAAATGCTAAAGGAAATTCTCTAGGCAGCAAACACAAGAGAAGGAAAATACCTACAAAAACCCAAAACAATTAAGAAAATGGTAATAGGAACATACATATCAATACTTACCTTAAATGTAAATGGATTAAATGCTCCAACCAAAGGACATAGACTGGCTGAATGGATACAAAAACAAGACCCGTATATATGCTGTCTACAAGAGACCCACTTCAGACCTAGGGACACATACAGACTGAAAGTGAGGGGATGGAAAAAGATATTCCATGCTATAAGCTTTTATTTATTTATTTATTTATTTTTTGCGGTACATGGGCTTCTCACTGTTGTGGCCTCACCTGTTGCGGAGCACAGGCTCCGAACGCGCAGGCTCAGCGGCCATGGCTCATGGGCCTAGGCGCTCCACGGCACGTGGGATCTTCCCAGACCGGGGCACGAACCCGTGTACCCTGCATCGGCAGGCAGACTCTCAACCACTGCGCCAACAGGGAAGCCCGCCATAAGCTTTTAATGGGAGGTGAGAAGTGGGGGAAACATTTTTTGAGGCCAAAGCTGTAAACCTGGTACAAAAATCATGTATGAACTTGGGGAAAGACTCAACATGCATTTCCTCATGTCCATTAGACTGTTTTTTGGGTTTGGGTTTTTTGGGTTTTTTTCCTCCTGGTTTTGAAAACTAGTAGATGCTTTCAATCAAGCCACCTAATCTCCCCAAATCAAAAATAAGCTATAATAACTATACCCTTGAGTATTATCCACACATCAATAATTTAAATCTAACCTTTGTCTGATTCTCTATATAAACATTTGGCAGATATGAAAACAAGTTACCTGCATTGCATGTCTATTTTAGTTTTTCTGAACGAGTTAGAAGTCATTGTACGTCTCCTACAGAGATCTAAATTTGTTTTTACTACCTTATAGTCAATGGAAACAAAGATTGTTAAAAGATATAAACCACAACCCATTGCTTAAAATAAGACCCTACAACTAAGATTAGGGAAATTTCTCTATATTCAGGACTGATACTAGATTTAAGAGTAAGAAAATAGGATGGCGGAGTAGAAGGACGTGCTCTCACTCCCTCTTGCAAGAACACCAGAATCACAACTAGCTGCTGGACAATCATCGAAAGGAAGACACTGGAACTCACCAAAAAAGATACACCACATCCAAAGACAAAGGAGAAGCCACAATGAGACGGCAGGAGGGGCGCAATCACAGTAAAATCAAATCCCATAACTGATGGGTGGGTGACTCACAGACTGGAGAACACTTATACCACAGAAGTCAACCCACTGGAGTGAAGGTTCTGAGCCCCACATCAGGCTTCCCAACCTGGCGGTCTGGCAACGGAAGGAGGAATTCCTACAGAATCAGACTTTGAAGTTTAGTGGGAATTGACTGCAGGACTTCGACAGGACTGGGGGAAACAGAAACTCCAGTCTTGGAGGGCACACACAAAGTAGTGTGCACATTGGGACACAGGGGAAGGAGCAGTGGCCCTATAGGAGACTGAACCAGACCTACCTGCTAGTGTTGGAGCCTCTCCTGCAGAGGTGGAAGGTGGCTGTGGCTCACCATGGGGACAAGGACACTGGCAGCAGAAGTTCTGGGAAGTACTCCTTGGTGTGAGCCCTCCCAGAGTCTGTCATTAGCCCCACCAAAGACCCCAGGTAGGCTCCACTGTTCGGCTGCCTCAGGCAAAACAACCAACAGGGAGGGAACCCAGCCCCGCCCATCAACAGTCAAGCAGATTAAACTTTTACTGAGCTCTGCTCACCAGAGCAACAGTCAGCTCTACCCACCACCAGTCCCTCCCATCAGGAAACTTGCACAAGCCTCTTAGATAGCCTCATCCACCAGAGGGCAGACAGCTGAAGCCAAGAAAAACTACAATCCTGCAGCCTGTGGAACAAAAACCACATTCACAGAAAGATAGACAAGATGAAAAGGCAGAGGGCTATGTACCAGATGAAGGAACAAGATAAAACGCCAGAAAAACAACTAAATGAGGTGGAGATAGGCAACCTTCCAGAAAAAGAATTCAGAATAATGATAGTGAAGATAATCCAGGACCTCGTAAAAAGAAGATGCAAGAAATGTTTAACGAAGACCTAGAAGAATTAAAGAACAAACAGAGATGAACAATACAAAACTGAAATGAAAACTACACTAGAAGGAATCAATAGCAGAATAACTGAGGCAGAAGAACGGATAAGTGACCTGGAAGACAGAATGGTGGAATTCACTGCTGCCAAACAGAATAAAGAAAAAGAATGAAAAGAAATGAAGACAGCCTAAGAGACCTCTGGGACAACATTAAGCGTAACAACATTCGCATTATAGGGGTTCCAGAAGGAGAAGAGAGAGAGAAAGGACCAGAGAAAATATTTGAAGCGATTATAGTCAAAAACTTCCCTAACATGGGAAAGGAAATAGCCACCCAAGTCCAGGAAGCTCAGAGAGTCCCATACAGGATAAACCCAAGGAGAAACACACTGAGACACATAGTACTCAAATTGGCAAAAATTAAAGACAAAGAAAAATTACTGAAAGCAGCAAGGGAAAAATGACAAATAACATACAAGGGAACTCGCATAAGGTAAACAGCTGGTTTCTCAGCAGAAACTCTACAAGCCAGAAGGGAGTGGCATGATATACTTAAAGTGATGAAAGGGAAGAACCTACAACCAAGATTACTCTACCCAGCAAGGATCTCAATTAGATTCGATGGAGAAACCCTAATCAAAAGCTTTACAGACAAGCAAAAGCTAAGAGGATTCAGCACCACCAAACGAGCTCTACAACAAATGCTAAAGGAACTTCTCTAAGTGGGAAACACAAGAGAAGAAAAGGACCTACAAAAACAAACCCAAAACAATTAAGAAAATGGTCATAGGAACATACATATCGATAATTACCTTAAACGTGAATGGATTAAATGCTCCAACCAAAAGACACAGGCTTGCTGAATGGATACAAAAATAAGACCCATATATATGCTGTCTACAAGAGACCCACTTCAGCCCTAGGGACACATAAACTGAAAGTGAGGGGATGAAAAAAGATATTCCATGTAAATGGAAATCAAAGAAAGCTGGAGTAGCTATACTCATATCAGATAAAATAGACTTTAAAATAAAGAATGTTACAAGAGACAAGGAAGGACACTGCATAATGATCAAGGGATCAATCCAAGAAGAAGATGTAACAATTATAAATATATATGCACACAACATAGGAGCACCTCAATACATAAGGCAACTGCTAACAGGTATAAAGAGGAAATCAACAGTAACACAATAATAGTGGGGGCTTTAACACCTCACTTACACCAATGGACAGATTATCCAAAATGAAAATAAACAAGGAAACATAAGCTTTAAATGGCACAATAGACCAGACAGATTTAATTGATATTTATAGGACATTCCATCCCAAAACACCAGACTACACTTGCTTCTCAAGTGCACACGGAACATTCTCCAGGATAGATCACATCTTGGGTCACAAATCAAGCCTCAGTAAATTTAAGAAAATTGAAATCATATCAAGCATCTTTTCTGACCACAACGCTACGAGATTAGAAATGAATTACAGGGAAAAAAACTTAAAAAACACAAACACATGGAGGCTAAACAATATGTTACTAAATAACCAAGAGATCACTGAAGAAATCAAAAAGGAAATACCTAGAGACAAATGATAATGAAAACATGATGATCCAAAACCTATGGGATGCAGCAAAAGCAGTTCTAAGAGGGAAGTTTATAGCTATACAAGCCTACCTCAAGAAACGAGAAAAATCTCAAATAAACAATCTAACCTTACACCTAAAGGAACCAGAGAAAGAAGAACAAAGAAAACTCAAAGTTAGCAGAAGGAAAAAAATCATAAAGATCAGAGCAGAAATAAATGAAATAGAAACAAAGAAAACAGTAGCAAAGATCAATAAAACTAAAAGCTGGTTCTTTGAGAAGATAAACAAAATTGATAAACCATTAGCCAGACTCATCAAGAAAAAGAGGGAGAGGACTCAAATCAATAAAATTAGAAATGAAAAAGGAGAAGTTACAACAGATACCACAGAAATACAAAGCATCCTAAGAGACTACTACAAGCAACTCTATGCCAATAATATGCACAACCTGGAAGAAATGGACAAATTCTTAGAAAGGTATAACCTTTCACGACTGAACCAGGAAGAAATAGAGAATATGAACAGACCAATTACAAGTAATGAAATTGAAACTGTATTAAAAATCTTCCAACAAACAAAAGTCCAGGACCAGATGGCTTCAAAGGTGAACTCTATGAAACATTAACATAAGAGCTAACACCCATCCTTCTCAAACTCTTCCAAAAAATTACAGAGGGAGGAACACTCCCAAACTCACTCTATGAGGCCACCATCCCCCTGATACCAAAACCAGACAAAGATACTACAAAAACAGAAAATTACAGAACAATATCACTGATGAATATAGATGCAAAAATCCTCAACAAAATACTAGCAAACAGAATCCAACAACACATTAAAAGGATCATACACCATGATCAAGTGGGATTTATCCCAGGGATCCAAGTATTCTTCAATATATGCAAATCAATCAATGTGATACACCATATTAACAGATTGAATAAAAACCATATGATCATCTCAATAGATGCAGGAAAAACTTTTGACAGAATTCAACACCTATTTATGAAAAGAACTCTCGAGAAAGTGGGCACAGAGGGAACCTACCTCAACATAATAAAGGCCATATATGACAAACCCACAGCAAACATCATTCTCAGTGGTGAAAAACTGAAAGCATTTCCACTAAGATCAGTAACAAGACAAGGAGGTCCACTCTCACCACTATTATTCAACATAGTTTTGGAAGTCCTAGCCAGAGAAGAAAAAGAAATAAAAGGAATACAAATTGGAAAAGAAGAAGTAAAACTGTCACTGCTTGCAGATGACATGATACTATACATAGAGAAGCCTAAAAATGCCACCAGAAAACTACTAGAGCTAATCAATGAATTTGGTAAAGTTGCAGGATACAAAATTAATGCACAGAAATCTCTTGCATTCCTATACACTAATGTTGAAAAATCTGAAAGAGAAATTAAGGAAACACTCCCATTTACCATTGCAACAAAAAGAATAAAATACCTAGGAATAAACCTACCTAAGGAGACAAAAGACCTGTATGCATAAAATATTTATTTAGACACTGATGAATGGAATTAAACATGATACCAACAGATGGAGAGATATACCATGTTCTTGGATTGGAAGAATCAATATTGTGAAAATGACTCTACTACCCAAAGCAATCTACAGATTCAATGCAATCCCTATCAAATTACCAATGGCATTTTTTACAGAACTAGAACAAAAAATCTTAAAATTTGTATGGAGACACAAAAGACCCCGAATAGCCAAGGCAGTCGTGAGAAAGAAAAACAGAGCTGGAGGAATCAGACTCCCTGACTTCAGATTATACTACAAAGCTACAGTAATCAAGACAATATGGTACTGGCACAAAAACAGAAACATAGATCAATGGAATAAGATAGAAAGCCCAGAGATAAAGCCACGCACCTATGGTCAACTAATCTATGACAAAGGAGGCAAGAATATACAATGGAGAAAAGACAGTCTCTTCAGTAAGTGGTGTTGGGAAAACTGGACAGGTACATTTAAAAGAATGAAATTAGAACACTCCCTAATACCATACACAAAAATAAACTCAAAATGGATAAGAGACCTAAATGTAAGACAGGACACTATAAAACTCTTAGAGGAAAACATAGGAAGAACACTCTTTGACATAAATCACAGCAAGATCTTTTTTGATCCACCTCCTAGAGTAATGGAAATAAAAACAAAAATAAACAAATGCAAAGGAAAGCATAAACAAGATGAAAAGACAACCCTCAGAATGGCAGAAAATATTTGCAAATGAATCAACGGACAAAGGATTAATCTGCAAAATATATAACCAGCTCATGCAACTCAATATTAAAGCAAGGAACAACCCAATCCAAAAATGGGCAGAAGACTAAACACACATTTCTCCAAAGAAGACATACATATGGCCATGAAGCACATCAAAAGCTGCTCAACATCACTAATTATTAGAGAAATGCAAATCAAAACTACAATGAGGTATCACCTCAAACCAGTTAGAATGGGCATCATCAGAAAATCTACAAACAACAAATGCTGGAGAGGGTGTGGAGAAAAGGGAACCCTTGCACTGTTGGTGGGAATGTAAAATGATACAGCCACTATGGAGAACAGTATGGAGGTTCCCTAAAAAACTAAAAATAGAATTACCATATGATCCAGCCATCCCCCTACTGGGCATATACCCAGAGAAAACCATAATTCAAAAAGACACATGCACTACAATGTTCATTGCAGTACTATTTACAATAGCCAGGTCATGGAAGCAACCTAAATGCCCATCAACAGACAAATGGATAAAGAAGATGTAAACAATGGAATATTACTCGGCCATAAAAAGGAAAGAAATTGGGTCATTTGTTAAGATGTGGATGGATCTAGAGACTGTCATACAGAGTGAAGTAAGTCAGAGAGAAAAACAAATATCGTATATTAACGCATGTATGTGGAACCTAGAAAACTGGTACAGATGAACCGGTTTGCAGGCCAGAAGTTGAGACACAGATGTAGAGAACAAACGTATGGACACCAAGGGGGGAAAGACGCAGGGGGGTGGGGATGGTGATGTGCTGAATTGGGCGATTGGGATTGACATGTATACACTGATGTGTATAAAACTGACGACTAATAGGAGCTTGCTGTATAAAAAAATAAAATAAAATTCAAAAATTAAGAAAAAAAAGAGTTAAGAAAATAAACATTTAAGAGGTTTTTATTCCTATAATGTTTCTTAAGAGAACTGAGAGGACCTTAAACACTGGGCAAAAATAAAATAAAACAACTCTTCCTTGCTGTATGTCAATTATATCTCAATAAAACTGAAAAAAAAGAAAATCTCATCCTCAGTCGTTAAATGCACATAAAAGGGACTGAATAAGCAGAGTTAACTAAGGAATAATTAATAACAGCTAATGTTTACATAGCACTTACTAGGTACTATCCTAAGTTCTTTACAGATATGAAACATTTAATCTTCACAAAAAGCCTGTGAAATAAAATACTACTTTATCCTTGTTTCATGCATGAGGAAACTGAGGCACAAAGAGTCAAAGAACTTGTCCAAGACATGCATCTGGAATGCAAATCCAGCAGGTTAGCTGGAGTCCATTCTGTTCACACTATGTTACACTGCCTCTTTATTCTTTCAGCAGAGAATTAATGCTCTCTGACAACACTGGGACCAATACTTTAGAGTAAGGAAAAATAGGAACTCATGTCTGGTTTTGGTTTCAGTGCAACAAGTCTACCTTGAACACTTTGATTAATTAATAAGACCTAGAAATGGTTCTAATGACATTGGCGATTTCCTTTGAACACAAAACTAACAAATCTATAAAATAAAGGAAAATTCACCAATGGGAAAAGGGCAAGTATCTGTGAGCCTGAACAGTCTTGCTAAAACACCAAACCAAATCTTGAAACAAGGTTAAGCTGGACATCAGATTATGGAAGAGTTCAAAAACCCTTCTTGCCATCACTATCAATACCACATGAGGCCTGTAAAACTTACTTGCTACCATGATCTTCTTCCTCCACCATAACTCCACTGTCACATGTAATCATCAAATCAAAATGCAAGGATAGCATGAAAGAATAGCGTATTTTGTATATGAATGGCTGTTGACAAGTAGGGGTCACATAGCTGCAAATAACTCTTTTAGGATACAAATGAGATACCGTCAGCATCCGTTTTTCGAATTACCTATTTAAACATTTTAAACGAATACTGCTACTACCTTAAAACTGCAGATTTTTCTAAAAGAAAATTTGGAATTGAAAGGTATTTACAGATAATAAACTAACACATATATAGTGTTTTCTTATATGTTCTGGAACATGATTCTAAATTCATTTAACCATCACAATTACTTATAAGGTAGATGCTACTATCACTCTCATTTTACAATTGTGAAACTGAGGCACAGAGAAGTTATGTTACTTTCTCAAGGTCACAAAGCCAATAAGTGTCAGAGATAGGATTCATATCCAGACACTCCGGCTCCAGAGTCTGTGCTTTGAACCACTTGGCTATACTGATCTTAACCACTACACAATACAGATCTATTTTACTATCTTATTGAGGGGGTTAAAAACATTTTCAGACTCCTAAAATTTGTGTTGTATCCAGTCACATATCAATACACTCCATTTCTTTTTCTTGTAGCTTTACCTAAAGCTTCAGTATTTCTCTTCTTGCTAGCTTAAAAGAAGAGAGCACATAACAGCTCAATAAATGTAAATTATTTTAGGAAGTATGTAGTTCTAACTATGGTCATAACAGCTTTGCTTGTAATATAAAAAACTTAGAATCTAAATGTCTTACAATAGAAGATGGAATAAATTGTGGCACATCCACTTAATGTAGTAATATTTAGCCATTCAAAGCTGTTATATATGAAAAGATGTTAAACCTCCACAATAATCAAAGAAATGCAAATTAAAATTAGAATGATTTCTTCTTATTAGATAGTCAATAATTAAAAAGGGATTGATAACAACCAGTGTTGGTGAGGTACAGGACCTGGGAAAGGGCATTCTTATACAGTACGGTTGCTGGAAATATAAACTGTCACAACTTTTTCAGAGCAATCTGTCAACACTTCTCAAAATGTACACCATACCCATCAATTCTAGTTACAATTATTTACTCTTCCAGAAACACTCCAATAAATATACAAAGAAAAAGGCACAAAATTGATCAAAGCAGCATTATGAGTAATGGGAAAAACTGGAAATAACTTGTATTCATCATTCTTCATTTGTATTTTCTGGAATACTATACAATCACTGAAAGAATTAAGTAGAGAGTTATATTAACTGATAAAGATGGATAGTTAAAAAAAAGCTTATATCAGAATATATTGAAATTTCCAATTTTTGAAAAATAAAGGATGAATTTATCCATATTACATATACTCCACATATGTGCACACAAAAGGGTCTGGAAGGATACAAGCCAAATTGTTAATTGTTAATCCTGGCAAAGGATCACAAAAGATGGAAGCAGGAACAAGAACTTTCGCTCTTTACTTCCTAGATGTATGATTTGCTCCCCTCCCCCTCTCAATTTTTTTTTTTGACTATAAATTTCTTTTTAAAATTTAAAACAGCAATTTAGAAAAAAAGATAATTACAATTACAGATCATGCATGGCCTTAAGGCTACTGGAAGGACTCTGGCTTTTACTAAGAGTGAGATGGGAAGCCATTAAGGGTTGTAAACCAAAGAGAGAGATGATCTAATTTGTTTTGCTATGTGAAGAATAGGCTGTAGGAAGAAGTAGAAGCAGTGATCAGCTAAACCAGGGGTCTGGCAAACTACGGCTTGTGTTTGACCCAAGGCCTGTTTTTGTACAACTGAGCTAAGACTGGTAAAAAGGTTGTTTTTAAAACAAAGGATGAATTTGCGACAGAGCCTGTATATGACCTGCAAAAGCTAACTTATCATTTAGCCCTTTATTCAAAAGTTTGCCTAACTCCTGAATTAGGAGACCACTGCAATAATCCAGTTAAGAGATGATTATGGCTTGGATCAGGGCTGCAGCACGTGGAGAAGCTGAGAAGTGTTCAAGTTCAAAATATGTTTTGAAATGAAAGGCAACAGAATTTACAGAAGAAGTGAATGAGAGGTAGAAGATAAAGGTTAAGGATTACTCCAAGGATTTTTAGTCTGAGTAACTACAAGAGTGGAATTTCCTTTTACTAGAGGAGGAAAATTATGGGGATAAGTAGATTTGGAGAGGGACACTAGGAGTTCAGTTTTGGACATGTTAAATTTGAGATAACCTATTTGATAAGATATCCAAGAAGAGATAATGAATTAGAAAGATGGGGGGACACAGAAATTTAGAAGTCATCCACACATAGCCTGTATTTAAATGATTAAATCATCAATGAAGTGAGTTTAGATTTAAAGATAAATGGTCTGAAGACTGAACCCTGGGGCACTCTGTTGTGTTGCAGTTAGGGAATTGGGAAGAAATTAGCAAAGGCAGAAGGGGAATAACTGGTGAGGTAGGAGGGAAAAAGCCAGAGAGCACAGAGGATAGAGACTGACTCTTCTCTTCCTGCCACTGTTTCAAGAAGGGAGAAGTGATCATCTATGTCTAAATGTACTAAAAAATTAAGATGAAGAGTTGATTACTGGATTCAACAAGTGCAATCTTGGTGGAATGATGGAGACAAAAGCCTAACTGGAAAGAGTCAAAGTGAGGAAGGAGACAGAATACAGTCAACTCTTGAGATGTTTTATTATAAAGAACAATCAAATGGGGGAACAGATGCAGTGGGATATAAAGATCAAGAGGCTTTGTAAAGATGGGAGGTATTGTAACATGCTTTTGCATGCTGGAGGAAATAACCCACTAGAGAATGAAAAACTGATGATTCAAAAAAAAGTAGGGAGGATTGCTGAATCTATGTCTCAAATAGGTGAGTATACAGGATCTAGTGCGCAAGTGGAGGGGTTACCCTTGGTGAGTGCATCACTTTTGCAGTAAGGGGGAAAAATTATTTAATTACAAAAAAAAAGAAAGCTTTTTGCACAGCTCTTTTTGAAAGTACAACTAAATTACTTTCCTAAAAATAAAATATCTGACATCTTTAAAAAATCTATTTTTTAATTCAGTAATTGTGCTAGGCTGTTTCCCAAAGATTTATTTTAAATTATGCTCTTTTCATCCGTGGCTAATTTTATCAGTGCAAAAGAGTCACTTACCATACTGTTATTGAGATTCTTGTCAACTTTGCAGAATGTGTGTGGTGGACTTTCTCCTTTACTGGGTATAATAATACATATGTCTGTAACAGCCAACGTATTCTGAGTCATGTTTTCAGAGGCTCTTCGGTAAGTGATATAAATTCTTTGTGATGAGGTACTGCCGCTAATATTTGCAGGGCGTCCGTAAGGAGTACTCTGGATAACTTCACACCCCTGTTTCAATCTTTCTTTCCAGTCATATAAAACCCTAAAAAATAAATAAAATAAATTAGTACACAATTACAAAGCACCTGCAAATATGAAAGGTAATATTGTCAGGAATCATAAACTGATCCTTAAATGTAGCAGATATTCCAATTGTACTGCAAGTTTGAATGCACCATCCCATATAAAATTAAAGAATAACTGGGAACTTCTCTTGTGGCACAGTGGTTAAGACTCCGTGCCCCCAATTCAGGGGACCCCGGGTTCAATCCCTGGTCTGGGAACTAGATCCCACATGCATGCCGCAACTAAGAGTTTGCATGCCACAACTACAGAGCCAGCGAGCCGCAACTAAAGGAGTCCTCAAGCTGCAACTAAGGAGCCCAAGTGCCGCAACTAAGGAGCCTGCCTGCCACAACTAAGACCCAGTGCAACCAAATAAATAAATAAATATTTTTTAAAATAAAAATAAATTAAAAATTAAAGAGTAACTGTTTTCCCTACCAAAAATTAATAATGTAAGGAAAATTTATATTAACCTCTGTTTATTGACATAAACCACAGAATAGCAATTTTGTGCAAAGGTACTTATTTTAGCATTCCATTTAAGAGATAGATAGCTAGATAGACAGATGGACAGATAGGTGTATGTATGTATGTATGTCTCTAAAACCAAGCATCATTTTAGAAAAAGCAACCTTGTATTTTGACCAAAGTTAAAATTTTACAAAAGGCTCCTTGCCATACAGTAGAGAACTTGCTTGCACACTTTTACCTCCAATACTTCCTTCAGCTTTAAGAGAGAGTTTTAAGGCTTTCAAAAGAGTAAATGACCTTAAGTCTATCTTTCATCAAAAGTACAAGTGAAAGTTTCCCCCTGCTCCTTTATGGTAAAATCATACGTTTTTAATAAAGGACAGGCCAGGCACCCATTCCTTAAGTTTTCTAAATACTATTACTTAAAGTACTCTGGAAAACAAAGAAAACATCATGCTTGAATAATATTAGTTTATTCCCTCACAGAATTCACTAATTTGTACTTTAATGCTAAGTCTTTGGCATTAGCAAAAAAAAATTAAAGCCCTATTATATTAAATGTTTCTTTATTTGTTATAAAAATTATTATAGAAGGTAATGTCCCCAACATCAATCAGTATTCCCTTTTATAAAATCCCATTATACAAATAAAATTTAGTGTAAAAAATTGGTCAAATTATTTCTTTCTAATATAATTTTTAATTTCCCTTTTGTCTCAGCTGTCAGCAAACTTAAAAATTTTTTTCTTTAAACATTCTATTTTGAAAGTTTAGAGTGAAATTTGATGCTTAATCATAGCAGCTATGTATATCCCAATGTTAGCCTAATTGCTTACTCCTCCTCCTCTTGATCTTGATTTTCTGTCTTGTTTTTTCTTAATCCTAAAAAATGGCATTGTCAAACTATTATATATAGAATGGATAAACAACAAGGTCCTACTGTATAGCACAGGAAACTATATTCAATATTGAGGTAAACTATAATGGAAAAGAATATAAAAAATATATGTATAACTAATCACCTTGCTGTAAAGTAGAAATTAATTACAACATTGTAAATCAACTATACTTCAATTTTAAAAAATAAATAAGTAAAAAAAATTTTTAAGGCATTATAACAGAGAAGTTAGACATATCTGAATTCGAACCCCTACCACCTGGTACCAGCTGTATTATCTTAGGCAGTTACTTAACTTCTCTGATCCTTATACTATTCAACTATAAAATTTAAAAATCTAGCTCATAGGATCTTGGCAGAATTAGATGAGAGTACAAGTAAGGTCTCCCAAATAATGTCTGGCATACAGATGTTCAACTGAAAACAAGAAAAGAAAAATACAACACACAGAACAACAAACCACTATTTACTACCTCAAATTCTTAAAAGACATGGAATATAAGTACATTTTATATATAAGCTACCTATTTTCTTTAATCAGGTATTGTGCTGTTGCATATATTACCTGTATCACTATTTTTGATTTTTATATTGTTGGGTAACTTTTCTTATCTATTTAAACTATAAGCTTAGTTTAAAGGCAATAATGATGTTATATCCTCCACAATGACAAATATATGAAAATAGCCATAAGAGTGGTTAATTTATTCATTCCAGTCCAAGTCCTTTCCTGTTGGAGAATCCTTCCTATGCCTGGAAAATTCCTCATCTCTAATTTAGGCAGCTCCAACACCTTGTCTAACAAGAATCTGCAACATTCCCTTCATTTTATTTGCAAACTAGAATTCTGACAGTGATCACTGATCATAGGAGCAACTTAACGTAATCTTTTAAAAATATGATCTAATAGCTGGCTTATTTTCCCAAATATGTAAACTTCATATGAAGCAATATTATACCTGTTCTGAAACCCACTTAAAGTTACTGTAATTAATTCATGAATTAACACAATAAAGACTGCATTTAATATAACTTTTATTAAACATTAAGTTACAGAATTTTAAAAGTAGAAGAATGTTCAGGAGCTCTTCCAATTCATCCTATCTCCCCTTAGGTATGAGTAAACATGGCTATTCACTTTCAGACTTAATATATTGGGAGATGGAACTTTTATAGCCCTTCTACTGATGTTAGTAGGGACATTGCTATCGTCCTTATTTTTAACCAGAATATTTTAAGTTAAGCCTATCCCCTTTTGCAACAGAGCCATGGAAACAAGGAAGTTAATCTTCATTCCCTATAAACACTTCATCTATCGTGAAGACATTATTAGAGCTACTCTTAGCCTACCTTTGGCCTTTTTCTTTCAGTTTTTCAGGGAGAATCTTCTACATAAATAAATACATATGTGTATATATATATATATTTACATTTATATATTCCTCTTTTACATATATATTCCTCTTTTTTTAAAAAAACCCAATCGTTGCAGAAATTGACAAGGTGATCCTAAAATTCATAGGAAAATTCAAGGGACCCAGAATAACCAAAACAATTTTGAAAAAGAACAAACTTGGAAGACTCATACTTCCTAATGTAAAAACTTACTACAAAGCCACAGTAACTAAAACTGTGTAGTACTGGATAGGAGAGACATACAGACAAATGGAATAGAATTGAGAGTCCAGAAATAAAGCCATACATTTATCACCAATTTTTGAAAATGGGAAAGGAATATTCTCATCAACAGACGGTGCTGGAAGTGGATATCCATATGCCAAAGAGTAAGGTTGGACTCTTTCCTCAACATATACAAAAATTAACTCAAAATGGATCAAAGATCTAAATGTAAAGGCTGAAACTATAAAACTCTTAGACAAAAACTTAAATGTAAATCTTCGTAACTCTGGATTAGTTAAAGCCTTCTTAGATACAACACCAAAACACAAGCAACAAAAGAAAAAAATACATAAATCAGATTTCATCAAAATAAAAACTTTTCAGCTCCAAAGGATACCATAAAGAAAGTGAAAAGACAACCCACAGAATAAGAAAAAATATTTGTAAACCATTTATATGATAAGGAACTTACATGTAGAATATATAAAGAACTCCCAAAGATGAACAATAAAAAGACAACCCAATTTAAAAATGGGTAAAGGATTCTGAATAGACATTTCTCCAAAGATATATAGATGGCTAATAAGCACATGAAAAGATGCTCAACATCATTAGCCATCAGGTGAATGCAAATCAAAACTACAGTTAGATACCATCTCATACCCACTAGGAGAGCTATAATCAAAATGATAATATAAAATGTTGGCTAGGACTGGCAGAAATCAGAACCTTCATACACTGCTGATGGGAATGCAGAGTGGTACGGCTACTTTGGAAGACACACTGGCAGTTCCTCAAAAGGTTAAACACAGAATTACCATATGATCCAGCAATTCCACTCCTAAGTACATATACAAGAGAAATGAAAACATGTCTGTACGAAAACTTGTACCTTAACATTTCCAGTAGCATTACTCACAAGAGCCAAAAAGTAGAAACAACTCACATGTCCATCACCTGATGAATGGATAAATAAATTGTGGTAGACCCATAAGATGGAGTATCATTCAGCCATATAAAGGAATAAAGTACAGACACATACTACAACATGGATAAACCTTGAAAACATTATGTTAAGTGAAAGAAGGCAGCCACAAGGTAACCATATACAGTATGATTCTACTGATATAAAATGTCCAGAATTAGGCACATCCACAGAGACAGAGAGTAGACTGGTGATTGTCTACAGCTGAGGGAGTTAGGGAGAATTAGACAGAAACTATAATGAATACAGGATTGTTTATTTTGGGGGCATGATAAAATGTTATAAAATTTATTGTGGTGATGGTTTCACAACTCCATAAATATACTAAAAACAACTGAATTGTATAATTTAAATGGGTGAGTTGGATGGTATGAATTATAACTCAGTAAAGCTATTATATGAAAAGGGAGCCCCAAGTTCAACACAATATCCTAAACAAGGAACTAATTTACCCAAGATCCTTGTTTGATGCATACAGACTTAAGCACCCAACTATAATGATCATTATAGCCGATCCTTAAAAGCCACCTTTTTCTCATACTTTAAAAATAATAAAAAATGTTATGAGCAGGATAATACATTAATTTCTGATACTTTCCTATAAATGTTTTTCAAATTATCTCCCCCCTTTTTTTTTTTTTTTTTTGCGGTATGCGGGCCTCTCACCGTTGTGGCCTCTCCCATTGCAGAGCACAGGCTCCGGACGCGCAGGCTCAACAGCCATGGCTCCCGGGCCCAGCCGCTCAGCGGCATGTGGGATCTTCCCGGACCGGGGCACGAACCCGTGCCCCCTGCATCGGCAGGCGGACTCTCAACCACTACACCACCAGGGAAGCCCTTTTTTTTTTTTTAAGATTTTTTTGATGTGGACCATTTTTAAAGTCTTTATTGAATTTGTTACAATATTGCTTCTGTTTTATATTTTGTTTTTTTGGCTGCGAGGCATGTGGGATCTTGGCTCCCTGACCAGGGATCGAACCCGCACCCCCTGCATTAGAAGGCAAAGCCTTAACCACTGGACCGCCAGGGAAGTCCATCTCCTATCTTTAATAGAAAGAAACTCAGACAAAAATGCTAGAACCTGTAGAATGAAGAGACACTGAAAAGATATAAGGAACACAGGAAGAGAATACAGGATTCTGGATATAAACGTGTCTATTTTTCTAAAGCAGCCATGTATCTATTAATAAACAAATTGAACAGTTAACTTCAAAATCTATAAGGTGTATTATTTGGATCAATAATTCTTTTAAAAAATTACTTACCCCAGATCTGTAAGTGGAGGCTTATCTCTTCCTCTTCTATAGCAAAGGAAAATCTGCGGCCCCACAAGACTTCCATTATTGAGATCAGCTGACAGTCCAGTTGGGGTAACATCAATACAAGTGTAATCCCATGGCACTTCCTCCCCAAGAGATTTAATAATAACTGAAACATCTGTGATAGGTTCTTTTGGTTTAGCTACTTTATGACAAGCATCATTGAAGTGAATTTCTTCTTCAAGAGGCTTTGAAACATCAGTTAATCCTGCTACAACAAAGTAGTCAGCAACACGAGGCCCCTTATCTTCAATCATCTTCCATTACAGAAAGTTACATCTGAAAGAAAAGTAAAAGATAGTATTCTTCTGTAATAAGTCAAATAAATATTCTCCTATGATAAGTCAAATAAACATAAGTGGTTTGTGTACAAATAAGAACAACAAAAAAAAGTGCACTACCTCCCTGATTAAACACGCTAGTATTACACATTTCACTTTCATATGTTAAAAGTATGCTTTTTTAAAAAAACAGGACTATATTTAGCATTATTTTTTTATTATAAAATTAATGCATAAATTTCCATTTTTGGCAATATGGAAGCCTAGATTACCTAAGTAGACAACAAAAAAACACACATTCTTTTAAATGCATAGACTAACTTGTAAAAATGTAAGGGGAAATTCCCAGGGCCCCAAAACAGTGAGGAAACCAAAAAGCCAGAATGCAGTGTATAAGCTCATACTGGGTGGGAGAATTTGGCTGATCTCCTCAGTAATCAAGGGGCGTGTATTTTTAAAAGGTATTACAGGGAAAGGAGACAATGCTTTGGGACCACGTAAGATAGGGGATTAGAACTGAGACATCTGTATAAAACCAAGAGCCTCAAAGAACTACATCCCCAGTTAAGGAGTGGATTTTAAAAATCCATCCACTGGTACAGGGAGATAATAAAGTTTGCCTCAATCTGAGCCCTACTTTGGGGGGAGTAAAAAGTCTCTTCTGAGAATGTATAACAATAGGCCTACTCACACTTGGATCTGAGGTTTGATCTTAAGCCATCTGCATGGTCCCAGGATGCTCCAAACTGAGATATTAATGATAACTGTGTTCCCAGGCTAGTGATAGCCCTGGGGAAGCAAATGCAAAAGTTCTAGAGGGTACCCTCAACACAGGTTTTCCACAGATAAAGCCCTGTTGAAGATGACCTCCTATTCTAAAATTATAAAACACACAAAGAAAAATCCACCCTGAATGAGTTTCAAAAGATACAAAAAACAGAAGTTTTGTATCTTACAAAACTTTTATTTCAAAACAAATAATAAAAGTAGGGCAACGATTATAACGGTAATGCATGCTTATAACAAATACAAAGAAAAAATACACAAAATGGAATTCATCGTGTATTTGCAAACACTTTAATAGCAAAATCTCCTTCAGTTGTCTAGTATCACTTAAACCTTATTTGTTTCTTGAACTAGGAGAAGACATTCCCACCCCCAGCCCCTGCCACAGTACTGTCATTACTTATATAAGAATTATAGGAAAAAAAGTTTAACCTAAAACAGAAATTTCCAAACATGTTAGACTTAGTTCCAAAAAATTCAAAGAAAGGATTTTATGGACAAATATTGTACTGTATATTTATAATATATACTAAAAAAATTAAAGCCTTGGAAATCTTTTGATAAAGGTACCTGATTAACTTCCCTTAATCCAGGATTTCCCCAGTCTATTTGAACAACAAACCCTATTTTCCCACTTAAAAACTAGAAAAAGCCCTCAGAACATGCTTTATAAAATGCTATTTAAAGTAAACAGCCTTCTTTTGTAGACTATAAAATACCTGGAGGCAAAAAAATTCTTATGTAATATACTTGTTTATAATATAATTATCACCACTTTCATCATAATCCCAAAATTCATTTAATTTTCTATATGGCTAATGTCATGAGTTTTCAGAATTCATGCCACATTTTTTGGAATTTGTATCCATTGCTTAAATATACTCTACATTCTCACTCTTTGCTTAGAAAACACACCTAAAAAAGGATCGAATGTTCCTACTTGTTTTATTTAGGTATATATGGCTCCTATGTAGCAATTCCCTTACACATAAGATTTCTGCACAAAACGAACGGCTTAAACTTTTCAGAAATCCCTACTGTCCCAGACTGACAGTAAAGGAAAGTAATAAACCTGTTCTCCTGGAAAACTGTTAAACACTGATAGTCACTCTCAGCTGACGGTCTATTACAGGTGTTTTACAAAAAAACAGCTGACCATCTATCCATTCTTTTAAAGTAGGAAAACAAAGCACTTCTGTATTTAACTTATTTTCTTCATTAAATAGTGTTTGAAAATAACTCTTCAATGGCTGCACAGTATTTTAACGGACATAACATTATTGACCTACTTCCTTATTGTTGATCATTTATTACACCTACTTATTTTGCTAATAGTTTTTAAATGCTAAGATGAATAACCTTGAACATAAACCTCTGGTTACAGCTCTTATTTTTTTCAGGATAAATTTACTGAAGTAGAATTATTGGGTCAAAGTAACACATATACTTACAGCTTCTATAAGTGTTTATTTGCTTTTCTGTGTGCATAAATTTTAAATTATAAGCTCTTGATAGACATGAGTCTTAAAAATTACCTTAGTAGAGCACTTTCCTTTCATCATAATGAAGAGATTTAAATATTCTCCTTTTTCTTAGACTCTAACTTCGTGTTATTTAAACTAAAGTGTATAGTTACTATTACATACAATAAAGTTTTATGTCTTGCTATGCAGAAAGAAGGGAAAGAGAATGGAAATAGTACTATGATGAAAACATATATGTTTAATAGGTTCTTTTGAAAGCTACTACCTTAGCCATTGGAAATAAACAGCTATTATATGAATAAGCAGATATTTGGGAAAAAACTGTATGAAAATTGTTTTTGTTACATCTTCCTGGTTTACAAATTTTTATCATTTGATCTGATTTGCAGTTGAATACAGTAAATAACTACTAAAAGGGAACAAGTTAAAGTTCTTCATCAATACGTATAAGAGCAATCAATTTTAAAGTGGTGATAAAATATTCTTACTTTTATTGACGGAATAGTAAATTATATATTACTCCAGTTCCCTTAACTTGTTGTTGTTATTGCTGTTTTCCATTTATTCATTCGGGTGTGGAGAGTGGTAAAGAAGGTAGGCAAAAATATCTGAAGGCACTCACTGGTGAGAAAGCATATAATGTCAAGAGCACAGCTGGCAACATCCCAGGTGACTTCTAGATCTAAATGCTCTTTAATTCTCTCAGAAAGAGTCTATAATACTGAAAATGCACCTCTACTTTTTATTTTAAATCAACTGTTTTTAAAGTAAGTTTGAGGTTTAGAAACTAGGGGGAAGACATTGTTACAAATTACAAGGCAGAGATAATACTGAAAATCTTTAACATAGAAATAAATAATGAATAGTATTTCCTAACAATTTTAAGAAACCAAGAGACTTCCATTGGAGTGTAAAAGTTACAATCCTCATGGAAAATACTAAACATATATTAAGACAAAATGCCTTATGTTGGTAAGAGCCAACAAAAATTACTTGGAAAGAGCATCTGAGGAAAGCATTCATAGTCATGTACAAAACTTGGACTTTTAGCGTAGTACATCAGAGCAAAAACCCTTAACAATTAGGAGGTAAATTTCTTTTCTTTTCTTTTTTTTAGAAGGTAAATTTCCTTAAATTCGTTTTGGAAATTGGGGGGCCACACAAAACAAATATTTGATCCAACAGTTCTCGAAATAATCACAATAGTATAAAACCCTGAAACAACTTTACTAAAGTTCAAGTAATAATACTACATCATTAAGCAGTTATTGTTTTTTTAATTCCTCTTTGTTCAACATGACACAGATAACTTAAGGAGTTAGCTCATAAGATGTTTACAGACATCTTCTTAAAATTTCAGATACCTACTTGGCTAGTATTTCATTTCAAATTACATCTGTTTTCTTTGAGATTAGAAAACAAAAAGGATGTGCTCTCTATTCCTAAAAGGTTCATGGGAGCGAAAATGAGAAATCATTACAAGAAAGCTCTTACCTAATCAGCAACTAAGGGAGACTGACCTGTTTTTCTCCCTTTCTATCTCTGCCCCATCAATTCAGATTCTTTTTTATTTCTTCTATCACTCCATTAGGTCAAGTAGTAAAGCATTTGCTACCTAGGCTAACTCTAAGGACAAGAAAAGGCAAGAGTGGAAATCAGGGATAACATTTTAAAGATATATGAAAAACGAATCTGAACATAAATTTTGCAAAATTATATACTATTACTGAAATGGTAAAAGGAGCAAAGTCTTTGAGATAGGGCCTAGTATAGTCATAAACTCAAGATTATACATGAAAACGGTTGATAACACAATGGACCAGTTCAACTCCCCCTCACTCCAGTTCACTTCAATAAATAAGCTAGAAGAAATTTTCTTTCTTTTTTAAAAACAATGTAATTCCACAGTTAAAAACCTAACCTAGCTCATCTTTTCTTATATTATCAAAACTAAGCTAGAGACCTTCATTCCCATCTTCTTCTAAACCTCACCTCTCATTTTTCTTCCAACCACGGTAATCTACCCACTGTCCTTCAAATACAATTTTGCTCTTTCCCTTTGATGATACACTATTACCTTTTTCTAGTCAATATATGTTCATATTATTTTTCAAAACAATTTAAATGTATGTGGATTTTCATTTAAACTTTATGAATTGTACAGAACAGTAGAAAGAAAAAGAAATTCTATAATCCCATTCACAATAATAAATCTGGTTTATATTTAACAAAGTTTCCTAGTCTTCTTCTTCTATATGCAGTTACAATATAGAATATATTTTTATTTTATTTAAAAAGCATTAGTCTAAACTGTTATAATCTTCATAATTATACTAAATGACTGCATATTATTGCATCAAATAGAAATATACACTATAATCAGTACCCCATTTTTCCTTTCCCAGCTAGTACCCAAAGTATGGTAGGTAGGTGCTTAAAAAAAATTTAAGTGAATAAATAGTTCACTTTATAACCTTCCTCAAGTATATTATACTAAATGTAATGTCTTTTTTCTGTAATTCAGAGTCCATTTTCTGAACCCCAACTACCTTAAATACTATAGTTTTTGAATGTACGGTAAACACAGATAAAACTAGATGATTTGAGTCTAACTAACCATCAGGGCCTTGGGCGAAATTAGAAATTTACTGAATAAGTAATTGATTCATTCATTCCATGAATTTTTCATAAATACTTTTTAAGATGTGACACTATTCTAAGAGCCAGTGACGATACTGATGAAAGCTAGCCTCTGCCTTCAGAGTTTCTTGTTTAGTTTTATTTTTCCACATCTCTTTCTATTCCTTTATTCCACCTCTAGCCATCTTTTCTCCTACCACGCTTCCAGATCCCAAGTGCCTGCCTTCACCCTGCACAAAGTTTTTCTTTTTTTAAAAAATAAATTTATTCATATTTTATTTATTTATTTTTGGCTGCATTGGGTCTTCGTTGCTGCATGCAGGCTTTCTCTAGTTGCGGAGAGCAGGGGCTACTCTTCGTTGCGGTGTGTGGCTTCTTACTGAGGTGGTTTCTCTTGTTGCAGAGCACGGGCTCTAGGCGTACAGGCTTCAGCAGTTGTGGCATGTGGGCTCAGTAGTTGTGGCTCATGGGCTCTAGAGAGCAGGCTCAGTAGCTGTGGCACACGGACTTAGTTGCTCCGCAGCATGTGGGATCTTCCCAGGCAAGGGCTCGAACCCATGTCCCCTGCATTGACAGGCGGATTCTTAACCCCTGTGCCACCAGGGAAGCCCCCAAAGTTTTTCTACCAGTTTCTCCTGAAAGCCCCATGCAGAGGAGTGACTCCTACTCTGTTGTTCCTTTCCCCATCTCCTTGAAAATTGGCACTACTTCAGCATCAGTATTCTATGGAGATTTTGAAAGGAAAGAAATCTTATTTGTATATCATATTTAACAGTAGGTTTGCTTTCTTTTAAAAAAGGTTTAACCCACCCAAGCCAACTTGACTTTTTTTTTCTTTTTGCATATTGTATCTACTACAATATGCTCCTTGCTTTTTTTTCACTTGAATTGTGAACTGGTTTTTTTTTTTAAGGTTTATTTACTTATTTATTTATTTGGCTGCATCGGGTCTTAGTTGCAACACGCAGGATCTTCACTGAGGCGTGCAGGATCTTTCGTTGTGGCGTGCAGGCTCTTCATTGCAGCATGCGGGCTTCTCTCTAGTTGTGGCGTGTGGGTTTTCTCTTCTCTAGTTGTGGCACGCAGGCTCCAGGGTGCGCGGGCTCTGTAGTTGTGGTGCGTGGGTTTCAGAGTGTGTGGGTTCTGTAGTTTGTGGCATGCGGGCTCTCTAGCTGAGACACGTGAGCTCAGTAGTTGTGGCACATGGACTTAATTGCCCCGCAGCATGTGGGATCTTAGTTCGCTGACCAGGGATCGAACGCGCATCCCCAGCATTGGAAGGTGGATTCTTTACTACTGGACCACCAGGGAAATCTCCCAACTTGACTTTTTAAAAGTAAGTTTTTAGTAACGCAAATTGATGGACTATGTGGGGCAAATTTCTTAAGCAAGGGGGCACTTATCTGTCTTCTAGTCTACTCTGGAACCACTTCCTCTCTCAATATCTATTCCCGAGCAAAAGCCAACAACAAAAAAATCAAAACACAGCTGTGTAATTTGAAGGTTCCTTTTTGAAAGATTGACAATTTATATTAAAAAAAATTAAGATAGGAATAATAGACCTTTAAAGGGGAAGGATCTTTTCCTTAGTGATAGTCTTATCCTTTATTTTATAGCCAAAGAAACTAAAGCACAGAGGATGGCTTACTTAAGGAGACCCAGCTAGTTAGTGGTAGAGCCTGGACAAGAACTCAAGTCCCTTAAACCAGTATTCTTTATATTTGGAGATGCTGTTTCTAATAAATGGTGTTCAGTTAATACTGATCCAGGGCACACTTAAAGCATCTCCTTTCAGTAAGTTATTTTGTGTCACTTGTTACTCATAATCGTTACTTGGTGAATATATGCCAAATTCTTATTAAGAGATCTAGTAAATTAACATTTCACTATGTTTATACAGAAAACAGCTAATAAAAACAAATCGAAATAAAAAAAAAAAACTACTTACACATTACTGAAAGTCTCTCTCTGAAAATGATGCCAGATCTCAATTTGTGAATTCTGCAAGCCTTGGAGTTTGAGAAATACTGTATTAAAAAGAATAAGAATTAAGCTTAAATTAATTCCAATCAAATATTTCCCCCTAAGATGCCTGTGGATACTTAGAAGTCCTGTTAACAATGATAATTTTCAAACAAAATGGTTGCATATATTGTTTTCACATGGTTAAAGAGTCAACAAGTAATTTTCATATACCAGCTCCTCCAGAAAACACATTTCAGTCCAGAATAGACACATACTTTAAAAAAAAAAAAAAAAGCAAATAAGGGGGACAAAGAGAGAAAATAAAAAAATAAGTAAGGGCACAAAAGACTAAATGTGTACAGGAACAAGGAGAAAGAAAAACATGCCTATTTCTTAGGCATTATGTATAGTATCTCATTCCTAGAAGAAAAATGTAAGCACAAGCACAAGAGGAAGAAACCATAGCTTTATCCAACACTGAATATCCACTAATAATGGGGAAATAGCAACAACAGCAGACACCAGATTTACCTAACTTGGCTGGTGCTTGGTGTGTGTCTGGGAAGTAGGAGAGGAGTGGGGAAAAGGCCAAAATCATTTGAGTCAAGATTTGATTAAAGTGTCTTAGAATGGAACGGAGGGTGAAAAGAATGAATGAGAAGTAACGTAAGTACAATCTTATTACATTTTAGATTGCTAAAAATGGTTAAAATAGATATATATGTTTAAAAAACTAGGATAACACTCCACCTCAGATTCACTGAGTATTTTCAGTCAGTAAATATGGAGTGGTACATATATTTTTCAAATATTTCTAAAATCTTATTGCTGACAGGCAGCAAAGAAACAATGTAAATATTGACCTGCTGAAACATTTTTTAAATTCACCATCAGATTATCACAAAAATGTTCTAGCTGAAATACTCTATGTATGTAAAAACACTTGCAAATTTTGAAAACTACAGCTCCTATTTTATTGATAGAATATCAGGCTTGTTTTGATGCAATCATGAATTGTGAATGTAGTATTATAACCAATTCCAAATAAATTTTCTGCTACATTGAGTTTCTTAATATAGTACAAACATTTTGTTTTTGACCATGACTCTGTGCTCCACTAAACTTAATATTTGTTTGTTACTCAATAAACAAAGCAATGGGGCTTCCCTGGTGGCACAGTGGTTAAGAATCTGCCTGCCAATGCAGGACACACAGGTTCGAGCCCCGGTCCGGGACGATCCCACATGCCACAGAGCAACTAAGCCCGTGCACCACAACTGCTGAGCCTACACTCTAGAGCCTGTGAGCCACAACTACTGAGCCCACGAGCCACAACTACTGAAGCCCGCGCGCCTAGAGCCTGTGCTCCGCAACAAGAAAAGCCACCGCAGTGAGAAGCCTGAGCACTGCAATGAAGAGTAGCTCCTGCCCACCGCAACTAGAGAAAGCCCGCGTGCAGCAACAAAGACTCAACGCAGCCAAAAATAAATAAAATTAATTTATTAAAAAAAAAAGTATTTTGTTCAATGTTGAAAGTTTTAGATTTACAGCAGCATTCACAATATGCAATGTTTCCTCTTTGACAGTATGAACTTCCAAAACCTTTACTTTGATTCCATGAATTGTATGAAAAAATTGACCCATTATTAGAATTAACTGATTTCCCAGTACACAGATGAGACTGATATAAAACTGGCATCACTTAAGTGTTTACAAAGTTCTTCTGTTAATGGAGACAACACATCACAGCTACTGCTTCACTTTCCATACATGCATAAGAAAACTTGCAATAAAAAATGCATAAATCTATTTAGCAGAGCATCCTTTGATGTAAATGGAAAGTCATGCTCCTCAAAGTGATACGTCAATGTGCTTCCTGCAGCTATATATGTTAAATTATCTTTCAGCACAGACCCCTTTAAATTGCTATTATTTTTAATTGAACTTTTTATTTTGAAATAATTGTAGATTCATATTCAGTTGAAAAAAATAATAGAGATCTGGTATACTTTTTACCCAGTTTCTCCCAATTGTAACATCTTGCAAAATTATAGTACAATCACAGTAGGGATATTGACATTGATGCAATTCCCCTATCTTATTCTGTTTTCCCCAATTTTACTTGTATTCATTTGTGTATATGTGTTTGTGTGTGTGTACTTAGTTCTATACAATTTTATTACGTGTTGCTACATGTACTTATCACCAAAGTCAGGATACAGAACAGTTCCATCACAAGGATCCTTAGTGCTGACCTTTTATTTTTTATTTAATTATTTATTTAAAATATTTATTTATTTGGCTGTGCCGGGTCTTAGTTGTGGCATGCGGGATCTTTGCTGCCGCATGCAGGATCTTCATTGCGGCATGCGGGATCTTTTTTACTTGTGGCACGCAGGATCTAGTTCCCTGACCAGGAATCGAACCGGGGCCCCCTGTATTGGGAGTGCAGAGTCTTAACCACTGGACCACCAGGGAAGTCCCAGTGTAGACCTTTTATAAGTACGCCCACTTCCCTCCTGTCCTCCCCTCACTGTCCCTAATCTCTGTGGAGTGGTATATTTTTACCAGAGAGCACATAGGGCCAATGAAAGGAAAAGACAACTCTCTAAAAGCAATACCCTCTTACAACACAGGTGCAGAAACAAACCAGAGAAAAAAGCATATACGTGTGGAAAGACTTGTTGGTCACATTCACTCAGTCAGCTGGAACACTACATTTGAATATGATTATACAAACATAAATGCACAGACATACGTATGCACGCAAAGATAGGGACAGAGAGTGATCATCTACTAAATCACAATAAAAATCAATCCCCTTGGTTCTGAGATAAATTTTCCTATCATGAATAAATTCCAGACTGGAATCAAGAGGACAACATAAAATAATGCTACAGAACAACTACAGTGGGGATTCCTACATGTATAAGAAAATAAAAATGAGTCTTTTACTGTGTTCAGAGGTAAACCTACCCCTCCCCCAGAAATTAGGTTTGAACTAAGGTAGCAGGGACTTCCCCAGTGGTCCAGTGGTTAAGACTCTGAGCTTCCAGTGCAGAGGGAGCAGGTTCCATCCCTGGTCGGCGAACTAAGAGCCCACATGCTGTGAGGCGTGGCCAACGGAAAAACAAAACAAAACAAAACAAAACCTGTAAAACTGATATTTTTAAAAATAAAGAAAATAAAATAGCTGGTATTCCCTTGAGAAATGGATCTGGTGTAGAAAGAACAGGAACAGACTAGAAATAACTGAAGGTTAATATGCAGATACCTCTTGTCTCTCCAGACAGACTATAAACAATTCAAAGGCAGGAACCCTGTCTTTTATTTCTTTTGATTCCTCACATAAATTATAGGCGTTATAAATACATGGTAGGTGTATAAATATTTATTAAATAAATGAGGTCAGCATAGTAGAAAAAACATGTGAAAGTTAAGACACCACAGAATCATAGGATTGCAGAGCTAGGAGGCTCCTTGGAGATGTAGTTTCAATCCTTTTTAAATGAAGAAATTGAGGCATAAACATTAAACAGCTTGCGTAAGACCAAATACATCAATTTATGACTCAACTCTCATAGCTTTTAATTTGGAGTTCTTCTATACCATACTTCAATTCAAGAATGAAAGAGAAGAAAGTAAGTCCTTGGGGAGCCCTGTGTGTTAATTCGTGAATGTGGGCTTTGATGGACAAAAAAAGTTAACAGGTAAGTGGGAGAAGTTAAACTGGCTGAAGAGAGTGGGGCAATTGGCAGGTAAGAAAAAGAATGAATGACTAAAAATCAGAGAAAAGAGTAAAACAGAAAATGAAAGAAGTTGAACAAAGAGATATGGCAAGAAAAGTAATAAAAAAAGATGAGTAAAAAAATAGTGCAGAAATGGGATGGAGAAAAGTGAGAAATGGTTAGAGAGGTATGGGGAAATTGTATCCAGAGAATTTTTTTTTAATTAATTTATTTTAGGCTGCATTAGGTCTTCATTGCTGCCCGAGGGTTTTCTCTAGCTGTGGCGAGTGGGGGCTACTCTTCGTTGCGGTGTGTGGGCTTCTCTTTGTGGTGGCTTCTCTTGTTGTGGAGCATGGGCTCTAGGCATGCAGGCTTCAGCAGTTGTGGCTTGCGGGCTCAGCAGTTGTGGCTCACAGGCTCTAGAGCGCAGGCTTAGTAGTTGTGGCACTGGCTTAGTTGCTCCGCGGCATGTGGGATCTTCCCAAACCAGGGCTCGAACCTGTGTCCCCTGCATTGGCAGGCAGATTCTTAACCACTGTGTCACCAGGGAAGCCCTGGAGAATTTTTAATGCTATTTACATTCTTTTTAAATAAAGAAACTATTAGATTTATCATTCCTATAAACAATTCCCTATAAACAACTACCAGTCTCATACTGAAAATCTGTTCATATTCAATACTATATATGAAATGCAAATATATGATGCTTACCAGTCTAGAGTGAGAGGGAAGTCTGGTTTTAAATTTTGTCTCTTGCACCATCTTTTTTTTTTTTAACTTAATTTCCCATATGAATACCACTCCCACATCGCAAAGTTCTTGCCTCCTCTTTGAATTATCATAAACATTTTTTTAATGTGTTGATAGGAGTTAACTTTTTAGTATTTATTTTTATTTATTTATTTATTTGGCTGCGTTGGGTCTTAGTTGTGGCATGTAGGACCTTTGTTGCAGCATGCAGGTTTCTCTCTAGTTGTGGCTCACGGGCTCCAGAGTGCACAGGCTCAGCAGTTGTGGTGCGCAGGCCCTCTAGTTGTGGCACTTGGGCTCCAGAGTGTGTGGGCTCAATTGCCCCATGGCATGTGGGATCCTAGTTCCCTGACCAGGGATTGAACCCACATCCCCTTCATTGGAAGGTGGATTCTTAACCACTGGACCACCAGGGAAGTCCCCTGAATCATCATAAACATTTGTTAGCTGGTATCTAAAATGAATTCTTGCCACCAATGGGATGTTCCCAAAAGCTTCTCTTAAACATAAAATACCTGGTTTTTCTTCTCCATTTCATGGTTACTTGAAATAATACTCACTGGGGTGATTAAAAATACATTTTCAGAAGACAAGTAATCTAAAATTCAGTTATATTAACATATAATACAAATGAGATTCATTGATTAAAAATATCACCTTTCTTGAAAAGTAGATATCAAGATTTATAGTTCTCTCATTTGGTTAATGTTGAACATCTCACTTTCTTAACTATTTCATTTCACCACCTATTTAAATATAGTACTTTAAGCCTTTTAAAGGCTTAAAATCCACTTTTCCCCACAAACTGTAACAAGTAACATATTTATTTGTTAATAAGCACCTGAAAAGAACTTTGAGAATTAATACTTGAAAACAACTTTGAGACATCTGTTATTCTCCCACTTAATAATGACTGCTACAATTTTTTAATCTGTAGGATTTACTAGATGATCAAAGACTACAAACAAATAGTTCATACACAAGAAAACCCAAATACTTGGAAAAATTGATAGGCTTGCAAATAATTACAGAAATTAAACTTCAAGGTTTTACATCATGTCCAGTAAATTAACAAATATGGAAAAAAACATTAAACCCAATGCTGTAGTGCTGTCAAGAAATAAGCACACTTAAAAACTGTCAGTGGGGGACTTTCCTGGTGGTCCAGTGATTAAGACTCCTTGCTCCCAACGCAGGGGGCCCGGGTAGTCAGGGAACTAGATCCCGCATGCTGCAACTAAGAGCCTTCATGCTGCAACTAAAAGATCCCGCATGCTGTAACTAAAAGATCCCGTGTGCCCCAACTAAAGATCTCACGTGCTGCAACTAAGACCTGGCACAGCCAAATAAATAAATAAAACATTTAAAAAAATTGTTGGGACCTCCCTGGTGGTGCAGTGGGTAAGACTCTATGCTTTCAGTGCAGGGGGCCCGAATTTGATCCCTGGTCAGGGAACTAGAGCCCACATGCATGCCACAACGGAGAGTTTGCATGCTGCAACTAAGAATTCCGCATGCCGCAATGAAGATCCCACATGCCGCAACTAAGACCTGGTGCAGCCCAAATAAATAAATAAATACTTGACAAAAAAATTGCTAATGGCATCATGAATTAGAACAATTTTTCTGAAAAGTAATCCATCAGTACTTAAAACTAATTGTACTCTTTTTTTTTTTCTTTGGTAGGCGGGCCTCTCACTGTTGTGGCCTCTCCCATTGCAAAGCACAGTATCCGGACGCACAGGCTCAGCAGCCATGGCTCACAGGCCTAGCCGCTCCGCGGCATGTGGGATCTTCCCGGACCGGGGCACGAACCCGTGTGCCCTGCATCGGCAGGCGGACTCTCAACCACTGCGCCACCAGGGAAGCCCTAATTGTACTCTTATTAACTAATTCTATTTTGGTGAAACATCTCAAGAACATACATATATTTTTTAGTCAAACTGTTGGTCTAGATTATTTATAACCATACCTCCTTAAAGATTCATAGAAGTTTTAGAGTAAAAAAGGTAGAAAGGTAAATAGGACTTGCCCAAAATAGCACAGTTCATCACTAACAGAGCAGGGCCTAAAACTCCTTATTCCAGGTCTCTTGCTACTACATACCATGTAGACTATTCCACAGAAGCCTGAATCAATGACCCAGATTTGACAAAGATAAAGCAGATCAGGTTGGTGAGGCAAGATGACACATTGCTCCTTCTAAACATTCTGATGGCCAGGACCAGCCCTAGATACACTTCTATTCTTTAAACTCCCTTAACCTTCTTTCAGCAATCAAACCAAACTTCAGGACCTTCTCTTTCTTCTTATTCCCAGGAAAATTTTTAGTTCCACTAACTGCTGCTCACTTTCAAATTTACATCACCAACCATGACTCTCTACTGAGATCCAAAATGCCTGCATGGAGCTTCCCTGGTGGCGCAGTGGTTGAGAGTCCGCCTGCCGATGCAGGGGATATGGGTTCGTGCCCCGGTCTGGGAAGATCCCACATGCCGAGGAGCGGCTGGGCCCGTGAGCCATGGCCGCTGAGCCTGCGCGTCCGGAGCCTGTGCTCCGCAACGGGAGAGGCCACAACAGTGAGAGGCCCGCGTACCGCAAAAATAAAATAAAATAAAATAAAATGCCTGCATGATATCTCTACCTGCACATCTAATAGCCAAACCACAACTACTTCTCTGGCATATCTCCACCTTTAGACCTAAACCTACTTCTCTGCCCACACACATACTTATACTCTATTATAAATTCAGCAGGAAGGCATAAATTTGAACCTAGGACTTTGTCTGTACATGTTATCAGTCAAGGTAGTTGACAGTCTCAAGTGAATATGGGCTCCAGAAAAGAAAAAAATAAACACTGCAGGAATACAAAAGAGGGGTTAAAGAAAAAAAAGGCCAAGAATAGAACAACCTATCCCAGAGGAAACAGAATTTTTGGTCCAGACCAAACATATTTCTTAAATAAGCAGGTCAAACATCTTCAGGAAACTAAAGTAGGATATTAGGAAAATAATAAGGAACAATGAAGAATCAACTACAGATACTGGGTATTAAAAATAAAATAACTGAAATTCTAAGTCAGATAGGTTAAATAACAAAATGAATATATAGTTGAATATTATATTTGATATGAGGGAAAAAATGAGTATAGTTGAAAATAAAATCAATGAGTAGATGATCAGAATGAGATATTAAGAAGGTATAAAGCAATTGAAAATATATATTATAAAAGTTTAAAAATATGGAGGCTTGGGCTTCCCTGGTGGCACAGTGGTTGAGAGTCCGTCTGCCGATGCAGGGGACACGGGTTCGTGCCCCGGTCCGGGAGGATCCCATATGCCGTGGAGCTGCTGGACCCGTGAGCCGTGGCCGCTGAGCCTGCGTGTCCGGAGCCTGTGCTCCGCAACGGGAGAGGCCGCAACGGTGAGAGAGGCCCGCGTACCGCAAAAAAAAAAAAAAAAAAAAAAATATGGAGGCTTAAAAGAATAAGAAGACAACCCACAGACAAAGGAAATATTTGCAAAAGATGTATCTGATATAGGACTGTTATCCAAAATATATAAAGAACACTTGAAACTTGACAGTAAGAAAATTAACCACCCAATTAAAAAATGGGCAAAAGACCTGAACAGATACCTCACTAAAGAAGATATACAGATGGCAAGTAAACACATGAAAAGATGCTCCACATCATATATCATTAGGGAAATGCAAAGTAAAATAACAATGAGAAATCATCACACTCCTATTAGAATGGCCCAAATCCAGGACACTGACAACACCAAATAATGGCAAGAATCTGGGGTGGCAGGAACTCTCACTCATTGCTGGTGGGAATGCAAGATGAATCATATAGTCACTGTGGGAGACAGTTTGGCAGTTTCTTGCAAAACTAAGCATACTCTTACCATATGACCCATCAATCACGCTTCCCAGTATTTACCCAAATGAGTTGGAAACACGTCCACACAAAAACCCGCACACGATGTTTACAACAGCTTTATTCATAACTGCCACACTTGAAAAGAACTAAAATGTTCTTCAGTAGGTGAATGGATAAATGAACTGTGGTACATCCAGACAATGGAATATTATTCAGTTCTATGATGAAATGAGCTATCAAGCCATGAAAAGACATGGAAGAACTTTACATGCATATTACCAAGTGAAAAAAGCCAATCTAAAAAGGCTTTATACTATATATAATTTCAACTATATGACTTTCTGGAAAAGACAAAACTATGAAAACAGTAAAAAGATCAGCAGCTGCCAGCAAGTTACGAAGAAGGGATAAATAGCCTAATAAGCACAGAGGATTTTTAAGGCAGTGAAACTATTCTGTATGATACTACAATGGCAGATATATGTTATACATTTGTCAAAAACCACAGAATGTACAACACAAAGAAGGAACCCTAATATAAACTATGGACTTTGGTGATACTGATGTGTCAGTGTAGGTTCATGGATTATAACAAATGTACCACTCTGGTGTGGGATGTTGACAGTGGAGGAAACTGTGTTTTTGTGGTGGCAGCAGTATATGGAAACTCTCTGTAGTTTCTGCTCAATTTTGCTGTGAATCTACAACTGCTCTAAAAAATAAAGTGTATTTAAAAGGAAAAAAACTAAAAGAATTAGTTCTGAACACATATGGAGGCTAGGAAAAACAGAGCCAATATCTAAATAATAGGGCTTTCAGAATGTGAGGAAAAAACAGAGATGAGGAAATACTTGAGAAATAATGACCAAGAATTTCCAAGAATTAAAGACATAAGATGTCAGTTTGGTATAATAGATAAGAAAAAAATACCTAGACACCTTATGAGGAAGTCTTAGAACATCTCAAAGAAAAAATTCTAAAAATCCCCAGAAAGAAAAAGTAGTTCATCTACCAAAAAAAAATCTGACTCCAGACTTCCAATTAGTAAGATAATGGAGTAATATTTTCAAATGTTGTAAAAAATGAAGTTTAATATATGGTTAAACTATTATTTAAATACAAGGATGAAATAAAGATATTCTTAGGAATATAAGTACTCAGATGGCTTGCCAAGAAAGCAGCTAAACAAACAAATAAAAACTCAAACTATTGGTCTAAAGGTTATAAATCTAGGGGACTTGATAAGATATGGCAAGAAAGGGTGCGTAAATAAAGGTTCACTATTGCTAATTAAACAATGGAAGTGGGGGGAGGGAATGAAGAAGGAAAAAGAAGAAGAGGAAAAAAAAAGTGTAGTATACCCATAATAATCCTGAGTATTAAAAGACTAGAGAATGCTAACATTGTAGGGGCAGAGAGGAGGGAGAGCCTACTAAGATACATGCTTTATTCAGGAGGAAGATATATATAATCAATAAGCTTAAAAGTTTATAAATATAAATAAGAATCTAAGTAAAGGGTAACCAGTAGAAGAATAAAAACAGAATACATAATTTTCAAACTGGCACAAAAAATTATTTATCCTCAGAAATTGGAAAAGAAAAAGAAAGGAAAAAAAAATTAGTGTAAATAGAAAACACAGAATAAGATGGCAGGAATAAGTCTTAATATAATAGTAAGAGATATACTTAAAAAACTCTTAGAAAGCACTCTTGGAGGTAACATGCCAGTCTTCTTACTGATCCTTGAATGAACCAGGCATGTTCCAGCCTCAGGGCCTTTTTATCCTTGCTGCTCTCTCTGCCTGGAATAGCCTTCTCGGATGCCAGCTGAGCCAGCTGCATCTTCAGGTCCTTCCTTCTAAAAAGTCACCTTCTCCGTGAGGCTTTCCATGACCACCCTATTTTAAAATTTCAACAATTTCCCACACCCAGTACTTCATATTTGCTCTTTCCTTGTTTTAATTTTCCCACCTTATTCCTTTTCACTATCTAACATGCTACATATTATACATATTCATTTCATTTATTATCTCTCTCTCTTTCCTCAAGATTAGGAAGTTCAAAAAGGGTAGGAATTTTTCCATTTTAGTCACTGCTATATAACCAGCGCCTAGAACAGTGCCTGAAGAATAGTATGTGGTCAATTTGTTGAATGACTGAATAGACAAATCAAGGTGTCCATAAGTAAAGGAATCATTTTAAAATGTGGCAGATGCCATGATTTGAATATCATGTAACAGTCAGAAGCAACGATAATAGATGTAAACGTAGCAACATAGATAATTTTTTAAAATGTAGTGTTGAATTAAAATAGTATAAAACAAAAAGGAATCTAAAGCAAAATATCATTTATATAAATTAAAAATACATACCTAAAACAGCACTATAGTTTTGAAAAATATATCCAGGATGACATGCTAAGTAAACATATTAAAGTAGATATCTTTGGGGGAAAGGGAATGGGAGTGAAGATGGAGGGTAAAAGTAGATAAAATAAAATTAAAGCAGGCCCCCACACAGGCCAATGACGAAAGTGAACCATGAAATCAGAAATATGATTAAATCAATTCTCTATACTTGAGGAGCCCTCACCCCACTTGCTCCCAAAAAGAGCTATTTAGCCACTGGTTTCAGCAAAACTCAAATCACTGTGACCTAGAGAAGACCCATTTCAGTGAAGTGTTAGTAAGAAGAAAGCCCAACTGGAAAGAGCTGAGGAGAGAATGCGGGGTGAGGAAGTATACATAACCCTTTGCAGAAGTTTCGATGTAGAGGGGAGCAGGGAGATGGAATGGTAACTTGAGAAGACATGGAATCAACAGAGGACTTTTTTAAATAAATAAACAAAATTAAAGGGGGGGTATGCCAAGGGCAATCATCCAGCAGAGATGGAAAATGAGGATGAAGAAAAGAAAGATAACTGTAAAAGCCTTGAGAAAGTATGAGAGGATGGGATCCAAAACTGAGGACCAGATCACAGAGACAAGGATTTATCTCTTATTAAGCTTTCCATAATAATATGTTTAACAATGATTTTTCTGAATATGCAGGCTTTGGTGATGTGGGTTCTAACTTTTTTGGGGTCATGAACCTCTTTGAGAATCTGATTAATGCTATGGGTCTTCTCTCCCTTAAAATACACATACAGATATTCAGATAGAACTTTACATACAACTTTAGGGGGGTCACTGAGCCATGCTCCCCAAGCTAATCCATACACAAGTCTGTTCGGGGGTTTTTTGTTTGTTTTTACTTTTTAATTAACATATACATATAGATAAGTACAACTCTAGGAAAGTAAACACAATACCACCATTACAAATACCTCTCAGGTCAAGAAATAGAACAGTATCAGTAACTGGAAGTCCCCAATCCCCCTTCAACCTTCCCCAAAAGAACCACTATCTTGAACTAGTTTTGTCTGTTTCTGAACTTTATATATATAAATGGAATGTGGAAGGATTCTTACAGTATGTGTATGGTCCAGTTTTTTTCACTCTACAATAGGTTTTTGAGATTCAGTCATACTCGTATGTGTAGCAGTTTGTTCATTTTCACTTCTGTATAGTTTTTCATTTTGAAAATATCATAATCTTATGTATCCATTCCATTGTTAATAGACATTTGGCTTGTTTCCAATGTTAGGGTATTATAAATAATTACAAAGTCATGTGTAAATTATTGTACATGTTTTTTGATGCACAAATGCATGCATTTGCCAAAAATACCTACAAATATAAGTGCTAGGATACAGGGTGAGTGTATACCCAACTTTGGTACATAATGCTAAACAGTGTTCCAAAGTAGTTGTAATAAGACCTTATATTGGGGCTTCCCTGGTGGCGCAGTGGTTGAGAGTCCGCCTGCCGATGCAGGGGACACGGGGTCCGGGAAGATCCCACATGCCGCGGAACAGCTGGGCCCGTGAGCCATGGCCGCTGAGCCTGCGCGTCCGGAGCCTGTGCTCCGCAACGGGAGAGGCCACAACAGTGAGAGGCCTGCGTACCGCAAAAAAAAAAAAGACCTTATATTGGATGGGTAAGATGGCTTAGGAAATAAAAATTTGTTTTTTGCAAGCAGAAACATTTCTCTGACGGACCTCTCTAAAATATTAGTTTGTTGTTGTTTTGTTTCAATTAAGTCATTGCTGAATACAACTATATGAACACTATAAAAAGAGAAGTTAAGTGCTCGGCAATCAGTTTGGCCAAGCTCAAATCCTAGCTCCAGTTAGTGTTAGATTATCATACAAGCAAATAAACATGTGCTTAGGTTATGGTAAAAAAGTGCACCAAGAAAAGTTTAATTCAAATAATTTTATTTAAATAATTTAACAATGAGGGATCGTCATTTTAAGAAATCAGAACTTTGCTGATTTTGCTTATCTTTATTTGATGGTTTGGAAATGATTTTGTTCTGAATTATAGAAGTAGCATCATAATCACTTTGAGACTTGATGATGTAAAGGTTTAGAGACAGGAAATTATGACTCTGATTCTCTCAATCATTCATCTAATAAACATTTACCAAATGTTTATTGAAAAGGACATGCGTCAGCGTTTTATTTTTGACCATCCAGCATCTGAACTCCTTTACTATATTTAAAAAATCTGCCACTGTGTGTGTCTTGGAAGGAAGGTAAGCCCTAGAGTCAACCATGGAAGCCAAAAAGACCAGATACTTGCTTTGCTATTTAGGAACCAGGCACATAGATTGGTCAATTAGATGCTTTCATGAAGAATTTGACTCTAGAGCTAAAGCTGCAGAGACAGTTTAAAATTCATTCTTACGGCAGTGACATACAGTACCCAGAGGCAGTGTTCCAGCAATGGCATCCAGCATCCTGTGGAGTCAAAGGTATCTTAAACAAAAAGGACATTTCTGTGGCATTACTTTGGCTATGGACTAGCCCTGAGGTTGATTAGTTGGTTTCCTATTTGTTCTCAGAGTCTGGTTCTCCAGTCTTTCAGTCATTTCTGTAAGCTAACTAATATCTTTACAATAAATTCTTTTTAACCAAAGTTGATCTCTGTAGTTTGCAAACAAGAATCCCAAAATGGCAACCTTACCATATGCCAGGCTCTGTACCAGGCACTGGGAACACAAAGACAAATAATTTATGTATGGCCTTGCCTTACAGGAGTTTAATAGAGAAGGCAGACAAGTAAACAAACAATCACTGTAAGTGATAAGACTATAACAGAAGTAATCACAGAAAGCACAAGAAGGACACACAGTTTGGGCTTCAGGAGTCAGAAAAGAAAGAGCTATCATCTAAATCTTGAAATATGAGTAGGGTAATAGAGGAGAGATGGAAGGGCATTCCAAACAAAAGAAGCAACAAATAAGAGGCATATGGCCTTTTCTTTGCTCATCACTTCCTTCCTACACAGTATCAAAAGCATAGTTGAAGGATAAAAGTGACAAAAGGCAGACTGATAGATTTGTGGAAGGGGATGAGAAACAGTTACAGTTTGTGACCTGGGTGACAATAGTGGCATTTTTGAGCTTGCTACAGGAAAACAACCTCATACTCGAAACACACACACTCACCATCACCACTCCCACCACCGCAAAGCTGGCCACAACTATCTTTTCTCTCCTTCTCACCTATCTCAGTCACTTCTCAGAACAGTCAACTATGGACCTCTGGATTTGGGGTTTGGGGATTTTTTTTTTTTTTTTGGGTGGTTGGTTATCTGTGACAGCTGTGGAACAGGAGTCATGAATGGGTGGATAAAGCAATTGAAAAGAGAAGTAAAGGCATTAATCAACTGATCAGAGTAGTGAAGCAAAAAGCATTCTGCCAACTGCTCACACTCCTTTTGCTTAAAGGTAGGTACGACTCTACAGGAGAAAAAAACTGACGTAAAGTATTTTACAAAATAATTGTGTGTGTAATTTCAGTACTGACATAGATCATTTTTAGAGACTTATCTTTTAAAATTATACTAGGCTTATGCTATGTATTGTTTTCACTGTTTACTTTTATAAAAACTGTGATATTCATAAGTTTTATAAGCCCTTGCATTTTCAGTCATCCACTGTATGGAGTTCTATGCTTGAACAGGAGAAAAATAACCATAAAAGTAAACTAACCAACCAACCACTATCAGAAAAATTTGATAAAGGAGCCTGAAAGCAAATGATCAGTGAAGACTCATTTTCAAAAGTGACATCACAGTTACAAACAAAATGATGAGTATTCTAAAATCTATAATCCTCCTTTGAAAAAAGAAGTATGCACTATCACGTGAAGGACAGATATGAAAAAGTAAGTTTTCATTTTAGCTTCAGTAAATTGAATGATGTAAAATTCACTTCAGTCATACCAAACTCCACACCACCTTTGTAAATTCAGTTCTTTCTGCCAGAATGCCCGTTCAAATGGCCAGCTCCTGTGTAATATTTGAGACATGCTCTTTGAAGCCCTTCCTGATCCCCTTCCCTAGAAGAGATTGTCATTCTCTTTCCTTATACTTTAAGACCATCCTGTACGTATCTCTATTACAATTATCACATTAACACTGTAATCATTTCTTTGAACATCTACTCTTGTCAACTAGATTAGGAATTCTTTGAGAGTAGGCAATGTTACATCTCTAGCTCTGTAAATATGTTTTAGCACAGTCCCTAAAAAAGGACAGGTAGTCAGTAAACGTTTGTTAAATAGAAAATGACATG
This sequence comes from Pseudorca crassidens, assembly GCF_039906515.1. Classification (NCBI taxonomy): domain Eukaryota; kingdom Metazoa; phylum Chordata; class Mammalia; order Artiodactyla; family Delphinidae; genus Pseudorca; species Pseudorca crassidens. The sequence goes on from NC_090296.1 coordinate 113,960,874, forward strand.
ATGTATTAATAATAATATTAATATAAGATTGTGTTCATGAAATAGCATGATTCAAACTTCAAATTCTATATGCAGAAGCTAAAAAATCCGCTCTTATTTGAAAAAGGGAGATATTTTTATAGCTTTCAGAATAACCACCTATGGACTGGGGATGAAATTAAGTTCTTTACTACTACATAAAGCTAATGAGTGGTCTCCTTTTTATTTCAGAAAACCTTAATTTTATTTCACGTTATTTAGCATTCCTTTGCAATCACCACCTTTTATGGTATCTATGTAGCCTACTGACATACCCCTCCCCTGAGAGTTGTATGCCCTGTATGCACTCCCCTATCATAGAAATGGGGCCTGAAAAGTTCTCTAAAACCTTGGTTTCATCTGCCATAGCTGATTGGACCAGACATAGACATTTGCCTCAAACTGGATTTTTTCCCAGGGTTTAGCATGGGATCACAGAACCATGAGTGAATTTAAGAATTTAAGAGTTAGAGGACTTGTTTGGCCATGCGCAGTGGTAAAAGACAACATGCAGAGAGAAAAACGATGCAGACAAGTAGGGAGAGGCAGAAGAGATAATGCTGCCCCAGGGTGGGGAGAAAACAGTTGCCTGAGTTACTGATGAGTTTCCAGTTCCTGGTTCCCCTCCCCCTCATGAAGCCTGGTTGTACTTCTACCTTCAAAGTACAGTACTGTGAAATCCCCAGTACGCTTGCCATCAACACTAATTCCTTTTTTTGAGTAAATTAGTTTGAATTTCATTTCTAATACTCACAAACAAAAGAAATTTGATTTTAAAAACCTCAAAAAAGAAAAGGTCAAGTAGGAATATAATAAAAATGTCAGTTAACCAGAGGAGAAAAAAAAAAACCCTTGTTACATTGGTATCTTCAGGCATTTCTCAGCGTTAAGAAAATGAAAAATATTCACCAACCATAACAGGTTCAAACAACAACCTATAAATCCAACTTCAGCATAGTTGTGAGTCAGTATGAATAAAATTATATTTCAAAGTTCAGGGGAAAAAAGAGAGATTAAAGAATAGGGAGTATCTCAGAGCTTATTAGAACAAATTATTTTATAAAGAGAAATAATACCACTTACTACAATTTTGACCAAAAAGGGGGTGGGAATATGTCTTTTCTCGTGATAACAGCCAGTCCTATCTAACAAGCCTAAGTATCATTTATACCGTTTTCCCCATCCATCTATACGCTTTTCTCATACAAACATGGCACTTCAGAGTCCTCAACTAAAATGCTCAGTGGCAGAAGACAGTGACCTTTAAAAAAAAGGAAGCATTTTCCAACAGCACAGTCATTCTATGGCATTAGTTTCTAAAAAAAGACTGATATATTAGGTTTTCCATTTTTCTTTGAAATTAGTTTATTAGTAAGAAGTTTCCTTTGGCAACTCAGACTTTAAAAGAAAAACTAGTTTCTTTAGTATTTTCAAAGGGATAGTGAAGAAGAATGAATATTGATAACTTCTGTTCAAAATAAACGTTTATAAGAAAAACTGACTAGTTTCACATAATCAAGATTTAGCAAGACTGGGAAAATCTACAAATGCAACAGCAAGTTCAGAGATAAAAACAAACAAACCAAAACAAACAGTACTTCTATCAAATTTGCCAAGCTTATACAGACAGTTCTGGTGTTCAGAAAAAAATGAGACGTTAAAGTAAAAGGAAAGGCTTATGAAAAATTGAACAGTGATTGCCATAAAAAAGATTTTAAGTAAACAAGTCCCAATTGTTTACAATAATGGAAGAAGGCAGAGGCATCGATCATTTTTTAATGACTTATATTGCCTCCAGACTGTGTTTACTGAAATTACATTTGATTATGAGTGTTCAATATTCTCAGAATTTATTTTAAGCCAAGGAGTGAAGGGATAATGTGCAGGTTTGACTCTGAAGTGGGAATATTTCCAGTTTCCCCATTCTACCCCGTTGTTCAATCTTTCTCTGCAACATACTTCAGTTTATCTCCCAAATTAATAAAAAGCACAATATCAGCAGAGCTATCACCCTCACACCTTAATCCATAATAGGAAAGGCTGGTTAATGCTACAGGATAGGCTATATGAAGACTAAGCATAAATAAAGGGCATTCCTAGAGTTTAAACAGTGTTATTAATAAGAAAAGTGTGCAAGAATTTAAAAAACTAATTAAGTAGAACAATTAAGAAATGCTAATCATCATTAATGCCAATTTCAAATTTGTGACAGAACACCAAATGCTGGAGCTGCAAGAAAGACTAATGGTTAGCTCGCCAAGACATTCTCAAAAGCTAGGAATTTGTCTTTCATTTTAAAACCCAGGATTAGTTGGTTTGTTTATTCATTCCCTAATTCTAGGACAGTGGGGGGACTCGAATACATAAATTAAAACATTCTAAGGGCAGCAATGTCTATAACACATTATTTACTAAACACTAAGTAAATTTAAGCTTCACAACAATCTTATGAAGACATCATTATCTTCATTTTACAAGGGAAGAAACTGAGGTACAGGGAGACAGCACAGATAGTCAAATAGCAAAGTCAGGTTTGCTAACCCCAGACAGTTTGGGTCCAGAGCAACTACTTTATACTGCCTCTCCAATACTAAAATAATTCATTCAACAAATTCTTAACTGAGTATCTTCTCTTGTGCCAGACACTGTTCTTGTTGCTTGAGACATAACATAGTTACTACCAGATTATTTCAGAAGGAACTTGACAATCCAGACAAGAGTATGGGTCTGACAACCCACAAAATGGGAGAAAAAATTTGCAAACGAAGCAACTGACAAGGGATTAATCTGCAAAATATACAAACAGCTCATGCAGCTCTATGTCAAAAAACCAAACAACCCAATCAAAAAATGGGCAGAAGATCTAAATAGACATTTCTCCAAAGACAACACACAGATGGCCAAAAAGCACGTGAAAAGATGCTCACATTGCTAATTATCAGAGAAATGCAAATCAAAACTACAATGAGGTATCACCTCACACTGGTCAGAGTAGCCATCATCAAAAAGTCTACAAACAATAAATGCTGGAGAGGGTGTACAGAAAAGGGATCCCTCCCACACTGTTGGTGGGAATGTAAATTGGTACAACCATTATGGAGAACAGCATGGAGATTCCTTAAAAAACCAAAAATAGAACTACCATATGATCCAGCAATCCCATTCCTGGGCATATATCTGGAGAAAACTCTAATTCAAAAAGATACATGCACCCCAATGTTCATAGCAGCACTATTTACAATAGCCAAGATATGGAAGCAACCTAAATGTCCATTGACAGATGAATAAGATAAAGAATATGTACTACTTATATACAATGGAATACTACTCAGGTTTCAATACTAAAAAGAATTGAAATAATGCCATTTGCAGCAACATGGATGGACCTAGAGATTATCATACTAAGTGAAGTCAGACAGAGAAAGACAAATATCATACGATATCACTTATATGTGGAATCTAAAACAAATGATACAAATGAACTTATTTACAAAAGAGAAACAGAGTCACAGATATAGAAAATAAACTTATGGTTACCAGGGGGGAAAGGGGGGAAGGGATAAATTGGGAGATTGGGATTGACATATACACACTACTATATATAAAATACATAACTTGGACTTCCCTGGCGGCACAGTGGTTAAGAATCCACCTGCCAATGCAGGGGACACAGGTTCCATCCCTGGTCCAAGAAGATCCCACATGCTGCGGAGCAGCTAAGCCCATGAGCCATGACTACTGAGCCTGCGCTCTAGGGCCCGCATGCCGCAACTACTGAAGTCCGTGTGCCTAGAGCCCGAGCTCTGCAACAAGAGAAGCCACCGCAATGAGAAGCCCATGCACCGCAATGAAGAGTAGCCCTCGCTTGCCACAACTAGAGAATGCCACGCGCAGCAATGAAGACCCAACGCAGCCAAAAATAAATTTTAAAAAAATATTTTTAATAAAAATAAAATAGATAACTAATAAGGACTACTGTATAGCACAGGGAACTCTACACTCGATATTCTGTGATGACCTATGTGGGAAAAGAATCTAAAGAAGAGTGGATATATGTATATGTATAACTGATTCACTTTGCTGTACAGCAGAAACGAATACAACATTGTAAATCACCTATACTCCAATAAAAATTTTAAAAAAAAAGTATGGGTCTGAAAAGGCTTTCTGGAGGAGATAAAGCCTATGCTGAGTCTTAAAAGATGCAAAGGAGTTAGGCAAAAAGAAAAGGGAAGAAGAAAATGAAGTCATTCCAAGGAGATGGACTACATAAGCAACGGTCAACAGTTCAGAACTAGCATGTACATTCAAGGAATCTTCAAAAAGTAGTTTTTTATGGCTAGAGTGGAAAATGGAAAGCAGAAATTATGAGTTAAGATAGAGAACCAGTCCCAAATCATGATGAGGCTTAATGACCTGGTAAAGAGTTCAGACTTTATTCAGTTGACAATGGGGTGTTAAAGAAGAATTTTCTAACTGTGTTTTAGAATTACCAGTCCAGCAATTCTGATGTGAATATTACAGAGGTAAAAATGAAGACAGGAAAACCAGTGAGAAAGTAAGGAAGTAGTTCCTAATAAGGCAGTGGCTGAAACAGGGATACTAGGGAAATGATCGATTCAAAAAATATTCAGGTGGCAAAATCAGCAGAATGAATAGTAAATGAATGTATGTGAGGAGAGAGAAAGAGGGAGGAAACATGAAAGACTCCAAAGTTCCTTGAATGATGAAGTCAATAGTCCAGATGTCTTTGAAAAACAATAAATCAAAGAAAAACTTTAGATAGGTAAATAAGTTCAATTTGGACAAACGGAGTTTAAAGTGAAGATACATAAGCAGTTAGATAAGACAATCTCTGACGCTTTGAATACTAATGCTGGAAAAACAGCTTGGTGGGTGATTGGTAGATACACAGTAACTGAAACCACAGGGATAACTACGACTTGCTTACTGTAAAGGCTGAGAAGGGCAACTGGCTAACCCTGGGACCACCACTTCTTTTGGGACAGGCAGAGGAAGGCAAGCCCTCAAAGGGAATGATCAACACAATGAGAAGCTCCAGGATAAACAGAAGAGGGCAGCAGGGTGGAAGTCAAGGGGTTGAGTTTCTTGAGAAAATGGCCAACGGTATTACTGTCATTGGTTACTTTAGCAAGAGCAAGTTTAGTGACATAAGAAGTAGAAATTAGAGCTTCCCTGGTGGCGCAGTGGTTGAGAGTCCGCCTGCCGATGCAGGGCACACGGGTTCGTGCCCCAGTCTGGTAAGATCCCACATGCCGCGGAGCGACTAGGCCCGTGAGCCATGGCTGCTGAGCCTGCGCGTCCGGAGCCTGTGCTCCGCAATGGGAGAGGCCACAACAGTGAGAGGCCCGCGTATCGCAAAAAAAAAAAAAAAAAAAGAAGTAGAAATTAGACTGCAGTGGGATAAAGAGTAAATGGGAGAGAAAAGACGTAATTTCAGCCAATGCAGATTACCATATCAATTTTCTCATCTATAAAATTGAGGTAATGGGTTATTTTGAGCACTAAATGACTTACTACATGTAACCTCACCTGTAAGTAACGCTACAGGCCCTCATGCTCACTGCACGTAGCCACACTGGGTGTCTTTCTGTTCTTATCTCAAACTCCTTTTCATGGGAAGGCTTTGCACTTGATATTCTCCCATAAGAATCACTCTTTCCTCAGCTCTTCACATAACTGGCTCTTTCTCATCTGTCAAATATCATCTCCTAAGAGAGGACTTCCCTAAGAAGTACCCTAAGGACCCTCTCAGTCATTCTCTCACATCATTGTGTTTTACTTCCTCTGTAACTCTTACAACACTTTGAACATTTCTTATTTAGAGGTAATATAGCAAAGTGATTGAGAGTGTAGGCTCCACAATCAGACTGGCTACATACGAATTCCAGCTCTGCCATTTACTAGCTATGTGACTGTGGTCAAGTTGCTAAATCTCTCAGTGTCTTAATTTCCTCATCTTTAAAAGGGGCAAAATAATAAAGTACTTACCTCACAGACTTCTTGAGGGAATTAAATGAGTTAATCCATATAAAATTACTGTAAGAATACAGGTAGATTCTGAGCACTCAAATATTATTATATATTTGTTTACTTGCAAGGATCTTAATGCTCCACTAAACAGCATTTCTCAAAATGTACTATGAAAAATATCTGAAGCTGGAATAACTCTAAGTCCAAATCATAAATATATCAACCAATAACCAAATGACAGAGTACTATTCTGACTAAACCTCAGGAAGTTTTACTTTCAGAAAAGGGATTTTTTTTTTTTGGCCACAAAAGTCAGAGACAAAGAAAACCATACAGAGCTAAGGCTCTGTAATTAGTAAGGGAAATTTTTTTGATAAGTTTTATATATATAATTACTTGTAATTTAGACCAGCCTATAAGAAGTAAAATTAAAATATGGAGGACAGAGAAAAAAAGGTTCTGAAAGGTCCTGACCTAAGTAACTTTGGAAAATAGTGTTTTGACTGGGAACTCTAAACGACAAAAGGATTTAAAAAAAATATAAAACTTCTCTAGTTGTTAAAGTCATTTCTCACCGGGATATGATTAACAATTATGAAACTGTGCATGTATAATGAGACTGAACAAACAAGTAAGTGGACTGCGGATGATGAGAACCAGGTTTCTCATTTCTGGAGAGTAAGGTTACAGATAAGCATGGGGGTAAGGATAGAATGAACCATGTGGTACTGAAGCAGAGTCAAAGACATCAGTATGAACTCATGTTTAGCTTCATTTAGATCCAGATGGACATATAGGTAAAAAAAAGTTATATATCTGTATACATGTGTTAGTATACATACATATATTTCCTAGGTCTGTACACTGAGGTCTAAAAGCAATGATATCCCAACAGCAATGAGCATACTCAGTGCCCAAATCTTGGTTTCTAATATCCTTCTCTAATAAAAGTAACTAGGGATCCTTGAAGAAATGGTTGATTACAGGGCTGGGGCAGGGAATATAAAAGATTAGCCTGGAGCATCTTGTAGTGCCAGAAAGTATGGAAGTGCTCAAAAAAACAAAACAATGGTTTATGTCTTGTTGGTCACAGGAACCAACCTGAAAGAGGTAGAACAACTTGAGCAACAAAATAAGGTAGTATAGGAGTATAACCCAAATTTAGAAATAAATATACATAAGTCCATATTGATATAAACGATTAAATAAATAAATGGGGGAGAAAAGGAAAATCTCCCTTAAAGAAGAATCCCAAGTAATTTTGTAGATACTCACCCGTCGAGGAGTTAGAGCTTAACTTCCTATCCACTGAATATGGTCTGCACTTAGTAACTTATTTCCAAAACGCAGCATATAGGAAAACTTTACAGTAGAGAAACCTGGCAAGCACTACCTCAGCCAGGTGATCAAGGTTAAAAATATCAGTGATAAGTCATATTGATGGTATGTACCCTTGATACGATATAATGAGAACAGCATTTTATCTCTGCAGTCATCCTCCCCAAAACCCATAACCCTAGTCTAACTATGAGAAGAAGATCAGACAAACCCAAATTGAAGGACATGCTACAAAATCTCTGACCCATACTCCTCAAAACTGTCAAGGTCATCAAAAGCAAGGAAAATCTGAAAAGCTGTCACAGACCAGAGGAGCCAAAGGAAACATAATGACTAAATGTAGTGTGGTATTCTGGATGGAATCCTGGAACTGAAAAAGGACATTAGGTGAAAACTAAGGAAATGTGAATAAAGTATGGACTTTAGTTAATAGTAATGTTCCAGTGTTGGTTCCTTAGTTGTGACAAATGTAAAACAGAAGTGTCGGATATTAGCAATAGGGGAAACTGGGTGCAGGGGATGTGGTAACTCCCTGAAACTTTTCTGTAAATGTAAAACTATCCTAAAATTAAAAGTTCATTTAAATAAATTAATAATAATAATAACAATAGCAGGGAAGTTATTGCCTTAACCAGACTGACTTTAGTCCTTTAAGTCATGTATAGAGGGTTGGACAAAAACAGAAACAGTTAGTACTATGCAAAACAATCTCAACACTGATGAACAATTTATAATACTGTATATGTAAGTGCCTAAAGTCATTTCATATGTGCATATTTTTATTCCTTAGTTGATAAGGACTTTAGGAGCAGAAAACTCTCCTCTAAGCAGGAAGCCACTCAAATTTTAGACTAAAACAAAACTGTCGTACTAATTATTATTAATAAAAATTCCACCTGGTTTTTGAAGTCCACAAAATTGAAATAGTTTTAGTTAAAATATATCCACAGTACATTACTGAAACATTTTCTCATAGTTTCAGAGGGAGAGAAATATAACTATACATATTTTATGAAAGTACATTGGGAAGTTCACTAATAACAATATACTATAATGTAAAATTCACAATAACTTGGGTCCATAATGGTCACTGTTCAAGAGATTTGTAAACTCCAAAAATAAAAAGAACACTTCACTAACGTTTGTAACTATCTTGAACATATTTAAAAACCAAAAAACCTATTACAAAAAAGTCTAACAGAAAATGTGTAAAGGATATAGGCAAATCACTGAAGAGTTAACCAAAAATGCCCATATAATGCCGTGGAGCAACTAAGCCAGTGAGCCCCAACTACTGAGCCTGTGCTTAAGAGTCCCCAAGCAACAAATACTGAGCCCGCTGGCCTAGAGACCGTGCTCCGCAACAAGAGAGGCCACCGCAATAAGAAGCCCACGCACCGCAAGGAAGAGTAGCCCCTGCTCACTGCAACTAGAGAAAGCCCGCGTGCAGCAACAAAGACCCAAAAGCAGTCAAAAAAAAAAAAAAAAAGTCCATACATAAGAAAATATGAAGGGAAATAAAAATAGAACACAAATGAAATGCCATTTCAGATGGCAATCAGATTGGAAAAATCCAAGAGTCTGACAACACCAACTGCTGGTAAAGATACGGAGAAATAGAAATTGTTTGTCAGTATCCTATAAACACCCTGTAAAGGGGAAAAAGTATATACCCTAAGACCCAACAATTTGACAATCAGGTATATGACCTGGAGAAACTCTGGCATGTTGCTTGAGGAGATGCAAGGATTTCATGAGGCACTATTTATAACAGATAAAAAATGAAAGCAATCTAAATGCTTATCAATAGAAGAAATGACAAAATGCAGTATATTTATTCAATGGAACACTACAAATCAGTAAAAAATGAATGAACTAGACCTATAGTGCCAATAAGAATTGAGGGGAAAAAAAGTAAAATAAAGAAAACAAGTTTCAAAATGTGTATACCATGACATAATCATATTAATAGCTGGTTAAATTTACCAGCACACTTAAAAAAAAAAAAAGTACCAGGCACAGTTTTAAGCAGCTTATATAAATAAACTCATTTACTTTTTACAACAACCTTATGTGGCAGACATTTCTATTATCCAGATTTGATAGATGAGGACAATGAGGCACAGAAAACTTTTAAAACACGCCTGAGGTCACAAAACTATTAAGTAACAGAGTCAAGATTCAAACCTAGGGAGTTATGTCTCCAAAGTCCACACTCTTCAAAAGCATCCAAAGCAATGTCATGTACTACTCAAATACATACAATTTATTAAAAGGTAAACTGGAAGGATACACATCAAATTTATCACAACAATTGCCAGGGAGGGGATGTAAGGAGAGAAGGAAAGAGGATGAAATTGGGGAGAACAAAAGGGGCTTTAACTTTATCAGCAATGTTCAAGTAAAATATAAAGTTCTACGCCGCTCTTTTAGAATTCAGTGTGATACCGATGACTTATGTGGTTCTTTTATATTAAATGCACATCTCAAGCAAAAATGAAAAAAATGTCAACGTTTTGTATGGTATGTGCATTGTTCACTACTTTTTGTAATTTTCTGTATTTTTTAAACTTTCCAAAAACAAAATGCCTCCTCTATAAAACAATATTATAACAAAAATAAGAAGAGTGACATCCCTGGTGGCGCAGTGGTTAAGAATCTGCCTGCCAATGCAGGCGACACTAGTTTGAGCCCTGGTCTGGGAAGATCTCACATGCTGTGGAGCAGTTAAGCCCCTGCGCCACAACTACTGCTCCTGCACTCTAGAGCCCGCAAGCCACAACTACTGAGCCCATGTGCCACAACTACTGAAGCCCGTGTGCCACTGCAATGAGAAGCCCGCGCACCACAACGAAGAGTAGCCGCCGCTTGCCGCCAACTAGAGAAAGCCCACACAAAGCAATGAAGACCCAACACAGCCAAAAATAAATAAATAAACAAATAAACAAATAATTTTTAAAAAAATAAAAAGAAATTTAAGCAATTTCCAATCTCCATATTTCAGGTTTTATTTGGAAATGCAAACAGCTAAACTGTGAGTTTATGTATGTATATATACTTTAACATACATATGGAAAATGCATTTTTACAGGGCTCAAAAGAGTTATACTAGAAGTATATCAGAAACAGTATCTCTTACTTTACATTTTGATGACTCACTCTTCTCAGGGAAAATGAAGTATATATAGCACTAGCAAGAAAACTCCCTTGACACCTTTCTACCTCTTTTTTCTGCTGCTTTCTACTTGTTGGTGGTTTTTAAAAGAAGGAAGCAAGAAGAAAGTACCAAGAAGTTGTCACGTACTTTAAAAAATAACAGCAGCCATAGATGAACTTATACGCAGCCCTTCTGAACTTAAGATTCCCCCACATACAATCAAGTAATGTTCCAAAAATTTATTTGTAAATTGGTTGTCTGGAACTCAGAACATACTTTCCCATAAAGAAAGTTAAAAGAGGATGTGAGCACCAGGAAAAAGATACTGCCTGAGGTGCCAGGGCATGAGCAGTGGGACAGAAAAAGCAGAGTATACAATATGCACTGATGAACCAAGAAGAAAAGAAAGGTTCTCTACCAGAGTCTGAGGTTAGAAACTACATTTCATTCATTCACCTTTGTATACTCAGTGACTAGCAAAGTACCTGGCACCTCATAAACATTCACAAACCGCTGACTGATGAGGTAATGAGGAAAAGACTTAAGTCAAGCAGTCCATCAATAGGTGGCACTGGCAACACAGAACAGTTAGGGTGTAAGACACAAACAGAAAAGAAGTTGAAGAGTAACGATGTGCATTAATAGGAGCATCCACATATGGAAAACTATTACCAGGCTGGTGCTGGTAGCTAGGAGAATGCCTTCACCTGTATTATTGGCTGTTTCCATTATTGTGTATATTGCATAAGCACCGTATTTTCAGTTAGTTTGGCTAATAATGAATCATAAGGTAGTTTCTCTGTTGGGGCGGTGGTTATGTGGGATTTTCAGGATTTTCTCCTCTGACTCTTGAAAATATTTTAATGTCATTTTAGTGATTATTAGAGTAATACTATTCAGAAGACAGAACAAAGTACAAACACTAAAATAGAAGTTACCTATAATCCTATCATCCAGAGATAATGTCTTTTAATATTTTATGTACTTCCTGCCAATCATTTTGCCATATATGTGATATATTATAAGTAATAACATAGTAATTCCTTATATTCTGATTTTTATCTCAAGATTATATTGTGCTTTCTCATGTTAGTAAATATTTTTTAAAATGACTTTTAATAACTGCATTTACTACATAGATTAACCATCATTAATTTCACTAATCCTCTATTATATGGCATTTTAACTATTACAAAATTTTCACTATTATAGTAACAACTATATAAATTAATCCTTTCTTATGTATAAAGTTCTACACTGCTATTATAGAATTCAAAGTGGTAATTATGATACACAGTAATAAGTAATAAAGTAATAAGTAATAAAGCATGGAGTGCTTGACTTCCCCCAACCCACAAATTCTACTGAGCAATAATCAGTAGGACACTGAACAAACAAACGAGAAAGGAAGAAATTTTATCAAGTTTTCTTCATTCTCTTCTTCTACACCTCGTAGGAAGGAGGAAAAAGTCCTGAAAGGTAAGTCTCTTATATCAGAGAGGACAAGAACAGCAAGCCAATCTTCCTGCTACAGCCACTTCTGTTTTCCACTTAGAATAAGGAGCCATCAATTTAAATAGGAATAAACAAGATTTATAATATATCAAACACCTCTGTTTGTATTGGTGCTTAAATCTAGGTTTTCATAGTAAGTAGACTGCTTAGAAAAATTCTGCAAACAGAAAAGATAATGTAACTAATATATCACTCAGTGAGAACACAATTTTATTTTACAATTCCTCCATGATTTTTATTATTTTTTGAATGAATTAGAAAATGTCATGTACTCTATTTCTTCCTTCTTATAGCCTCCCAATTATTCCAAATTTTATTCAAGCTGCCACAAATAGGTCAACAGCTCCAGGAGCTTAAGAATCAATAACTATTTAAGCCAGTGGTAATTCATGTGGAAAAGTTCAGAACAAATCAGCATCAGCTTCCTGGCTCTCTTGCACAATCAGAAAATTTATATCGCTTCACCAATTTTCAAAAGTGTAAATTTGTGTACATAAATTTAAAACTCAGGCCAAATTTTACTTACATTTATTCCCAGTACTGGGCTGCTGTCAAGATCAATTACATTCTTATAAAACCCACAATGAAGTTAAGTCTATGTTTAATCATTCAGAAAAAGAAAATTATGTAACATATAGTATGTACAATAATGACGATGATGATAATATATACTATTCTGGACTCCTACTGAGAGCTGCAGTTCAAAGGGAGAATGTGAAAATGAGGTAGAAGTTACCAAAAATGTTTAATTTTGGCCAAAACAAAACAAAGTTCCCGTAAAAGCGGCCAAATACAATCTTTTGTTTCATTATAAATGCAAACGGGGTTCAAATAGCTCAGAAATTATGTATACTTAGGTTTTCAAAGGCTGAAATCCCAGTATCTACTCTAGACATAAAACTGTATAACTTGCCCCAAGAGTCCTTACTTATTACCCAATCTTAGGTCCCCCGGAGACTACTTTTTACAATAATTTCAAATGTACTACAATAGATTAGTGTAACCTGGTTACGCTGTTTACAGGTGTCTCCGCCTCCTTCCCCCAAGAGGAGAGAAGAGGTAGACTAGGGCAAGCAGAAAATAGAAAGTGACCATATACACCAAACAACAGCTTGTAATCTTGTAAAATTGCTTCTTTTAAACTTGGACTATTATTTTCATTAACGGATAATATTTTAAAGAATAGCATATTCACGTAGTAATACAATTTCTGCCCTCACGGGTCTCTAGCTAGCTGACACGCGTTTTCTCCTCAGATAAATACATGCCTGTTGACTGATGCCTGTCCTGCTGCTGCAAACAAAAAATAACTGTCCTATAAGACAAAAACCCTTCTCTAAGGCTCCAGGCGTAACCATACATTTGAATTAAAAGCACACTGAAACAATAACAAAAATCTTCCAGCATATCTGTCAATTAAAAGTACGATAACGAAACGCTGTCGCTGCGACCCAGTTTTAGGTCACAAGCTTCCCCCCCCCAAAGAAAGCGGTAAACTTCAAAGGGAACAGTGGCTACCAGTAATTGTTTACCCTCTCCCGCCCCCGCCCCCCAAAAAAAGACTGGGGAAAAAAACCAAACTGGACAAGTTGGACGTTTAGCAGGTTCACGCTGGTCGGAGTAGGCTAGGCAGACCTCTGGGAGGAAAATCGGGCCTCTGGGGGCCAGCCAGGATCCAGCTGCCGCCTGTTTAAAACAGCGAGCAGGTGGGATTCCGGGAGGCCACCTCCGTCTTACGTAACAGGCTTGTCAAAATCCCAGCTCCAGGACCTCCCCTTTCACCGCCCCCGCCCCCACCCCCAGTTCCCAACAAGAGCCCCAGGCCAGCCCGGAATAGAAAATCCGGAATGAAAACACAGGAGTCCCCCCAGCATCCGACGCAGAGGCGCGGGTGCTACTCTCAGCACCGCCGCGCCATCCGGAGCAGACCCAGCTCTCGGAGGACGGCCAGGCTCCGAGAAATCCCCGGGCGGAGGTCGCGGCCATCCACGCCACATCTCCGAGTCCAGCCGGCCCCACTCCCGTGCCCGCGGCTGACACCGCTCCGGGCAGTGACAGCTCCACATGCCACCGCTGTCCGCGCTGCCGCCCCCACACTCACCTCACCGCTGACTCCCTCGCGAGCAGCTGGTCGAGCTTGGAGAGCGGTGCCGCGTCCACTCACCAGCGGCGTCGGGACACGAGAGGCTGAATGCCGCGGGGCTCAGAACCCGCTTAGCTCATCCCCAGCCCGGCGCTCCGCCCTGCGCGGCACCCCCGCCCGCCCAGGCCTGCCGTCTCAGTCAGACGGGACTCCCCCTCCCCTCGCGGCCGCCGCTGCCTCCGCCTCCTTCTCTGGTTCCAGCCGCCGCGGCCGCCGCCGCTGCGACCGGCGCCATCTTGACAGTGACGGAGTGGGCGGAGGCGGGGATCGCGGCCTGTGAGCGCCAATAGAGGGCCAGTCCCTTGCCCGAGGGGGCAGGACAGGGACAGGTTGAGGGTCGCGGGGTCCTAGCGCCCGATACTGCTATGGGCGTAGAAGGTGGGCGGAGCTGAGGGGCGTTCTCTCTTGTCGCGCGGTAGAGTTGGGGAAGTGCGCCGTGGTTCCCCTTCGCGTTGGCAGATCCGGACCCCTAGGCGAGCGTGGGCGGCCTACACCTTCCCTTCCCCTTTCACCACCCCGAGGGTCAGGGATCCGTCATGGGCCAACTGACTTGTTTCCTCGTTCCTCCCCAGCCGTCCCAGGAGTCCTGACATTGGCTAGCCAGAGCTCGTCGCGTCTGCCTGAAAGGCCGCTCCTCTACCAAGAGCACTCAGATTCCCCAGGAAACCCCCTGAGGGGTTAGCAACCACCTCTAGTAGGTTTCGGTCCCAAGATACTGAAGGTCAGGTAAAATGGGGAATTCAGGAGGGTTCTCTGAAAAGTACGTTGATAAAACACCTATTGTTGACTGAAGGGGTGTAGATTACATTGGATTAATGGGATATGGCCTACTTACACCTGGCTGTGGTTCCACCATCAGTGGCTGTTGGCAAGTTGCCTCTGAAAAATGAGGATAATAAAGGCTGATTACTGCTACAGGGTTGCTTTGAAGGTTAAATGCTGTAATATATGTGAAGTGCTTAGCATAGTATCTGAAAGTACTCAGTGAATGTTAGATATTATTACATGGACAAATGAAGGAAGAAATAGGACCCTAAAAGGTTTCAAGTCAACTCTCCTAAATTGTGAAGAATAGGCTTTAATCCCTTATACTAACCAGGTTTACAGCTCTATTTCCTATCTCCACTTCTTTCATTGTATTCAGTCAGTCAGTCAACAAACATTCACCGAAACTCAAACAGACACTGAGGGGACACACTGGTGAGAGAAACAGAAAAGGTCTGCCTTCATGGAGCTGACAGTCTAGTGGGAAAAAGAGGGACAAAAGTACTTCATCACATTTTGAAGGAAACATGCTATAAATGTTATGAACAGAAATCTGGGAGAGCAAATACCAGGATAGCTTAAAAAAAACCAGAGTGGTCAAGAAAGGCCCATCTGAGGGATGAGAAGGAGCCAGTAGAGAAAGGAGCCAGCCAGTAGAGAAATGCCCTGGGGAATTGTTTAAGGCAGAGGAAACAGCTGTGCAAAGGACCTGAGGTAAGAGGGAACTTGGCTGTTGGAACTAAGTGCTGGGGAATCCATGGTGCAAGGAGGAGCCTGCCCTGAGAATGGAGAGGTGAGTGTGTAAGCAAGTGAGGGCCCATTCCCCCAGGCCCTAAGAAGACATAAAAACAAGATTGGGTTTTATTGTAATTGCTGCTGAAAGCTATTGAAGAGTAAGGGATGCCTGTTAGAGCAGGGAATTGGGAACAGTGATGTTTGGGGTACGACATCATATCTATATTTCAGGCAATATATGAGCCAAAGAACTGGATTAATGGTAAAACAAAACAAAACAAAAAACCTGGGGTTGAGCCTCTTCAACACTAAATTGTTCAAATTATATGTTCTGATCTTCAATTTCCTTATTGATAAAAAAAAAGTGAGCATCACATAAGACTATACAGAAAAATGCTACTTTCACTGAAAATTATTAAATAATGTAATTTCTTACTAAATGTTTTGTATGTCATGTACAGTTGCCTAATCAGTGCTATTTGATAAGTACATTTACTGGTTTATTTAACTGATTACACGTAGTAATCCAAATCGGTGATTCTTACTCATTTTTGCACAGAGTGCTACTAAAGAAAAGAATATGAACTGTTACAAATGTGTGGTTTACTGATGCTGTGGTTCCAAATGTGTTAACTGCTTAGCTCTGCACTTTCTCGTGAAGTTTGATATCAAGCCGTGAATTCTTAAAAAACATTTTCATTGTGGTAAAATATACAAAACATAAGATTTACCATTTTAACTATTTTCAAGTGTACAGTTCAGTGGCATTAAGTACATTGCTGTGGAACCATCACTACTGCCCATTTCCAGAACATTTTCATCATCCCAAACTGAAACTCTGGACCCAGTAAATTATAACTCCTATTCTACTGTCTAAGACATGTATCTTTTTTTTCTTAACACCTTTATTGGAGTATACTTGCTTTACAATGGTGTGTTAGTTTCTGCCGTATAACAAAGTGAATCAGCTATACGTATACATATATCCCCATATCTAAGACATGTATCTTTGAAAGGTATCTGGTGAGTTCCCCCCAACACCCAAAAAAGCCACAAAATGGCAGTGGCCTTGGTGATCAGTAGGATTGTTTGCTCCCATTGAAGGGTTTAATGGACCATACAAGTTTATTATGATGATTATTTTTCTTAGGCCTTGCCCCACGACTTGTGGGATCTTAGTTTCCCAACCAGGGATTGAACCCTGGCCCATGGCAGTTAAAGTGCCAAGTCTTAAACACTGGACCACGGGGGAATTCCCCCATGTAAGTTTAGAAACCACCACCCAATAAATAAGAGGAAGAAATAAGTGTAAGTTTTTAGCTCAGATGGCTAACACATCGTACGACTAATGAGGAATACTAATATAGGATCAGTTAATTTTTAGCACTGAAAAACTGTTCCGTGACCCTAAAATGTGCTCTGTAGTCTTGTAGATGTGTGCCCCAAGATGACCCAAACAACCTGCCCCTCTATGTATAACTACTCTAAATGCGCATCTTTTGAATGCTGTTAATTTTCATTAAAAAATAAGTGATTCCAGCTCTGGGTAAATTTAATTTTAAGAAGTACTCTTCTGTGAAGAATGGATTAGAAAAGGGCAAGAGAGAAGGAAGCCTATTTTTGCCACATTTCAGGTAACCCAACATTCCATAAAGTTATAAAGTTCAAAAGATCAAGATCTTGGCCTGAAAATACTGAGTCGACCACTTTTTCTTGTATTTTTAAGCACATCCTACATGCAGCATTTTAACTCCACTAAACAAAAAGTTAAATCTCTTTTCCAGGCCAGACCCTTCCTCCCTGCTGCCCATTATCATTCACAGTGTTCTTATCCCCAAAGTGAGGATATGGCTGTAGGCCAATCAGTGATTACAAGCGAGAGGTTATAGCATAAAGGCTCAAGAGGGAACTTTGGGGATGATGGATATCTAGATTACTATCCAGATTGTAGTGATGGTTTCACAGATGTGTACATACATCAAACTTATCAAGTTGCACACTTTAAACGTGTAGTCCAGTGTATGTCAATTATTTCGCAATAAAGCTGTAAAAAAAAAATTAGAAGTCCAATTGGGAACTTCCCATTCTTTCCCCATTGGACACAGATTTAGCCTTTTATTGGTTTTAATTGTTGTGAGATCTATCGGGTCAGTTCCTCTTCAAGGAGTAGCTTGGTGTATCAAACATTTGACTAGCAACAAAAAGCACTCTTTTAACTGGCAAACGAACTCACATATTTTCATCTACATTACAGAATAGCAATTAAAATACTATAGACATATAATTGCAAGCATAGTTTACAGAATGGAATTCTAAAAAGTTTCAAAAGTTGAAAAGTTTTGAAGTGTTTTTTTTCTTAATCAAAGATAACACTTTCTGAAAGAACATACTAAAAAGCAGTAGAAAAACAATAAGCAGTATTTGACTGCATATTCAGGAAATGCTTCTAAGTACCTCACCGCCCTTAACAGTCATATAAGGAGTCCTTTCAGCATATGTCACTATAGTCACAGTTAAACAAACTTGAACCCTAAATGTGATTTGGTCAAGGGAGTCTAACAATGCAGTCATGGCCAGATGGAAAAGTGTGGCTTAGAAATTTGGGCCCCATGCCATTTCTGAAATTATGTCATCTCTTACACCTGGAACTCTATCTGGCTATTTCTTAGAAATTATTTTTAAATGCTGTGGTTTGAACAATGCATGAAGGAAAACTATGAAACCAGTAACAGTTTAAAGCACTGGGAGCCCAAGCTGTTGTACCCGCTAATCCTCTCCACCTGTTAAATCTATTCAGCTTAATTGCTAGACCAGAAGTTTTTTATGTCTTTAAAGTTACCCATGTCTTGGGAAGAGTATTCTATAAAGCTGTCCTTGATATCTATCCCTTGTGGCTTCCTTATGGGTAAGAAAGCCTTCCACTAGGAATTTATGGTCTTTTAGAAAATCTTTGGATGTGTCCCAAAGCAGAACACACAGTACCAAATTCTATTCATTGTGAGAAAGTGTTAGAATGACATTCCAGTATATTTAATCCACAAACTAGAATTTATTGGCAATGTTGTCAGATTATCATTTTATTTCTTATAAACACAAACCTGATGACATACTTTTCGAAGAGAAATTATCTGAACAACTTGCAAGAATAATAGTGAGAAATGTCATGTTGCAAATAACAAATTCGAAACCTGACACTTGAGAGGAGTGTCCAGGGACAGGAGGGCTGCAGCAGCCTGAGCCACTGTTCTCTCTACCCTCTTGGTGGCTGAGGAGTCATATCTTTGAGTCAGCACTTCTTCACAAGTTGGAAAATTATCACTTCTCACCATCTTCCTCAAGTTAATGCTTTTACCTCTCTCAACAATTCCTTCTAAATTCAACTTTTAGTTTTTAAATGATCTGCAAAAGAAAGTTATTTTTCTATAGAGTATCTTAGCTATCACTGTCCACAGTCAAGTATTTTCAGAACGTTTAACAAATTCACTTCTGTCAGCATTTATACACAAAGCACTATGCAGGACACAGAAGGAAACGAAGGTAGATAAGCGCATATTAGAGGCACAAAGTATGTTCCCAGGCCATGTAACTTTAATAAAAATCAAACTATGAGAAGTTCTGCACTAAATGTTTAAATTCACTGCTCTTGGAGCTTAGGGAAGTTGAGTGATTAATTCTGAGTATGGGGATTGAAGGTGATGAATAGATGACATTTGAACCAATCCAGAGAGAACTTAGACTTTCTATGCCTTAGACTTTGATGCCTATGTGAGGGCATCATTGTTTGGGATGTGAGGGTGGGAGTGATACAAAATAGGAAAAGCTTTTGTTTTTTCTCTGAATCTTTATAACAGATGTATTAGAATTGTTCTCAACAAATGAAAGAAATGCTCAAAAATTGTTCCAGCACTTTGACTCTCTTTGGGAGTGGCCAAAGGTTCAAATAATTTGGAAGGATGGTTGGATATCTATGCTGACTTACAGGAAATATGAGTCAGCTCTTCTCACGTACTCAGCACTGTTGTTACAGCTAGGATATTTGGGAAACACGAAGCTGAACAAATCAGACACCGTAAGTCTTTTCTTTTTATTGATTGGCCCAGGCATGTATCCTGCAAGGGTAGACAACAGGGATGCCCTTTTTTTTTTTTTTTAACGTCTTTATTGGAGTATAATTGCTTTACAATGGTGTGTTAGTTTCTGCTTTATAACAAAGTGAATCAGCTATACATATACACATATCCCCATGCCCTTCTTATTGTCAAGACTTAAGGAACCCTGCCAGCAAAGGGAGACACCTGCAATTGTATTTCTGTTTTCTTTATAATCCCTCGGACTAGGAGACAAACACATCTTTAGTCTGCACGTCTCTTCTACGCTTCAGGATTGTATATTCAATTGCCTCCAGACATCTCACTCCCAAGTGCGCCTGAAACTCAACATTTTCAAAGGTAAACTCGCTATTTGACCCCAAACCTGTTTCTCCTATATTCTCTAATTTCTTGACTAGTATTCACTAGGCAGTAGTCACAGAAGTCAAAACCTGTGAGTAATCAACTCATCTTTTTTCTGCTTATTCCTTAACAATCATCAAAACCAGTTGATAGCCACCTCCTTAACATCAAGCATATCCCTCCTCACCTCTCTTTCTCCATTCCTACTGACCCAGTTCAAACCCACATCTAGGAGATTGGATTCCCAATCTCCTGTCTTTTCTTCTTTATCCATCCCTCCCTTTGTTGCCAGGCTGATCCTTCTAAAGAAGAAATATCATTTGTTCCAGAGGTAATTTGAGGTTGCTAGCTTCCTCTTTTCCTTTCTTTCTATTCTTGGTGGAAAAGTTCATCAGTGTCCAGTCTTGATGTTACCTAAGAGAAACAGGGCATTAGGGCCTATTCCTGGTTCTCCCTGTCCCCTCTCCAGTATGTTGAAGACAGCCTCTCATATGGAACACTTTCAGACTCATGACAGGAGGCTCTTAATGGAGAGAAAGCATTTAAGCCTCTACTGTCCATAAGAAGCACACATGTGCATACAGACAAAGAGATGGATTGGTTAGTTATATCAAGATAGTTGTATTAAGGGCAAAGTTAATCCAGAAGGGAAAAACTCTCGCAACTAGTTTATTCAGGATTTGGAGAATAATAGACTTTTAGTAATAAAGATTTAAATTAGAAACAAAGATGTCCAGAACCACTCCTAAGATCTCCAGAACCACTCCTAGGCCCTTTAATGTCAATATCACTTAACTATCTCCTAGAAACAGATATCCTTCTTCTACATTCTTGGCTAATAAGCCTGCAAGTTTTCATATTTGATTGTAACTATCTTAACCACATTTGAAATTTAATAAACATCAGCTTATTGATTTAATAGAATTTAGATGTTGTAATAGTAACTTGCAGTGTTTTAAATTATGCTGAAAGGGAAGCAGAAAGAAGTTGAGATGAGGCTCTCTTTTATTTGAATGCATTAGAACTGAAGTGGAAGAAAGGCTTTTAGAGAAGGCACAATAGTACTGGCAAACTCCTGCCAGCATGTGCAATGCTGTCTGGAAGGTAGTGAATCGTAGTGGAGAAAGCAGAGCCATAGAATCCTCGATGTCAGGCTGAGGAGAATATGTAACAGTACCGCTCATCTTTAACCAATTCTGTGCTAAAAGGGAATGGGGAATTAGTGGAGTTATAAAAAAAGTTAAGACATATTCTTCCATTTCAGATTTTCCTGGTGATCACACAGCACGAGGCTCTGTTTGCCACAAGTATTGTAATACTAGAGGTAATAAAGATGGTTGTCAGTTGCAAAGGAGAATCTCAAGGGTGGAGTTCAGGTAACAGTGTAGGGCAGCTGGATAAGGGTAGGACTAAATGGGTTGGATTATAGAGCTATTGAGGTGGCTCAGGCAATTAGAAGTGGATTTAAAATATATCATCTGAGCCATGTCGTGATGGCTTTATGAGAATGATGTTTTCATAAATTGACTTCATGTTTCTATAACCCAGAACATAGGATTTTTGTTTGTTTGTTTTGTTTTTGTTTTTTGCGGTACGAGGGCCTCTCACTGTTGTGGTCTCTCCCGTTGCGGAGCACAGGCTCCGGACGCGCAGGCTCAGCAGCCATGGCTCACGGGCCCAGCCACTCCGCGGCATGTGGGATCTTCCCGGACCGGGGCACGAACCCGTGTCCCCCGCATCGGCAGGCGGACTCTCAACCACTGCGCCACCAGGGAAGCCCCAGAACATAGGATTTTTGAGCAGGAACCTTAGAGGTCATCTAGTGACCATTTCATTTACCAAAAAGTGAACATTTGCCTACTTGTGATTTGTCCAAGGTCATATACATCCAAGAGTGGGAAGAGAGCGAGGACTAGAATCCATATCCCCAGATTCCAAGTACTTTGCTTTCTCTATTACATAAATATTAAATCAGTTCTAAGAGCTCAGTGTTCCAAACTCCCCATAAAGTAAGCAGTATGCTTAGAAAAATTATTGGAGATAAAGAAACTGAGGCTCAGAAAGGTGGAGTAAATTTACCAAATCCCATGGCTGGACTAGACCAAAGCCCAGGCCTCACAATCCCTGGGCCAATAGGCTTCTACTAAACCATATTGCTTCAGAGTTTAAAAAAAGTGAAATCTTGAATGCCATGGGCCTAGGCATAGAATTCACTCTTTCAACCTACAGGTATTTTACTTTGTGCTGTTACCTGCTAGGCACCCTGCTAGGTGCCATAAAAAAGATTACAAGACTAAAAGATTTATTTTGCAAGACTAGATTTCTATTTTGCAAGACTAAAAATTGAACGTTACCTAATTATCAGGGAATTGCACATGCTTTTTGGTGGTTGATAAGCTAGCAGGAAGTAAGTCTTAATATTCTACAGCATTAGAAATGTTTTCACTTTCACCAAAGAATTGGTTTCAAAGTCTCTACTGTGTTACTCTGTACTGTATTTTTGTATTAAAAAATCTGACAAGGACTTCCCTGGTGGCACAGTGGTTAAGAATCCGCCTGCCAGTGCAGGGGACACGGGTTAGAGCCCTGGTCCGGGAAGATCCCACATACCGCGGAGCAACTAAGCCCGTGTGCCACAACTACTGAGCCTGTGCTCTAGAGCCTGCGAGCCACAACTACTGAGCCCACATGCCACAACTACTGAAGCCAGCACGCCTAGAGCCCGTGCTCCGAAACAAAGAGAAACCACCACAGTGAGAAGCCCGCGCACCACAACGAAGAGTAGCCCCCGCTCGCTGAAACTAGAGAAAGCCTGCGTGCAGCAACGAAGACCCAATGCAGCCAAAAATAAATAAATAAATATATTTAAAAAAAAAATCTGACAATACCAAGGGTTATCGAGGCTGTAGGAAAAGTGCAACTCTCATGCTCTGCTGGTGGGAATGTCAAATGGCCTAACCCCTTTGGAAATCAGTTTGACAATATTTAGTAAAATTTAAAATTTTAAATGTACATACCCTACATTCCATTTCTGGGTATATACTCTAAAGCGGTTTTTTTCAAACTGTGATTCATGATCCATTAGTGGATTGTGAAATCAATTTAAGGGTTACAATGAACATTTTTTTTACAGATGAAATAGAACAGAAATATCAGGGTAAGGATTGTTTTGTGAATTTTTGTGCACCACCTAGATTCTCCCTCTCCAGGACTGAAACATTAATTTCAGCTGCTAGGAGTGTTGGCAGCCAACAGCTTGTAGCTGAGTCCCTCTCCAGGACTCTCTCCAGGAAGAGAGCTACTTGCCCAAGGTCACACCTTCTTCCTGGGTGCAGCTGTATTCACTAACTGATCTATGCAGGTGTGTAAAGGCCTGATCACCTTGCCCTAATTCAAAATTACTCTGAATAATCACTGTAGGCAGTGCAGGATCAGCTGAGGCCTTTGTTGTCACTTCATTAGAGCCCCAAACTACCTCTGCCCACATTCCTGCTTCTTTACTCCCCAACAGGTGCTGATACCGGGACACTCCCTCATAAACGTCTTGTACACAAATTTCTGTCTCAGATATACTTCCCAAGCAACTCAGCCTGTGATGAAATATGCATATATGCATGTACAGGATCTTAATGTAAAATTATTTCTCACCATGCATATTGGCCGTAAAAGCTTAAAAACTCCTGCACCTAGGGAAATTCTTGTGCATATGCACCAGGAGACACTATGAGGATGTTCATTGGGGTATTATTCATATTAATGATGACAAAAACTAAATGTCCATAGTCATGCAATGGAATATTGTACAATAATTAAAATTAGTGAAATCTCAATGTGGAAAACAAACTTGTGGTTACCAGAGAGGAAGGGATAAATTGGGAGATGGGGATTGACATATACACACTACTATATATAAAATAGATAACTAATAAAGACCCACTGTATAGCACAGGAAGCTCTACTCAATACTCTGTAATGACGTATATGGAAAAAGAGTCTAAAAAAAGAGTATAACTGATTCACTTTGCTGTACGGCAGAAACTAACACAATGTTGTAAGTCAACTATACTACAATAAAAATTCTTTTTAAAATAGTCAAATCTAAGAAAAAAAATTAGTGAAATCTACTGACATGTATCAACAAGGACAAATCTCTAAAATAAAGGGATACTTACCAACTTTAGGATAGTGCCTACCTCTGGAGAAGGAGTGTGGGAAATGAGATGAAATTGGCACTTCAACTGGGGCATTGTATTGTTTTTTAAAGAAGCGTCTAAACAAATATGTAAAATGATAGTAGTTATTAAATTTATGTGAGTACTTGGGTTTTTTTCAGTTTTCTGAATGTTTAAAATATTTTAAAATTGAATTTTGTTCAATGAATTAATACTGCAGAAAATCTACATTTATAAAAAACATTTTAACTTTTATTATCAGGAAGTAACGAAAGGACAGCTAACAAGGTCACTTCCTCTTACACAAGAAATTTGGTCAAAATTTAATGGCTCATGGAGTCCAGATTTTCCAGTTATAACTGTTTGGCTGGTTTATTGTACATCATTTATGCTTTTCCCCTATTTTCATTACTACTAAGTTCCATGTAATAAAACAATACTGGAATCTTTTAGCAGTTCATCAATATGTGTGTTGTACTCTGTGAAGCCAAAAGAGGGTATTAAAAAAAAATAAGCAGGGATATGTAGTTGACTATATAAATAAGATCATTCTGGTTTAACAGTAGCTTCACATTAGTGGTGATATGTTTAAAGGAGAGAGGATGAGAAAGGACAATAATAATATTATTACCATTACATTCCTGTGTCTTCACAGCATCACCTTTTGTACCATATAGGGCGCCTAGAGTGCCGATGGAACTGGCCAAGTTGCATTAGAAGGAGGAATTCAGTAAAGGTTAGTATTACTATCCAAAAGCATATATAACAGATCTAAGGAAGAAACAAAAAAAAGTAAGCAGAATAAAAGTGTGGTCAGTAGTGAAACTATAAATTAGGGTAAGAAGGGTTTGTGGCTTTGGGAGAGTCTCTGCTGGATTGTTTACTTGACCCTTCATTTTACTTACTTAGGTTTGTTTTTCTTTTTCCATAGAACATGTGCAAAATTTAACACTTTGCCTATGGAGATTTAATATGATTTACAAAATCTAATGCAGAAGCTTTATTAATACTCAACTAATGCGTATATTTAAGGAAAAGCAAAATTTTAGAGTATTAGTAAGTCCTATGTATAAAAGCAATCAGTTTAAAGCAATCTTCATACCTTGATACGAGAACACAGTGAGTCTATTGATAAGGAACAACAGTAATGCAAAATAACTCTAAATGATGATACGTAGGGGTTTCCAAAGCAACAAGGAAGTTGAAACAAGCACATCTGGGGGTTAGAGTCTATTAGAAATAGTTGCTGATGAAAGTTTGGGGAAGAATTACTAATGCCCACCTCAGTCCTCAGAACTGAGAATTCCAAAGAATTTGAGTAACTGGACCTGAATCCAATTTGGATACATAAGAATATCACCTAGACTGGACACATCTATGCTGCTAACTAAAGTGGGTCAGAAAATATCTTCCAAAATAATTTGTTCTTGTCACTATTACTGCTTTGAATTGTGAGAAAAAGATTTATAGCTTGAGTAAGTGCACTGTTTATGAAACAAGGTTTGTTCCAGATGTTAAACAAGTGTAGAGTGAGATCTGTCTACTAGATCTGGAACTAGAATAGGAAAGAAACTTGCAATGTATGTTTTCTTTGTGAAAAAACTGTGCCTTTGGACCATGGTTATTAGCTTATAGCTCCAGGGAAGCTTCATATTCAGGGCCTTAGAAACCTCACTCAATGTTTTTCTTTTTGACCTAGTTAAATTTCTTGGAATAGGAAGTTATGATGCTAATTTTTTCAGAACTGTGCAGATGCCTCCGAGAAACTTTTGTAAAGTCCTTCAAAAACTGTAACTTTAGTATAATCTATAAAAATTTTGAAACACTATATTGATACCTGAAACTAATATAGTACTGTAAATCAACTATATCTCAATACAAAACTTTTTTAATTAAAAAAATTTGTCAATTTTGAGGGAACAGGGAAAGGAATTCTTGTGTAGGATGAAGACTAGAGTAGAAGACCTGGAAGGACTGTCTATTTGGTCTTATTCACAACTGAGAAGCTATTAAAATATTAGCCAAAAATAAATAAATATATAAATTTAATAAAATATTAGCAAATCCTAGTCCAGATTTGGGGACAGAGCGGGAAACCCCTGACCTTTTATTTTCAATTAACCATCTCCCTTCCACTCCAAGTACAACCCAAACTACAGCTTAGTCATTCTCTCCTTCTGAGTATGTTATGAACAGGGCTATAATTATTTGAAGGACTTCTCAGATCTTTCATCATTCATGTTGTGAATATATGTTGTCCCAGTTCTTCATTACATGGCTTATAACAACCTGTGTATTTGGGCAGAATAATTGTTAATTATCATCATTATTAAAAACATTCAGACATCTCTACATATCTACACAGGTAGGGATTTACAAAAGAAATTCCAGAGACATATTTTCTTTCTTCCATCAACCAAAAATAACCTCAACACAATTATTTTATTTATTTTTTTATTTTTTCAGCCGAGTGGCATAGCATGCAGGATCTTAGTTCCCCGACCAGAGATGCAACCCATGCCCCCTGCAGTGGAAGCGCAGAGTCTTAACTACTGGACCGCCCAGGAAGTCCCAGACAGTTATTTTATATGATAAATTTTTGGTCTTCCACTTTTATTGCTAAACCCCATCTCACACCCTGAAACCTCAAAAGGAATCACATAAGACTACATACCTTATGGGTACTTAATAAATGATGATCAACTGTTGTTATTGCATTGGTCTTCGTAATTCTCATAAAGATGACAGTCATTTATTTAGACCATCATTTGTCCTTAATCCAGTTTTGTGCTAAACTTTAGAGTCTCTGCAGAAGCCACCTTAATCTTTAGTGAAAACAGGGCTCATTCAGGGTAGAAGCTCAGAGAATTTAGAATTTTTTGCTTTAAAAATCAGTTAACGGGGACTTCCCTGGTGGTCCAGTGGTTAAGACTCTGCACTTCCACGGCAGGGGGCACAGGTTCGATCCCTGGTCGGGGAGCTAAGATCCCCACATTGCTGCGCGGTGTGGCAGTGGGGGAATGTGGGGGGGTGTGAAATCAGTTACCTACTTTTAAGACCTTCACATGAAAAGTTACATGGAGTACTCTTTCCCATGATCTCTCTTTTTTTTTTCCTGTCCTCTTTGGTTTACAACAGACACAGCTATGTTACAACCACATGGGCAAAGTTTTGCAACAGAATGGCCTTTAAATAGAATACTGCCCAGTTGAAAACTTAGGCAATCGTAATGGAATAAACGAAACAAATCGGTGAGTGCTAGGCTTCATGTGTTTCTTCTTATAAGAAAAGCTATCACCTTTCTGGGAGAATGTTATTCTTTAACTGACCTTGTGCCTTATCTGTATCAAAGAGTTCTCAGTTGCTGTAACATACAGTCATAGTGCTGCAACCAAGAAATAACCCTGTTATCTACAAGTGCTGCTTTAGTCAGTAAAATACAGCTTCTGAAAATAAGTAAGTGCTACTACTTGATCACTACCATAGTGTTTCTCATTTGTCTTTAAAATGGTAAAAATTACTGAGGGCACATAAACCCTTTAAAAAATTTACTGTAAATGTCTACATACTTGAGCTGCATCAGCAAGTGAATTAAACAGCTGCAGTAGTACTCTGAAACCAAAGCTAGTTTCTCAAAAATGTGTTAATCTCTTTTTGTTTTTTTGTTTTGTTTTGTTTTGGGGGTTTTTTTGCAAGAGACCTCATTACTCTGGCCACAGATGACTTGCTTGAGTTTCAGAGTTTTCTTTTTTTCAATTTTGATTCTGATATGAAATTGAAATGATAAATAAGCAACATATGGGCCACTCTGATAGACTGAAAATTCTCCTTAGGCTGCACGTGGCTCATGATAACCGTATAATATGCTGTCATGCTGTCATTAGAACTGCTGATCTGACTCTCAAAACGTTTTGTAAACATGGGGTTCAAAGCCATTCAAAGCCAGCCTAATGAGAGTAATTCTTCCACATTTTTCTCCACTTCTAACATATAAGATCATTTTTCATGTGGAAACTTGAAGAAAGTTAAAAAAAACTTTTTTTCAGTAGCTGTGGGTAAATTGCCAGGGTTCTTATAGATGTCACAAGCCAGTGGCAAACAGTTCAGTAATATGGTTTTCCTAACCACACAAAAGTATGTTCAGCCAGTTAATGGTGTCACGATCTACCTAACGGCTTTGATTGTATGACTGAGAGCACTATTTTATGATAATTAGGTGATAGCAAAGTCTCAGAAAAAGCATGATTCCAGGGCAATATAAGATGCCAGTTTCCTTTGGTCCTTTTATTTATTTATTTTCCTGTAGAAGTTTCTTGGGTTAATAACTAGTTCGAATAACTTACTTTAGTTGACCTTGGGGTTGGTTGAATTGCTCTAGGAATTAGGATTTTTATTAAGTAGTTTAATAGAAACTCATACACTATATAAGCTGTTATCAGCACACTTAAATCCCTCCTTATGTAGCACTTGAACCTGTGAGATATTGCATGAAATTGTCTTCTCTTAATCTGTTTCGTAATTAATTAGTGAAAAGTCATTGTTCACCTGTGTAACAGAACGAAAACGATGGCTTAATTTTGACCTGAAAAATGAAGAATTTCTTAGATTTGTGGCAGTGTCTACATGGCACAACAAAAAGTGGAGATTTGGTATGCACTCAGTTCCAGTTATTTTGAGAAATGGAGAAAACTAGTTGGGACAGCGTGGTATAAATTATTTAGTTTGGGTTAGACTCTTTGGGTTTGACTCCTTACATTAAAAAAAATATATATATATCATTGGTCAAAGAATGTGGCAACATGTTCCATGTTGCTGATGATTCCTGTCAGAAAAAGAAAGCAAGGGAAGCAGCTATTATAGTCTTCAGCAAGAGTAAGCAAGCATATTTCTCTTACATGCATTACAAAGCAAATGTAGTCATTTAATTTGCACGGAAGAATAAATCATCACACACTATGATTTCCATGTTTCTTCTCATGGATTGAGGGAAAATTTTATTTGTAACTTTATCTTCATTTCAAAGTCCATTGATATAAAGGAGCTGGAATTCAACTCTTTTAGAAGTTAACTATGATTCTTTAGCTAGAAGTTTCTTGGCTTGGCCTTAGATTTATGGTTCAGATTATTCTTGGGCTGCTGGCTTGGTTCAGAAAACCAAACACCCTGTACAACTCTGAATTAGAAATCTCAAAAAAAAATTCCTACCTTCTTAATTATACTGTATTTTATAAGAAGATTACTCGTTCTAAAATTAGCCCTCTGATGCTGGCAAAACAGCTGGATGCAAAGTGAAAAATTCAAGGACTCATCTTGCAGTTTCAGACATACAATTTCAACCACCGGTTTGATCTTAACTTCCATATGTTTTGCAGTTGTATAAAATACACAAAACTGTGGTACATTATATTTATTTAAGTCTGGTGTGTATTGGTGTTTATTTCCTGCTATATGTTAGCAATCTAAAAATAGAAATACTGTTCACTTTTTAATAAGGTTTTGTACATAATCTTACAAGGGTTTTCGGAATGAGAACTAAACTTGCTTTTTCATGAGCAAAGTTTGCCCTTGGCCAACAGAGGCTGTCAGAGACCCTGTTAAAGTTTTACTCAATCTGACAATCTTTGTCTTAAAAAAAAAAAAGTTTTTTAACATACAGTAAAAATAAGTTTTGGCAAATGGATAGTGTTAGAACTACCACTACAATCAAGATATGGAATGTAACCCCCCAAAATTCCCTTGTGCTACCCTGATGTGATCAGAGCCTCACCCCACCCTTAACCCTAGGGAACCACTAATCTGTTCTCTGTTCCTATAGTTTTACCTTTTCAAGAATGTCATATAAATAGAATCATATAATATGTACTCTTTTGAGTCTGACTTCTTTCGCTAAGCAAAATGCTTTTGAGATTCATCCATGTTCTTGTGTGTGTCAAGAGTTTATTCCTTTTTTATTGCTGAAGAGTGTTCCATTTTATGGAAGTACTTCAGTTTATCCATTCCCCAGTTGATGGATATCTGGACTGTTTCTAATTTTTGGTTACTACATGTGAAGCTACTGTAAACATCTGTGTTTAGGTTTTTGAATGAACATAAGCTTTAATTTCACTCTGGTAAATACCAAGGAGTGATATTGCTGCCTTTGTGGTAATTCTATATTTAGCTTTATAAAAAACTGCCAAATTGTTTTCTAGAGTGGCTGTGCCATTGTGCATTGGCCTGCAACAATGTCTGAGAATGCATGAAAGAATTCAGTTGCTCCCTGTTCTCACCAGCTCTTATTATCAGATTGTTTCATTTTAATTATTCTAACAGGTGTTTGGAAGTATTTCATTAGGGTTTTAATTTATATTTCCCTAGTGACAATGATTTTGAACAGCTTTTCATTGCTTATTTGCCATCCATGCCTCTTCTTTGGTGAAGTAAATATTTTTATTGGGCTTGTTTATTTTTTCTTATTATTGAATGTTGAGAGTTCTTTATATATTCTAGACACACGCCATTTGTCAGATATGTGATTTGCAAATATTTTCTTCCTGTATATGACTCATCTTTTCATTCTCTCAATTGTGTCTTTTCATTCTCTTAACAAAAAATTTTCATTTTGATGAAGTCCAAATGATCAATTTTTCTTCTATGGATCATGTTTTTGACATTGTATCTAATTACTCTTTGCCTAACCCAAGGTCGCAAATATTTTTTCCTATTATTTTCTTCTTAAAGTTTTATTTAGGTCTATGATCCATTTTGAGTTCATTTTTTTGTATCAATCTTTATCTTTTAATTGGAGCATTTAATCCTTTTATATTTAATGTAATTACTAATATATTTGAATTTGTATCTTGTTTTGTGCTTTCCACTTGTTCTTCTGGTTCTATTTTTATTTGGTTTTTCACCTTTTTGAATTATTTTTTCTCATTTCAAATTTTCCCCCTCTGCTAGTTTGGATTTTATGTTCAGTTTGTTTTGCTTGTTTGTTTGTTTTTCATGACTAGTCAACAGGGCTATTTAAAGTGTGACCATCAGTATCAAGCTGGGGGCTTGTTAGAAATGTAAATTCTTGGGCCCACCTCAACCTGAATCAGACTTGTGTTTTAACAAGCCCTTCAGATTATTCTGATGCATGCTAAAATTTCAGGTGCACTGAAATTAAAACATACATACTTACCAAGGTTTACCCTTCTCCCAGGCAGCAAGCACTTTTACATACTTTAATTCCATATACTCCTCTCCAAGTTTTATGTTACTGTTACATTTTAAATCATTTTAACCCCAGAAAACATTATTCTTGTTCTATACAATCAAGATTTGTTTAGCCTTACCCATTTTTACCACTTTCTTTGCTGTTCATTCATTCTTATTTTTTAAACCTTTCACCTGAGATCACTTTCTCTCTTAATTAAGTACATTCTTTAGAATTTCCTTTTATGAACATCATGGAAGCAAACTCACTTAGCTTGTCTAAAAATGTCTTTTTTTTCCACCTTCTTTTTTGAAAGATATTCTTTTGGGGGGAAGATTTCTAAGTTAGCAGTTATTTTTTTCTCCTGAATGGATTTAGAAGTCTGCTTCTAAGATGGTCTCTTTGTCTTTGGTATTCTGCTGTTTCACTATGTTGTGTTAAAGTGAAAATTATTTTTTGTTTTGTTTTTAATTCTGCTTGGAATTTAGTTGGCTTCTTAAATCTGTGTTTGGAAACAGATTGGTCCTAGAAAATTCTTAGCTATTGTCACTTCAAATATTGCCTCTTGCACCATTTTCTCTTTCCTTTCTTTCCAGAACTCCACAATTAAATGGATGTATGTCAGAATGTCTTATTTATCCTCCATATCTATTAACTAGTCTCTCAAGTTTCCTTTCTTCTGTTTCTCTTTGGTGTATGCTGGACAATTTTCTATCATCATAGTCATATCCTTTGGTTTATTAACTTTCTCTTCACTTGTGTCTAATTTGCTGTTAAACCTGTCCATTGTGTTATTGATTTCTGTTACTGTGTTTTTCATTTCTAGAAATTCTATTTTTGAAAAATCTACTAGGCTATATTCTATAGTTTCTTATTTTGAATTGGTGTTTTCCACTTTTTTATTTCTTCAAAAAATAAAACATAGTTATTTTACCTTCTCTGTTTCATAATTTAAATATCTGAATTCTTTGTGAGAGTTTTCTTTTGTTGCTCTTGGATATTGTTTCTGCTGGTCCTCACTCAATAGTAACTTAAGGGCTTCCCTGGTGGCGCAGTGGTTGAGAGTCCGCCTGCCGATGCAGGGGACACGGGTTCGTGCCCCGATCCGGGAAGATCCCACATGCCGCAGAACGGCTAAGCCCGTGAGCCATGGCCGCTGAGCCTGCGCGTCCGGAGCCTGTGCTCCGCAACGAGAGAGGCCACAACAGTGAGAGGCCCGTGTACCCAAAAAAAAAAAAAAAAGAAAAATAGTAACTTAAGTCTTGGGGTGCTTAGTGTTTGTTACTGTAAGCTGCTCATTTTCCTTAGAAAATCATTTGTGTATTATTGAAGTGCTTTCCTCCAGAGAAGATTTGCATTTGTTTTTTTCATATACCGGGGCCTACTCAAATTATAGTGATGGGTTTTCTTGGACCTATTTTGGCTATATCACGAGGTTACAATCTTTCAGGGACAGAATTTTTTGGTCTTTGGCTTTGCTTAGCACCACAGGAATTTTCCTTGCAGTCCTCTGAGGATGACTGGGTATGTAGGGTTTTTTTTCATCCCTACCTAAAGGGTCCAAGCTTTATTGGGAGAGAGGTATCCTATAGGATTCTCCAAGGCCTAGGCTTTACCTTCTGTCCCACCCCCCACTCCACACCCCACTAAAGCCAAAGCTGAAGTTCACCAGCTTGAGCAAATGCCTTTAGGGCAAAAGTGATCTCAGGACAGGATTGAGCAACTCCAGGGGCATCATTTTGGTGAACAGGATGCAAATGGTGCCTTCTGGTGTTCTACACCTGGACAGTGTTGTCCATATACCTGTCTGGTTTCCTACTTCACTTCTCTTTGAGTTTATAATTCCTAGCTTTCTAGTCCATGTTTCAGTGCTTTTAAGAGGTTTAGGGGGCTTCCTTGGTGGCGCAGTGGTTGAGAGCCTGCCTGCTGATGCAGGGGACACGGGTTCGTGCCCCGGTCTGGGAAGATCCCACATGCCGTGGAGCGGCTAGGCCCGTGAGCCATGGCCGCTGAGCCTGCACGTCCAGAGCCTGTGTTCCGCAAGGGGAGAGGCCACAACAGTTAGAGGCCCGTGTACCGCAAAAAAAAAAAAAAAAAAAAAGCAGGTAAAGAGGTTTAGGATTTTTTTTTTTTAAATTCAGCTTTTTAAGTTGTTTCCAGGGAATTCACTGGTGGTCCAGTGGTTAGGACTTGACTCTTTCACTGCTGGGGCCAGGGTTCAATCCCTGGTCTGGGAACTAAGATCGTGCAAGCTGTGTGGCATGGCCAAAAAAAATTGTTTCCACTATGAAGGGCAGTCTGAATGTCTAGTCTGCCATATGCCTGGAAATATGACTCTCAAAACTCAACTTTATATACTCTACAATTTATAGAAATATCTGATAGCCTTATTTGTTCAAATAATAATTACTCCCCCCCCTTTTTTTTCTGGCACCAAAGCTTTAATTAGGAACAGTTCATTGGAATTATAAAGAATCTGTAGTCCCTGGTACTTAACTATTCCCTCATGAATATTACTAATAAATGTATTGGATTTACATTGAAATACAAAAGTAGTTCCAAGGTTTAAGAGTGACCACAATTTTTTTTTTAATGTTTCTCAGAAAATAAGCACATTAAACTGGAATCATGTGTGTCAGTTGCATAGAAAGTGTGGTGTCTCCATAGTTACATTAAACACAACGAGTACAAAGGGGAAATGTCTTCTGGTGTTGATAAGCTAAAAGGAAGTGAGTCTTGTCCTAGATTATATGGAATGTTTTTAAGCTTTTGCTCAAGAATAGAAGGTTTCAGGTCCTCCTGTGTTACCCCTTGCTCAAACCTAAGTAAAAGTAGTTATGGAAAAAAAACACGTGTGTAGTCAATGCTAAGACTGAGTGTATTGACGTCATGTAGAAAAACGTGATGCAGAGATCCTTTTTTGTGGTTTATTTAATTCTCTCGGTTATTTATAGTATTTGCTCTGAAGCATAACTCAATAAAATTCTAGCAATTAAAGGGAAAGGAAATCTATCTTAGCCAAATATTATATTAGCTTGACTCCCCATTTGGAAAAAATTATTTTATAACATACCAAGTCAGCCTTGGAGACCACAGAGTCCATTTGTGTCTGGCTTGTAGTGGCTATTCAATAAATGTTTGTTGAATCAATTAATTAATGGACAGTATATAATGGGCAGTTGTCAAGAAAGCATGTAGTGGCTAAAACGTTGATTTGATCAACATATGGGAAGAACACTAAGAAGGAAGATTCCTGGGATTCAGTCCTCATTCTAGGGCCCCATAGTGCTATAGCCTTGGGTAATTCTGTTTCTTCATCACTTGCCATACTCTTGGGTCAAACTGCATTGCAGCTCCCTGTTCATATGCTGCATGATTTCCCAGTTCAGTGTCCTTGTCCTTACAGTCATCCATCTCAAATACCTTCCTCCATCACTGCATGACTAAACCTAGCTATGCCATCCTACTTCTTACTACAAATACTCCCCTACCAAGCTTCCCTGACACCACCCCAGGTGGAAGTTACCTTTCTCTCTGATCTCACACAACATTTTTTTCTCTTTTAACTCAATGGTGTCATTTAACACTTTATAGCTTATATTGTGATCTTTTATGTAGATATCTATACTATACTGCTTCTGGTAGGCTGGAAGTTCATGAGGGTAGGGCTCATTCCTGCTATTTTTTTGTAGTCCCCCCATAAAACCTAGAAAACTACGTTGAAGTTTATATGTACTCAGTTACTGTCTGCTAAATCTGAAACTAGAGAATGATAATGCTTTTCTTGCTAATGAGGGACGTCTGTGTCAGATGATAGCTTGAGGCCATTTGTAACTTTTAGACCAATGATTGTGGAGCACTGATGGGGAATGCTGGATATGAATAAGTAAAGAAAATTGTGGGGCTTCCCTGGTGGCGCGGTGGTTGAGAGTCCACCTGCTGGTGCAGGAGACACGGGTTCGTGCCCCGGTCTGGGAAGATCCCACATGCCGCGGAGCGGCTAGGCCCGTGAGCCATGGCCGCTGAGCCTGTGCGTCCAGAGCCTGTGCTCCGCAACGGGAGAGGCCACAACAGTGAGAGGCCCGCGTACCGCAAAAAAAAAAAAAAAAAGAAGAAAATTGTGTATGTTATTTATCCATTAATGGGAGAAGAAAAGAGAATACTTGGATAGATCAGAGCCCATTTAAAAGAAGAGGGAAATTGATGATGCAAGAGTAGAAAGTGACACGAGCAGTATAGGTTATTCTAGTCTAGTCATTTTAAAAGTTCTTTTCTCAACTGAATTTTTTATACGTACACCTGTGTACAGCTGGTATATTATGTACCTAATTTTGAGAGATTCACTGAGGAACTGAGCCAGAAAGTAGATTGCATTTTTAGAATGTAGTTAACAATCTCACAGACATAATGTTGAATGAGAGAAAGCAAACACAAGAACAGTCCATACTGTATGATTCCATGAAGTTCAAATCCAGAATTTTTCAAACTTTCTGATGATAGAAGTTAAAATAGTGGTTGCCCTTGGAGGGTGGTGACTAGTACGGGGCACAGGGGGTGTTCAGAGGTGCTGATAATTTTCTATACAGTGTATGCACATGTAAGAATGTTTTTAGTTTATATGTAAGATTTGTGCACTTTATTATATGTTAGTTATAGGTCAATTTTTTAAAAAAACAGATTGCAGTTAACAAATCTGTTTGCCCCATTAGTCACCAATGATCAGGTTAAGGATAAATCCAAGCTATGCAGTGTGTTTCCTGGAAAAATGAAGCACACTTTTAAAATTCTAGAGTTTTCTTGGCAAACCTGTGACCAGATGGTCCTCATAAATAATGCATCAAAATATGGTTAGAAATAGAAGAATTTGTGATGTGTGATAAAATGAAAGAAATCAATGATTATATGGTTTACTCATTTTGACTTTCATTGTGGTTTTTCTGGAAGAGCCAGGATCACCAATAAATTGTCACACACTAAGAATGGAATAAGTACCGCACGAGGAGACTTGCTAGCTGTGAAACCTTGAGTAAGTCACAGGTTTTCTGGACATTGGGTGCTTCCTCTGTTAAACGGAAAAAAATATGTTTTCTGTTCAAAGATAGGGGACAGGATCAAGTGATCTCTTAAGACTCCTTCCAGCTCTTAAAATCTTTGGCTTATGGAAGTTGGAACTATAAAGAACAACTCGGGTTAAAGCTTTCACGCTATTGGAAGTAGGATGGGAAAATAAATCACTTTAAAAATCTGTAATAATAGGTAACAAAAAATGTAAGTGGAACTGGAATCATGCCAACTAGTAAGAGATACAGGCAGAAAACATCTTTTCAGACACAGCCAGCTACCTGAAACCGTTTGCGGCTGTTCCTTGGGGATTTCCCTAGCCTTGGCAAGGGGTTTACCAAATAATGATTTTTTTATAAAGAAAGAAAGAAAAAAGATAAGGGAATATTTTTAGACTTCAATCAAAGAAAGCATTGTATGGTAAATTTTTCCATTGTGGGTTCATATTTTCAAATAAATCCATTGCAGAAAATGGTATTTCATAAAATGTGTGAGCAAAGAAAGAACCCTAGTTTACGTCTGGCTTAAATAAAATCTCACAACTAGAAGGAACTGCATGGCATCATCTCTTCTTTCAATACTACTAAGTGAGCATGATGTCTATTTTTTGAAAGGGGCAGCTGAGGCCCAGTGAGGCTAAATGACTTATTTAAGGTCACACAGCTGGGAGAAGCACAGAATAGAAACAAAAAGCCAGTTCGCAGGCTTTGAGCCTATTCTATCTTCTGCTGCACCAGGCTGCCCCCTGTGGTTCCTTTTGGATGCCTTGAGCTTCACGGAAGAGGCAGAAGGGACTTCAACTGTACTTTGTTTTAGAAGCAGTTAAGAAAGTGAGAAGCTAATGGAACTGGGAGTCAGAAGACCTGAGCCCTTCCACTTATAACTATGACCTTGGAAAATCATTTAACTTCGCTGAGCCTCAGTTTCCTCATCTGAAATAGCACCTCACACTGTCACTGAGGCAGAAATCAATTTAAGGAACCTATGAGAATGTGAAAGTACTTTATAAATTTTAAACCAAATGTGGTTATTAAAGTGGAGAAATTCTTATCTACTTGGTAAATTAAGGAATTTGTATTTCAGGGAATTCCCTGGCCATCCAGTGGGGGGTTCAATCCCTGGTCGAGGAATTAAGATACTGCAAGCTCCATGGTGCAGCCAAAAAAAAAAAAAAAAAGGAATTAGTAATTACAAAACGAGAATACCTGATAAAAATGCTCTGAGTGAATATATGTTAACAGCAGGGCTGCTGTTAGCGCATATAAAAACCAATGATCCTGTAACAGAAGTGTCCTTTGTTTACTTATCACAACAGTTTAGCATAATCACTTTTAATAGTAATTCTCCACGGAACCTTCCCTGATATGTGGATGCTGGCTGTAAAAACAACTTTATGTGGGGATACATGACTCTTTCCTCCTCCACACTTGGCATTATCAATCCTTTTAAATTTGTGAACCCCAAATGGTAAAAACGGTATCTTATTTTATTTGAATTTGCATTTTCCTGGTTATTAGTGAGGCTTGGCATCTTTTCATCTTCTTATTGGAAGTGTAAATCGATAAACCTGTATGGAAGGCTGCTTGATAGTACCAAGTAAAAATTTAAGGGCACATACCTTTCAAACCAGAAATTCCATTTTTCATTAACTCCCTTAGAGAAATAGTGCGCGCATATAGACACATAGAGACACGCACAAGGTTTTTCACTACAGTATTGTCTGAAATAGCAGATAACTAAAAACAACCCAAATAGCCATCAACCAGTAGTAGTCAGATAAATTGGAATAATCAAACCGTGGGAAACTGTGTAACCAGTGTAAAAAAATGAAGTGGAGCTTCAACAGGAGAAAAAAGTGAGTTGCAGAATAATGTGTACAATAAAACATCATTTACTTAGAAAATGAAAATAAAACTATATACTCTATATGCATATATATGCATGTAAATAATAAGCAAGTGTCTTGAGAGTTACATGACGAACCGAAAACAGGTTGCCTAGGGGAAGGAGACCAAGTGTGAGCAGGTGGCCAAAGCACACTTGTATTCTTTGTATTGTTTGGAACTTTAAAACAAGAATGTATTTTTGTGTTACTTAATAATTGATAAAAAATAAAATATAGTTAAAAATGATACTGAAGAGTAAATGATAAAATTTAAAAGAGAGGGACTTCCCTGGCAGTCCAGTGGTTAAGACTCCACGTTCTCAATGCAGGGGGCACAGGTTCGATCCCTGCATGCCATGGCCAAAAAAAAAAAAATTAAAAGATAGAACATTATTATTTCAATATAAGGAACAACTTTCAGGTTATAGAAATTTCTTGGATTTTCCAGAGTTGCAAGATAAGAATGAGTCCAACTAAAGCTGAATTAATATGATGCCTGTCATTCAAGTGAAGAGTTAAAAATGTAGTCAAAAATCAAAATCATCTAATATATCTGGATATTTGATATCATGTAGAAGTTGATTATTTTTCTTTCACTTTTGTCCGGATATCAAGTAGTCACAGATTGAGATTCACCCTTCATGTCACTGGTTTTAATTTACTTAAACTTGCTGTGTCCCTTATCAATATTTTAAACTGAGTAGAGTACATTTCAGTGAGATCGACTCTCTTTTTCTGGCATTGACTTTTTTTCTCTGATCACAAAAGTATCATATGCTTATTGTGAAAAGGAAAAAGGAAAAATATTGGAAGTTGTGAAGAAAGAATTAAAATTCCCATTATCAAAAAGAAAATTATTAACATTGTCAGGAGTTCTGGGCAGGGAGGAGAAGAGGGGAGTAATATATTTTTTTACACATCTTCAAGTATAATTTTAAATTTTATTGTAGCAGTTAATTTATTAAAATCATATTTAAAATTTAATTTTATATTTAAAAAATAGCATTTATTGGGACTTCCCTGGTGGTCCAGTGGCTAAGACTCTGAACTCCCAATGCAGGGGGCCTGGGTTTGAACCCTGGTCAGGGAACTAGATCCTGCATGCTGTAACTAAGATCCTGCATGCTGCAACTAAGAGGCCGCATGCCGCAACTAAAAAGAGCCCTCATACAGCAACGAAGATCCCAAGTGCCACAACTAAGACCCGGTGCAGCCAAATAAATAATTAAATAAATTTTTTTAAAAAATAGCATTTATTTTTTGTATTAAAATTTATATGTTTAAAATCCCCAAAAAACAAAAACATTGTTAAGAGTTTTTCCCTTTTCATATAGGTGTTCATGGGACTGAGTTAATACTGTGCATACAGTTCTGTCCCCTTTTTTTAAATAAACATTTTATTGTAAGCATTTCTGCATATCATCACAGATTTCTTCAAAAATATTTATAATGGCACCATCTATTCTGAAGTGTGGATATACTGTCATATATCTATCTATTCTCCCATTATAGGAGATTTACCTTGTTTTCAATTTTTTCACTATTTTACTTAACTATGGAAGAACATACTATCATATGATTCCTTGCTTCCATCTTTGATTACGTCCCTAGGATGTATTCTTGGAAATGGAATTATAGGTTTGTGCTGGTTATTTTCCATTCCTACTCCCACCTCTGTTCTGCCTTTCTTCATTCTGCTCTGTGTCTTTATAGATCTCATGTCCAGGATCTCTTGCCCTTCGGCTTCCTTGAGATTCATTCGGTGGGTGGCTCCAGGAGGAGGTCAAGAAGCAAGAAGAGAAGGAAGTCGAGGTTTCTCACTCCTTCCTGCTGTGAGGCAGTGGCTGCATGCCTCTTCCCACCTCCAGCCCTGCCCCTCTTTCTTTGTGGTTCCTCCTCCACCGTTCCTGTTCTTACTGAGTTCCATAAGATTATTTCCTCTCTTTGTCCCTTTATCTCTAGGGATGTTGCTCTTCTTTGGGGACCCCAACATCCCTTGTTTACTCTCTTAACGTGGTCTACCCATCTGTAAGTAGTCCTTTTATTAAAGTCTCCATTTGAACCATCCTGGATGAAATCCCTTTCCTTCTAGGATCCTGACAGACACACACTTTTAAAATATATTCTTGACTAGATATTGCCAAATTGCATTGCAGAAAGGTTATATCCATTTATACTTCCATTAGTAGCATGCGAAAGCCTGATGAGATGAGCTTTTAAAGTTGCAGGAGATTTTTCAAGGCATTCAGTCTCCTGTTTGTTATCTGGTATCTTCCTCGCTGATGTCACTCATAGGCAAAGAGTTCTGCCAAAGGCTATCTAAAGAAAAGTCATGCACGACAAAGGTAAAAATATTGGGATAAGCAGTTGTGTGTCATTTACAACCCTGAAATTCACAATGCAAGGGACCCTGGATTGTATTGTGAAAATGACTCTTTTGACTGACACCTGTAAATAGGGAAGAACACATTCTGCCTGGGCACATGGATACTATGGTGTAGTTTGGGATGTTGGCTCATATGCAGATGACAACTAAACATTAGCCCAGGAAACCAGTGGGGATGCAGTGCTGCTGCCTATAGGGTCTTATTAAAAAATTTATTTTTGTTATCTTGTTCTTGCCTGTAGGGTCTTAGTATTCACTTGGTGGAAGGATTTCTTCTGGTCTTCCTAGTCCTGGCTTTCTTAGAAGAGCAGTTTGCAGGTACATGGATTATGAGAAGAAGAAAGAATCCACAAAGAAATCTTCTTCCCTTCTTAAACAGAGGCAACTACACTTATTGGCATTTTACACAATGGTTGCTATAAAGTAGTTGAGATTTTAGTCAAGTGGTGTTTGTTTGTTTGGCTGCACTGGCTCTTAGTTGTGGCACTTGGGATCTTTGTTGTGGCATGGGGGATCTTTACTTGCAGCACATGGGATCTAGTTCCTTGAACAGGGATTGAACCCGGGCCCGCTGTATTGGGAGCATGGAGTCTTAGCCACTGGACAACCAGGGAAGTTCCCCCAAGTGATGTTTATATTACAGCTGACTCAAGGCACAGGTGGAAACATTGTGCTTTTCAGGACTTCTAAGAGTTTGCGTGCTGCAGCTAAGGAGCC
This sequence comes from Pseudorca crassidens, assembly GCF_039906515.1. NCBI lineage: Eukaryota > Metazoa > Chordata > Mammalia > Artiodactyla > Delphinidae > Pseudorca > Pseudorca crassidens. The sequence goes on from NC_090296.1 coordinate 114,002,391, forward strand.
CACCTGCCACAACTAAGGAGCTGGTGAGCTGCAACTAAGGAGCACATGTGCCGCAACTAAGGAGCACATGTGCCACAACTAAGGAGCACACCTGCCACCACCAAGACCCAGCGCAACCAAATAAATAAATAAAATGAATATTAAAAAAAAAGAAACATTGTGCTTTTCTATTTTCTTGTAAAATATTGAGACACCCAGTGGGCACAACATGAAAATGTCTTTATGGAAAATGGTGAGTTCAGTCAATACCCAGGTAAATAATATTCAATAAGTGCCTCAAAACTTAATTCTACAAAAGTATTCTTGTTTTTTTTTGGCTGCACTGAGCAACGAGTGGGATCTTAGTTTGCCAACCAGGGATCAAACCCATGCCCCCTGCAGTGGAAGCGAGGATTCTTAACCACTGGACCACTGGAGAAGTTCCTACAAAAGTATTTTTATTAGAGAACTAACCAGAGCCAGGAATCAGACAAACTATTGACTCATATTGGATAATAAAGATATATTATTACCATATATTTTATAGCACTTTAGTAGTTTGAGTCCTTTAAACATAAAGTTTCTTTCCATAACACTCAGGACAGTAGCCTCCCCCACCAGGCTCTGGGCTCCCTGAAGGTAGGGGCCACTCTGGTTTCCTCCAAGCACTAGCTCAGTGTCTAATACATAAAAATCAGATGCTCAGTAAAAGTTTGACAAACTGAACTCATATGAACAACCACCCCAAGAGGTGGGATAGTTTCTGATTATTTTGCTAGGTGAGGAAAACAAAAGATCAGAGAGTAAAGACAGTTGCCCTCCAGTTAAATAAATAGAAGAGCCATCTGTGAACCACATCCTGTACTCCTCGACTTTTGCCCCTGCCCAAACTGAGCATGTGGGAAAGCCCCCTTGCTTACATAAACTCCCGTTGCCCTTCCCCTCTGACTTGAGTTAGCAACATCCATCTTTATTCCATTGCTGCGGACACTTTTGGAAGGTCATAGTGTTTAAATCGGGTTTAAACAATCCATGACCCAAGTGAGGCCTCAGTGGGATACCTTCTCAGAGGATTTTCCATGTTAGATTAACTGGTATTTATGCCAAAAACTCTTATGCCGAAAACTCAGCCTCTGTGCACCAGTGGCAAGTTGAATCTTGGAGACAAAGTTTTGGGTGAAGTAAAGAAGAATAGCTTTATTCCTTTGCCAGACAAAGGGGGACACAGTGGGCTCGTGCCTCAAAAACTGTGTGTCCCAACCTGTGGGGATTTGGTGAGGAGTTTTATAGCAATGGTTCAAGGGCGGGGTTGTTAAGGATCAGAGTGTGTGCAGGGCCTGCACTCCTTTAATGTGACCTCAGGTAGTCTCCTGATGAGCTTCTCTGGTTCCTTCTCCCCCCACCCTCCCTCACCACACAGCTTGTGAGATCTCAATTCCCCAACCAGGGATTGAACCTGGACCATGCTAGTGAAAGCTCAGAATCCTAACCACTAGACCACCAGGGAACTCCCCTTTGGTTCACTTAATCTGGCCTCAGGTGGTCTCCTGATGAGCTTCTCTGATTCTCGAGGTTATCAAACTGTGACCTTCTCTGGAATTAAGAGTGCTCCATCAGAACTTCCCTGGTGGTCCAGTGGTTAAGACTCCACGCTTCCACTGCAGGGGGCACAGGCTCAATCCCTGGTTGGGGAACTAAGAGCCCGCATGCTGTGCAGCGCAGCCAAAAAAAAATGCTTCATCAAGTAGTTAACATCTTCCATTTGTTGAGGGTTTTAGTTCTGTAGAAGAGCTCAAAGATATTGTTATGTGTATCCCTTGAGGTGGAACCAGGACCCTGCTCCAAGTCTGTACTATTGTTTCTTGACTGCTCCTCCCTTGTCTCTGCATCCCCTTTCTTCCCTGATTAGCAGCTGTTTGAATCTGCCCTTTGCAACTTAGGGAAGATCAAGGAGGCTGGAATCTATTCCCTACAAACAAGAAATGGGGGACACAGAAAGGCTTCTGTGCCCAGGAGCCCTACAGGGTCCTGCTTGGTTTCAGTATCAAATTCCTTCTTCATCTTATGGGGTTTATGCATTTCCAGCTTCGTAGATCACATGTTTAATCAATTACCTGGAGTGTAGCTAGAGTAATTTGCTTATGTTACCAAGACTTAGCCAAGGGACTTGTAAATTCTCAAGTGTCCCTGACCAGACTTTGTCTTTGGAAAGCAACTTACTGAAAATTCTGATCACATAGCATGTAAAAGGGTAAAAAGTCCTGGAAGGTTATCTGAGCCAATGTTTCTCAAACCTGGGTTCATGGACCCTTGGGAGTTCCACTGATGAGTTCTTGGAGTCTAGAAGTTATCTATGAATATTTAAAATTTTAGATATCCTTCTATCACATTCCAAAGTTAACATAAATGCCTTCCAGCTCACCTGGCTAGCCACCTTAGAAGTGAGCCTGGAAACAAGGATTTACTGTTCCACACAAAGTACTTATCTTGGCACCCAGTTACCAACTAAAATAATATCACGTAACTTTAAAAAAAATGTAGATATAATTCACATACCATAAAATCCATCCTTTTAAAGTGTACAATTCAGTGGTTTTTAGTATGTTCACAAGGTTACTGATTCACAACTATTACTACTATATAATTCCAGAACGTTTTCATTACCCCTAAAAAAATCCCTATGCCCACTGGCAGTCATGACCTATTCCTCTTTTAGGGGAGCAGAATTTGCCACCCTGAACTATGTCTCTTTGGCATATTGGTTGTTTTAAGCTGGTTCTTTTCTGGTAAACAGCAGACAGGGAAGGGCTCTGAAAACCAAGTAGGAGTTGCCTTTTCATAGGAAACGTTTACATTTGTAAGGGAAATCTCCCCCTTCTACCTGGAAGAAGATGACCAAATCTCTATAAACATCAGTGGGAAGGCAACTTAAATCTGCATCACCATCACCTTTGTTTACTGTGCTTTTCCAGGTAACCTCCCAAAACTGACTCTCCCCACTCTAAACACCTTTTGTCTTTAGCTGACGATGGTATTTAAGGTGAGGCCATTTTGGTGAGTTACTCAGTTTTCCTGGGTCTCTCCCACATATGCATGTAATTAAACTTTGTTTGATTTTCTCCTGTTAATCTGTCTCATGTCAATTTAATTCTTAGACCAGCCAGAAGAACCTGGAAGGGTAGAGGAAAATTTCTCCGTCCCTGCTCCCTCTCCTCCCCAACCCCTGACAACCACTAATCTACTTTCTCTCTCTTTGGATTTGCCTATTCTGGACATTTTATATAAATGAAATCATACAATATGTGGCTTTTGAGTCTGGCTTCTTTCATGTAGGATGTTTCCAAGGTTCATCCATGTTGTAGCATGTATCAGCATTTTATTTCTTTTTTAACGGCTGAATATTTTCCCATCGTATCCCATTTTGTTACGGAATGCAAGGTCATGTGCCTGACACACAGTGAGGCCAAACAAACCAAAACTTCGGAGTTTAGAGCAGGGAAAGATTTATTGCAGGGCCAAGCGAGAGAATGCGTGGCTTGTGCTCAAAAAAACCTGAACTCCCACATGGGCAAAATTTGGGATTAGGGCTACAGGGTGTGTGGCTTTCTTCCAGTTGATTGGTGGTGAGTTAACAGGGTGGTGTTTCAGGAATCTTGTGCTCAACCTTAAGTTACCATCCTCTGCTTGGGTTCCTGCAGAAGAACTCAAAGATTTTGTTAGGCATATTCCTTCAGAAGGAACCAGGACCTGGTCCCTGCACTATTGTTTATTGACTGCTCCTCCCCTGTTTCTGCATTCCCTCCCTTTCCTGATTAACAACTGTTTGAATCTGCCCTTTGGAACTCATGCAAGGTCTAGGAGGCTGAAAGAAGCCTATTTTCCTACAAACAAAAAACAGGGGATATGGAAAGGATTTGTACATGGGATGGCCCCACAGGGTCCTGCTCGCTTTCTGTTTGTTTCCACTTTCTGGCCACTGTGAGTAACGCTGCTGCTGAAACTATGTAACTCTGATTGGGACTTGAACCCATGCGCTGGGACTCGAACCCAGCCAAAACCCAGATTGGGACTTGAACCCACAGTCTTTTAACTGAGATCACACACCTGGTCTTAGGGCTTAATGAAGCTCAGGTTCTTGATGTCTCATCGCAGAAAGAATTCAGTGAGAGCCAGTGATAAGTAAGTAGTGGATTTATTTAGAGACAACACATTTCCTAGACAGAGTTTGGGCCATCTCAGAAGGCCAAACAGTACCAGGGTATGAAGTTGTCAGTTTTTATAGGGGTGGGTAATTTCATAGACTAATGAGGGGGAGGATTATTCTAAGTATTTTGGGAAAGGGGTGGATTTCCAGGAATTGGGCCACCGCCCACTTTTTTATCTTTGATGGTTGGCCTCAGAACTGTCATGGCACTGACGGGTGTGTCACTTAGCTTATGCTAATGTATTACAATGAGGATGTAATGAGGCTCAAGGTCCACTGGAAGTCAAATCTTCTGCCATCTTGGATCTAGTTTGTTCTAACCAGTTTTTGTCATGCCCTATGTCTATGTCATTCTTTTAACGTTTGTGCCCTGCCCCCTTCCCTCCTGTTTCACTATGAGAAACTTTTAATTCTAAGTTATAAAAATTTGGGTCTGTACGTCTTCAGATATGTTCTTGGGGTGTGTGATTTCTCAAATTTGAGAAATACTGCTGCAGGATGACTCCATTGCTTAATAAATAAAGAAATTGATCAGGTCACACAGAGTTAATGGAAGCTTCTATGATTCATAGCACAAGCTTGCTGTCTTTCTTATCTATGAGAAGTGGACATCTTGATTTAGGGCCTTCCCAAGTTATCTGTTTTGTTCTTGAATGGCAAGAGCCACCACTAGCGGTATGGTTAACCCTTAACCAATAACTCTGGTGTATGTTGATCCAGCCCAGATGCTTGGCAGCTTTTGATTCTCCAAACTCTTGGCCTGAATACTGGTAATATTTCCTCAGGCTAAAAGCCAGCAAAAAGAATCACCTGGCCAAACATCCCCATTCAGCCTGCTTTTCTTCTAGTGTCCTCCCAGGGGAGCTTTTTGGACAAACAAATCTTGTTGACCCAGTTTGAAGGCCTGGAAAATTATCATGTGAGTCACTGGGACAGCAGAGCTAAGTGCCAGGCCCTTGAGAAACTTTAAGCACAGGCCTCCAGTGTCATTTGTGTCCCAGTAGGGTGGGACCTGGAATCCCAGGGAAGCCTGCCTCTTTTAACCCAGCTGCTCCTCCAGGTGGTTTCCAAGCTCCTTGGCTCTGTGTATGCTGCTGCATAGGCCCATTCCTGTTTTCCTCCACAACGGGCTTTGACTCTAGCTGTTCAGAGTGACAGCTCGGTTGCAGGAAACGAAAACAAACCCAGATACTTAGAGGAAGACATGTAGTATTGTTTGGAGCAAGGCCACAGGCTCTCTCTGGGAAGGAAGTGCTGAAGCAGCTATAAAAGTTTCAAATTAAAGACCAAGAATCCAGAGGCAGTATTTTAAAATAATAGTCACACGAGTGAGGCAGGGTCTTGCAAAAGAGTACCTCCAGATTACTTAAGGGGTGTTTTATAATGTTCTGAAGATGCTACTTCCTAAATTACACAAAGAGCTGGAGAAACATAGCCAGAAAAGCAATGAGGGTAAAACTTGTTACATTTAGATGGGTGGACAATTTATAGCTTAGATGGTATGATGTCAGAAAGTGCCAAAAGCTTTACTGGTCCTCAAATAACTCTCCCATGGGTATATAGAACTGCTGGGGAAGGGTGAGTACCAAAGTGGGGGCTTCTGAAGATCTAGTACAGCCTGAGGACCAAAGAGTAGGGGTTGATAGGAACAGGTGTGGAGAAAGGTCACTCATGGCCTTTATCTGTTTCTTTTATTTTCTTTTTTTTTTTAAAGTAACACCTTATTTCAAGACTTATTCTAGAGTCTTAATCATCAGGAGGATATAGTTTTAACACATAAGTCGATCCAGGATTGTATAATTGTATAAATTCATGTTTGGTGGGTGTTTTAAGAGAGTGACTATTAAATTCCTCCCACTATAGGAATGGCACATGAAGTCTCTCTCCTTCATGGTTTTGGAGGATCAACTTCTGTGCCTGGAAGAACTAGAAGAAGACCATTTGATTACCAAGTTTTTGGTATCTTCAGCCCCACTATTGTCTTTCCCCTCACTTCACTTCTGACTTTCTCCCTTTATCCTTTCTGCTTCTGTCTACTTCTGACAGATCTGGCAAAAATACAGAAGATTTGCAGAAACAGGCTGTTCACTTCCCACCCTGGTGCTGTCACTGCAGATTGCTTCAGAGCTGCTGTCTCCTGTGCTTGGACAAAGTGTCGGGCATCCTTCTTTGTCATCACAATCCTGGCGTCTGCCCTGTGTGCTGAGTGCCTTGCAGAGCCAGCAGGCCAGCCCCAGGTATGCCCTCTGTGTGCTTAGGCAGAAGACTGAAGGGGGCCTAGAGAGACTATTCAGAATTAGACAGTGAAGATAAAAGAGGGGCGGAATCAGGTAAAGGTAGGCATTTCATGTGTCTAACTGTATCTTCCTGATGCTTGACAGTAATGTGCTAACAGCACTGTCCATTAGAACTTTCTGTGATAATGGAAACCTTCTACATCTGTGCTGTCCAATATGGCAACGACACATGGCTATTGAGCACTTGATGTATGGCTAGTGAGGAATTGAAGTTTTTATTGAGTTTAATTTTAATTAATTTAAATAGTCATATATAACTAATGACTATTGACCCAGAGATACTGGTGTTTTAAAAGATAGCAGAGAGGGCTTCCCTGGTGGCGCAGTGGTTGAGAGTCTGCCTGCCGATGCAGGGGACACGGGTTCGTGCCCCGGTCCGGGAAGATCCCATATGCTGTGGAGCGGCTGGGCCAGTGAGCCATGGCTGCTGAGCCTGTGTGTCCGGAGCCTGTGCTCCGCGAAGGGAGAGGCCACAACAGTGAGAGGCCTGCGTACCGAAAAAAAAAAAAAAAAAAAAAAAAGATAGCAGAGAAAAAGTAGGAGGCCAGACATTGGTGTTTGAGTCCTGGGTTCAAAACCCAGCTCTCCTATGTCATTAGCTTTGTAACCCAAGGAAAGACACTTAACCTCTCTGTACCTCTTTTATTTTTTATTTTTTTCAGTTAAGATATAGTTGATTTACAATGTTGTATTAATTTCTGCTGTGTATATATACATCTTTTTTGTATTCTTTTCCATTATGGTTTATCACAAGATATTGAATATAGTTCCCTGTGCTATACAGTACGACCTTGTTATTTATCCTCTCTGTACCTCTTTTTACACAGCTGTAAGGTGGGGCTAATAATGTCCACTTTATGGTGTTGTGATAGGTAAGATGGATGGGGCCTTGGGTGGGAAGAAAGAGTCATTTACCAGTGTACTCAATCAACAAAACTTGCCACAAGTTATCTGGGAGAGGCAGAGGAGGCCCAGGGGATACGTACCCTTTTCACAAACCAGGGTGTGGATTAACACCTGTGTTGCCAAATTGTTGCAGTTGCATTAAGATCTCACATTCACAGCTCCTTTTACTTTTTCAGTGTTTTCACTGGAGTCTTACACTTTTATTCTGAGTTCTGTTCCCATCACCTCTCCAGTGAGCCAATAGTGTGATATTTGTGCTGGCGTTGACCTATTCACAAAAACAGGTAACAAAATTCTGTTCTCTGGAAGGCAACAACTGTAATCTCTGCCACCTGAGAATCCCATACACGGCTTCCACATGACTGAGAAGAAATGTTTTGTCCTGCTATCTCATCCTTTCTCTGGCTGAGTCTGTAAATACCTGCTACTCAGGCACTCAAGAGCAACTCCAGGTTTTAATCTAACCTTTGCACAAACATTTGCCTATATCTTCATGCCTATAATTGTTTACTTGTTTTCTTTTAATGCCTATAAATAGGAGCTCTGTCATCTAAGAAAAGATCAGGAAAAACAGAACCATAGAACTAAAACTCAGAAAACCTTTTCCCATCTTGTTGTGCACAACCACGCCCCCTGTTGCCCGAGGCATGCCACTTTAAAACTACAAAAAAATTTCTCTGCAGCTTTATTGAGGGAAAGTTGATATACCATAAATTGCACTATTTAAACTGCACACTTCGATGAGTTTTAACATGTGTACATGCCTGTGAAACCACCACAGTCAAGATAATGAACAGTTACATCCTAGCTTTTCCATTTTAGGGTCAAACAGGGTGAGTGCTCCCAGCTCAGAACTAACTGGTAAAAGCAAGACCTTCCTCTTCAAAATAGTGGCGCTGGCCCTGAAGGGCCATCTTCATTTCACTCTCTGTTATCGTTGGAGAGGCAGCTCTCCATTTGACCTCTCTGTGGCTTTTCCTCCTTCCCCACAGTTACAACATTCCTCATGCTGTTTAAGGCCCCTTTCTCTGCTGAATCATCCACTTCTTATCAATAGGCTCCTTTTCAATCTTAAAAACAAACAAATAAAAAAATTAAACACCTCTTCCTAACTCTTCCCCATTCCATCCTTCAGTCACTCCTTGCTCTCTCTCCTGCTTTCTTGTTCGTGGCCAGACTTCCAGAAATAGTTGTCCAAATTCACTCTCTCCACTTCCTCACTCCCTCCTCTCTCTCAAAGCCACCCCTCCCCACGACCACACAGACACTGTTCTTGGCCAGGTCACTCACTAACCTCCCTGTTGCTACATCCTGTGAACCCGTCTCAGTCCTTGTCATACTCTGACACCACTGACCACTCTGTCCTTTGTTTGGTTGCTTTTAAAAAGTAACTGATGCTCCTTTTTAAAAAACAGTCAAACAATGAATAAAAGCATTAGGAGGCTCCTCCTAGGCTTGCCCTGTCTCACTGCTGCGGCCAGAGCTGCAAGAATCCCTGTTCAGCTGCTCAGTGCACAGAGTAGCCTCAGGAAGTCCCAGAAATTAGCCACTGTAGACTTCTAACTTGGGGAAAGTCCCTTACTTGCTCTATTATAGACACCAGAGAAGCTAAGAAATGTTTATAAACAAGCACCAAACAAATAAACAAAAAGAGAAGGGAGTGCATTTAGTGACTCTTGAACTTTGGTCTTAAGAGTTGCTTTCAATACTGCCTTAGAGGTGACATAGTGGCTGGGTCTGCATGACTAGCCCCCGTTGGTCTCTCCAGGTAAGAAGCCCTTCTGTGCCTGGCTTTCCTAATAGCCACCTGTTGTTTTCCTCTTTCTAAAGCTTATCATTAGGAAAATGTTAGGAATGAAGAATATAGGCATCTGGAATCTTGTGAAGCTGATTTAGCAGCTATTAAGGCCTATAGGTTTGGAGACACATACAAAAAAATGGGGTTTTCATGACCAGTGTTTTTACCCAAGACAAAGTACAAAGCAGGAAATGAAAATCACCCCCCAAATCTCACCACCCAGAGCAATAGCCATAGCAATTTTGGTGAGTATCCTTTACACATCTCTATACTGTATATACACAAAGAAGTGTATATACAGTTTCACATACATGGGATCATAATTTACATGTTATTTTGTTGTTGCTATTTTCAGTCAGAATATGCAATGGGTAGATTTCCAAATCAATAACTATAGACTAACACCGTGATTGTTAACGCTCGCCAACCATTCAGGATATTTATAAACCATGATTTACTCACCCAGTGTCCTATTGTTGGGCCGTTAGGTTGTTTGCATTTTTGGATACCATATATTACACAGTGATAATCATCTTGTGTTCAGCTTTGGGTTTTTGTTCAATTTTCTCCTCAGGCTAATTTCTAGAAGTGGACTAGTTTAATACAGTGGTGTGTACATTTTACATTTTGATACAATTAGGCTAACTTTCTACCAGAAATGTTATACCAGTTTATTTTCCCACAGACACTGAATTTAAAACATCTTTGCCCCACTGTCACCAACATTGGGTTTTATCCATTTCTGGTGTTAAATGTGGCTTTTGTAGACTGATTCCGTTTGTTTGATCGATTTGAGTATTTTTCTTTTGATAAGTTAATCTCATTCACATTTATTATTGTAATTATTATATATAGTTTTAGTTCTGTAATCTTATTTTGTTTTCTGTTTTTATGCTTCTTTGGCATATCTTTATTTTTCTACTTTTCAGTAGATTCTCTGTTGTCTTTCTGGTAAGTTTTTTCTTTTTAATTTATTTTATTTATTTATTTATTTTTGGCTACTTTGGGTCTTCGTTGCTGCACACTGGCTTTCTCTAGTTGTGGCGAGCGGGGGTTACTCTTTGTTGCGGTGCTTGGGCTTCTCATTGCGGTGGCTTCTCTTGTTGCAGGCCACCAGCTCTAGGAGTGCGGGCTTCAGTAGTTGTGGCACGTGGGCTTAGTTGCTCCGCGGCATGTGGGATCTTCCCGGACCAGGGCTCGAACCCATGTCCCCTGCACTGGCAGGCGGATTGTTAACCACTAAGCCACCAGGAAAGCCCTTTCTGGTAATTTTGAGGGTAATTTTGCTTGCTTTTAATTCTGTAAATGGACGTTTGTGCCTTTCATTATATACCTAGATACACATTTCTCAAACAGTACGGTATTTACTGCTCTCTAAAAATAGCTAACATTTATTGCGTGTTTACTGTGCCCACATAACAACCCTATGAGGTAGGTGATGGTGTGTGTTCTTTCCTTCCTCCAACTTGCCTATATCTCCAGGCCTGGGTCATCTAATCTGTGGGGTTTGTATACTCTTAAAATTCCCTTGGAAAGAAAAATCACACGCTGGTTGGGCCTGAGCTCAAATAGCTCTTCCTGCCCAATTGGACAGCGATGATTATTTCTGTTTAGAACCATTAAATGTCCCTCCCTCCTCCCACCCTGACAGTCGACAGTATCCCAAAAGCATTAATTTTTAACCAATCCAAGCTGTGCTGGTATAGACTGTACTTTCACGTGGGTAATCTCATTGGGTCCTCACAGCAAGCCTGTAGAAAAGCCTCTAATCTCCCATATTAGTGACAAGAAAACAGGTTTAAAGAAAGCATGTGTGATTTGTCTTTGTGATTGGTACTCTGTGGATGCACTCAGCTAATGTGCCTTGATAGCCACATTAAAAAAATAAAAGAATAAAACAATCAAAACCAAGATAATTCAGAACACCAAATTAAAATTATTTTAGGTCCTTGCCAAAGAATATAATTTTAATTGGATGCTATTTAGCTCTGATCTCTCTGTTGAAAGAAGTTATATTTGTGAAAAATTGCTTGAAGTGTGTAAAAAGTCCATCCGTCTCTCTAAATAAGCATTTTCTAAAAGGGGTTGATTGGATGTTGGGCAGGATGTTACTTAGGTGTTACACAAAAAAATGAATATGGTCAACTAATGATGGAAAACACTGAGTTACAGTTGTTCATGGAAACTGCTTGGAGAGTTGCTTTTAATAGGCTAGTGTGAACAATGAATCTACAAGATGAAGATATCATATGCAAACTGATTTGACCTCTATTAATGTCTAATAGGATACTAGTGTTCTGTGGAACACAATTTGAGAAACGCTGCTGGGTGGGCAATGGTTTCCCATCAAATCACCCACTAATTATTAATGGAAGTAAGTAAGACTTACTTCTTACTGCTAAGGTCTGCTAAGCATAAAGCAATTTTTGGAGAGAAATAGAAAACATTTCATTTATTTGCTTTCGGAATTAAGAACAAAGATCATAAAACTCGATTTGAGTGAGAAGGTGAACCAGTATTTCTTGGATATTTGCTCTGTGTTGGCTCTTTCACATACTTTATCTCCAGTAATTCTGACAACAACTCTGGGGTAGACATCATTTCCCCACTTCACAGTTAAGGAAAGTAAAGTTTAGAGGGGATAATAATTTGCTTAAGATCCACAGTCCTTGGAATTGAGGAACTAGGATTTGAATCCCTGTCTATCTGATCTGAAGCCTGTGCTCTATCCTCTATATTACTTCTCAAATTATTTTAAAATGTTTTTCCATATTGGAAAGCTAAGGGAAAGAAATAGAGGGAAAATAAGATAAGGAAAGAAAATGAGAGAAGAAAGAGACAGAAATAGAGCAAGAAAGGGAAAGGCAGACAGAAGAACCAAGAGAGAAAGCCTGGGTTGGTTTGTTTTAAGATAGCGACACGGAGCTGTACAAAGAGAGAAAGGCATAGAGATAGATATGTATTTTTTAAAAAGTCAAACACAATTCCTAGAGTTTTGCACACAGAGACAGATACACAGAAGCTGACTGATGTTTGCACAAACATATCCCTCATTTTAAAATGCAGACCTTTTTTTTAAAAAAAAATCTTTATTAGCGTATAATTGCTTTACAATGGTGTGTCAGTTTCTGCTTGATAACAAAGTGAATCAGTTATACATATACATATGTCCCCATATCTCTTCCCTCTTGCATCTCCCTCCCTCCCACCCTCCCTATCCCACCCCTCTAGGTGGTCACAAAGCACCGAGCTGATCTCCCTGTGCTATGCAGCTGCTTCCCACTAGCTATCTATTTTACATTTGGTAGTGTATATATGTCCACGCCACTCTCTCACTTTGTCCCAGCTTACCCTTCCCCCTCCTCGTATCCTCAAGTCCATTCTCTAGTAGGTCTGCATCTTTATTCCCGTCTTGACCCAAGGTTCTTCTGACCATTTTCTTTCTTTTTTTTTTTTAGATTCCATATATATGTGTTAGCATTTGTTTTTCTCCTTCTGACTTACTTCACTCTGTATGACAGACTCTAGGTCCATCCCCCTCACTACAAATAACTCAGTTTCATTCCTTTTTATGGCTGAGTAATATTCCATTGTATATATGTGCCACATCTTCTCTATCCATTCATCTGTCGCTGGACACTTAGGTTGCTTCCATGTCCTGGCTATTGTAAATAGAGCTGCAATGAACAAAAAATTCAGCCCTTTGAGTTAGTAATCCCAAAGGTAAACATAACTAAAATCATCAGTTAAAATATTTTTATTTCTATGTCAAGTTGGGAAGTACAGATGTTTTTGAAATCATATCTTAATGAATTTTGGTTAGAAAAATCTTTACTGTCCTTGGAAAATAGAGAATGCCACATGTCATAGGAGAAAATGGTCCCAGAAAATCATTCCTATCTTGAGGGCCCTTAGAATATCGCTAATAAAAACTTTCAAAACCAGATGCTATTATTAAGCTTTTTAGTCAGGATATCTGGTCTGATATTTGTGCTGTGTGTTAGACGGGGAATTAAGATAAGAGCCAAATCTGGCATGAGAGTGGAAAGGAATTCTTCTTCCCTTTCCTAAAATGTTGGGATTGTAGCTAGATAATGTGCTTTATGCAATACCTAGCATGATGTTTAAAATTTAGGCTTTTGAAATGAGACTGTTGATTTCTTTTGTTCCTTTATAACTAAAGATCTTTGGAGATAGGGATGGAGATAGGGAATACCTAGTGGTTTGGCTAAAGACATGCTAAAAACCAATTTGGTAGGAAATAATTTTGTTAAAATGAGGAATTAATGAAAATTATATCTTCTCATTTGTTTATGTCTTCGTAACTTTTTGCACCATGGGGTGATTTTTATAACTGTGTGCATCTGTCAGAATATTTGCTTCTTTTCATTTTAATTCATTCTATGTGATCAGCTAGTTATTTTTATTTTCTTTAAGCTCTTTGCAGGTTTACCAGTTTCTTTGCTCACAATTGCTTCTGGCACCCATTCCTTCCCTCATAGTTCAGTTTCTTTCTTCCTGAGTATATCCTTTAATAGCTTTTTCGGCAAGAGCCTATGAAAAAGTAAACTCCCAGTATTTGTATGTCTGGAAATGTCTTGAGTGAGGATATAGAAGTCTGATATTGTCCCTCAGCACTTTGGAAATGATATTCCAATATTTGGACACCTATTTTTGCTCATGAGAAGTCTTCTGTAAGTCTAATAAATAGTCATGACTTTGAAGATAAGCTTTATCGTCTCTGTGGTAGTTTTAAGATTTTTCTCTTTGACTTCGATGTTCCATAGTTTCACTGCACTGTGTCTAGGTAAGGGTGTGTTATTTTTCCTGCTTGGCTAGTGGGCTTCTTCAATTAAAAAAAAATCCTTAGGGAGACTTTCAAGATGGTGGAAGAGTAAGACGTGGTGATCTCCTTCCTCCCCACAAATACATCAGAAATACATCTACATGTGGAACAACTCCTACAGAACACCTACTGAACACTGGAAGAAGACCTCAGACTTCCCAAAAGGCAAGAAATTCCCCATGTACCTGGGTAGGGCAAAAGAAAAAAGTAAAAACAGAGACAAAAGAATAGGGACAGGACCTGCACCTCTGGGAGGGAGCTGTGAAGGAGGAAAAGTTTCCACACACTAGGAAGCCCCTTCACTAGCAGAGACAGAGGGTGGCAGAGGGGGACCTTTGGAGCTAAGGAGGAGAGCGCAGCAACAGGGGTGCAGAGGGCAAAGCGGAGAGATTCCTGCACAGAGGATTGGTGCTGACCAGCATTCACCAGCCCGAGAAGCTTGTCTGCTCACCCACCAGGGCGGGTGGGGATGGGAGCTGAGGCTCGGGCTTCGGAGGTCAGATCCCAGGGAGAGGACTGGGGTTGGCTGCGTGAACACAGCCTGAAGGGGCTAGTGCACCAGAGCTACCCTGGAGGGAGTCCGGGAAAAAGCCTGGAGCTGCGGAAGAGGCAAGAGACCATTGTTTCGGGGTGCACGAGGAGAGAGGATTTAGAACACTGCCTAAACGAGCTCCAGAGACGGGAGTGAGCCGCGGCTACCAGCGGGGATACCAGAGACAGGCATGAAATGCTAATGCTGCTGCTGCAGCCACCAAGAAACCTGTGTGCAAGCACAGGTCACTATCCACACCTCCCCTCCCGGGAGGCTGTGCAGCCCGCCACTGCCAGGGTCCCGTGATCCAGGGACAACTTCCCCGGGAGAACACACAGCGTGCCTCAGGCTGTTGCAACGTCATGTCAGCCTCTGCTGCCGCAGTCTCGCCCCGCACTCCGTACCCCTCCCTCTCCCTGGCCTGAGTGAGCCAGAGCCCCCTAATCAGCTGCTCCTTTAACCCCGTCCTCTCTGGGCAGGGAACGGACGCCCTCAGGCGACCTACATGCAGAGGCGGGGCCAAATCCAAAGCTGAACCCCAGGAACTGTGCGAACAAAGAAGAGAAAGGGAAATCTCGCCCAGCAGCCTCAGGAGCAGCGGATTAAATCTCCACAATCAACTTGATGTACGCTGCATCTGTGGAATACCTGAGTAGACAACGAATCATCCCAAATTGAGGCGGTGGACTTTAGGAGCAACGGTATATATATATATTTTTTCCTTTTTCTCTTTTTGTGAGTGTGTATGTGTATGCTTCTGTGTGTGATTTTGTCTGTATAGCTTTGCTTTTACCATTTTCCCTAGGGTTCTATCTGTCCATTGTTGTTTGTTTATTTGTTTGTTTTAGTATAGTTTTTAGTGCTTGTTCTCACTGGTGTATTTCTTTTTTGGTTTGGTTACTCTCTTCTTTCTATCTTTTTTTTCTTTTTTAATAACTTAAATTTAAAAAAATCAATAATTATTTTTTATTTTAAAAACTTTATTTTATTTTTCTTTCTTTCTTTTTTTTCTCCCTTTTCTTCTGAGCCGTGTGGCTGACAGGGTCTTGGTGCTCCGGCCAGGTGTTAGGCCTGTGCCTCTGAGGTGGGAGAGCCAAGTTCAGGACATTGGTCCACCAGAGACCTCCTGGCTCCATGTAATATCAAACGGTGAAAGCTCTCACAGAGATCTCCATCTCAACACTAAGACCCAGCTCCACTCAATGACCAGCAAGCTACAGTGCTGGACACCCTATGCCAAACAACTAGCAAGACAGGAACACAAACCCATCCATTAGCAGAGAGGCTGCCTAAAATCATAATAAGGTCACAGACACCCCAAAACACACCACCGGATACGGTCCTGCCCACCAGAAAGACAAGATCCAGCCTCATCCACCAGAACACAGGCAAGAGTCCCCTCCACCAGGAAGCCTACACAACCTACTGAACAAACCTTAGCCACTGGGGGCACACACCAAAAACAACGGGAACTACAAACCTGCAGCCTGCGAAAAGCAGACCCCAAACACAGTAAGTTAAGCAAAATGAGAAGACAGAGAAACACAGCAGATGAAGGAGCAAGATAAAAACCCACCAGACCTAACAAATGAAGAGGAAATAGGCAGCCTATCTGAAAAAGAATTCAGAGTAATGATAGTAAAGATGATCCAAAATCTTGGAAACAGAATGAAGAAAACACAAGAAACGTTTAACAAGGACGTAGAAGAACTAAAGAGCAAACAAACAGTGATGAACAACACAATAAATGAAATTAAAAATTCTCTAGAAGAGATCAATAGCAGAATAACTGAGGCAGAAGAACGGATAAGTGATCTGGAAGATAGAATAGTGGAAATAACTACTGCAGAGCAGAATAAAGAAAAAAGAATGAAAAGATTGAGGAAAGTCCCAGAGACCTCTGCGACAGCATTAAACGCACCAACATTCGAATTATAGGGGTCCCAGAATAAGAAGAGAAAAGGAAAGGGACTGAGAAAATATTTGAAGAGATTATCGTTGAAAACTTCCCTAATATGGGAAAGGAAATAATTAATCAAGTCCAGGAAGTGCAGAGAGTCCCATACAGGACAAATCCAAGGAGAAGCATGCCAAGACACATATTAATCAAACTATCAAAAATTAAATACAAAGAACAAATATTAAAAGCAGCAGGGGAAAAACAACAAATAACATACAAGGGAATCCCCAAAAGGTTAACAGCTGATCTTTCAGCAGAAACTCTGCAAGCCAGAAGGGAGTGGCAGGACATATTTAAAGTGATGAAAGGGAAAAACCTACAACCAAGATTACTCTACCCTGCAAGGATCTCATTCAGATTCGACGGAGAAATTAAAACCTTTACAGACAACCAAAAGCTAAGAGAATTCAGCACCACCAAACCATCTTTACAACAAATGCTAAAGGAACTTTGCTAGGCAGGAAGCAGAAGAGAAGGAAAAGATGTACAATAACAAACCCAGAACAACTAAGAAAGTGGTAATAGGAACATACATGTTGATAATTACTTTAAATTAAATCCATTTAAATGTAAATGGATTAAATGCTCCAACCAAAAGACATAGACTGCCTGAATGGATACAAAAACAAGACCTGTATTTATGCTGTCTACAAGAGACTCACTTCAGACCTAGGGACACACACAGACTGAAAGTGAGGGGATGGAAAAAGATATTCCATGCAAATGGAAATCAAAAGAAAGCTGGAGTAGCAATTCTCATATCAGACAAAATAGACTTTAAAACAAAGACTATTACAAGAGACAAAGAAGGACACTACATAATGATCAAGTGATCAATCCAAGAAGAAGATATAACAATTGTAAATACTTATGCACCCAACATAGGAGCACCTCAATACATAAGGTAAATGCTAACAGCCATAAAAGGGGAAATCGACAGTAACATAATCATAGTAGGGGACTTTAACACCCCACTTTCACCAATGAACAGATCATCCAAAATGAAAATAAATAAGGAAACACAAGCTTTAAATGATACATTAAACAAGGTGGACTTAATTGATATTTATAGGACATTCCATCCAAAAAAACAGAATACACTTTCTTCTCAAGTGCTCATGGAACATTCTCCAGGATAGATCATATCTTGGGTCACAAATCAAGCCTTGGCAAATTTAAGAAAATTGAAATTGTATCAAGCATCTTTTCTGACCACAACACTATGAGACTAGATATCGATTACAGGAAAAAAATCTGTAAAAAATACAAACACATGGAGGCTAAACAATACACTACTTAATAACCAAGAGATCACTGAAGAAATCAAAGAGGAAATTAAAAAATACCTAGAAATAAAGGACAATGAAAACACGACAACCCAATACCTATGGGATGCAGCAAAATCAGTTCTAAGAGGGAAGTTTATAGCAATACAATCCTACCTCAAGAAACAAGAAGCATCTCAAATAAACAACCTAACCTTACACCTAAAGCAATTAGAGAAAGAAGAACAAAAGAACCCCAAAGTTAGCAGAAGGAAAGAAATCATAAAGATCAGATCAGAAATAAAAGAAACGAAGGAAACAGTAGCAAAGATCAATAACACTAAAAGCTGGTTCTTTGAGAAGATAAACAAAATTGATAAACCATTAGCCAGACTCATCAAGAAAAAAAGGGAGAAGACTCAGATCAACAGAATTAGCAATGAAAAAGGAGAAGTAACAACTGACACTGCAGAAACACAAAAGATCATGAGAGATTACTACAAGCGACTATATGCCAATAAAATGGACAACCATGATGAAATGGACAAGTTCTTAGAAATGTACAACCTTCTGAGACTGAACCAGGAAGAAATAGAAAATATAAACAACAAATCACAAGCACTGAAATTGAGATTGTGATTAAAAATCTTCCAACAAACAAAAGCCCAGGACCAGATGGCTTCACAGGTGAATTCTATCAAACATTTAGAGAAGAGCTAACAGCTATCCTTCTCAAACTCTTCCAAAATATAGCAGAGGGAGGAACACTCCCAAACTCTACTAGGCCACCCTCACCCTGATACCAAAACCAGAGAAAGATGTCACAACGAAAAAAAACTACAGGCCAATATCACTGATGAACATAGATGCAAAAATCCTCAACAAAATACTAGCAAACAGAATCCAACAACACATTAAAAGGATCATACACCATGATCAAGTGGGGTTTATCCCAGGAATGTAAGCATTCTTCAATATACGCAAATCAATCAATGTGATACAACATATTAACAAATTGAAGGAGAAAAACCATATGGTCATCTCAATAGATGCAGAAAAAGCTTTTGACAAAATTCAACACCCATTTATGATAAAAACCCTGCAGAAAGTAGGCATAGAGGGAACTTACCTCAACATAATAAAGGCCATATATGACAAACCCACACCCAACCTCGTTCTCAGTGGGGAAAAAGTGAAACCATTTTCACTAAGATCAGGAAAAAGACAAGGTTGCCCACTCTCACCACTGTTATTCAACATAGTTTTGGAAGTTTTAGCCACAGCAATCAGAGAAGAAAAGGAAATAAAATGAATCCAAATCAGAAAAGAAGAAGTAAAGCTGTCACTGTTTGCAGATGACATGATACTATACATAGAGAATCCTAAAGACTCTACCAGAAAACCACTAGTGTTAATCAATGAATTTGGTAAAGTAGCAGGATACAAAATTAATGCACAGAAATCTCTTGTATTCCTATACACTAATCATGAAAAATCTGAAAGAGAAATCAAGGAAACACTCCCATTTACCATTGCAACAAAAAGAATAAAATACCTAGGAATAAACCTACCTAAGGAGACAAAAGACCTGTACGCAGAAAACTATAAGACACTGATGAAAGAAATTAGAGATGATACAAACAGATGGAGAGATATACTATGTTCTTGGATTGGAAGAATCAACATTGTGAAAATGACTGTACTACGCAAAGCAACCTACAGGTTCAATGCAATCCCTATCAAACTACCAATGGCATTTTTCACAGAACTAGAACAAAAAATTTCACAATTTGTATGGAAACACAAAAGATCCCAAATAACCAAACAATCTTGAGAAAGAAAAACGAAGCTGGAAGAATCAGGCTCCGTGACTTCAGCCTATACTACAAAGCTACAGTAATCAAGATGGTATGGTACTGGCACAAAAACAGAAATATAGATCAATGGAACAGGATAGAAGGCCCAGAGATAAACCCACGCACTATGGTCATCTTATTTTTCATAAAGGAGGCAAGAATATACAATGGAGAAAAGACAGCCTCTTCAATAAGTGGTGCTGGGAAAACGGGACAGCTACATGTAAAAGAATGAAATTAGAACACTCCCTAACACCATACACAAAAATAAGCTCAAAATGGATTAAAGACCTAAATGTAAGGCCAGACACTATAAAACTCTTAATGGAAAACATAGGCAGAACACTCTATGACATAAATCACAGCAAGATCCTTTTTGACCCACCTCCTAGAGAAATGGAAATAAAAACAAAAATAAACAAATGGGACCTAATGAAACTTAAATCTTTTGCACAGCAAAGGAAACCATAAACAAAATGAAAAGATAACCCTCAGAACGGGAGAAAATATTTGCAAATGCAGCAGCTGACAAAGGATTAATCCCAAAATTTACAAGCAGCGCATGCAGCTCAATATCAAAAAAACAAACAACCCAATCCAAAAACGGCAGAAGACCTAAATAGACATTTCTCCAAAGAAGATATACAGATTGCCAGCAAACACATGAAGAAATGCTCAACATCACTAATCATTAGAGGTATGCAAATCAAAACTACAATGAGGTATCACCTCACACCTGTCAGAAGGCCATGATCAAAAAATCTACAAACAATAAATGCTGAGAGGGTGTGGAGAAAAGGGAACCCTCTTGCATTGTTGGTGGGAATGTAAATTGATACAGCCACTATGGAGAACAGTATGGAGGTTCCTTAAAAAACTAAAAATAGAACTCCCATATGACCCAGCAATCCCACTACTGGACATATACCCTGAGAAAACCATAATTCAAAAAGAGCCATGTACCATAATGTTCATTGCAGCTCTATGTGCAATAGCCATGACATGGAAGCAGCCTAAGTGTCCATTGACAGATGAATGGATAAAGAAGATGTGGCACTTCAAAAAAAAAAAAAAAAAAGAAGACGTGGCACATATATACAATGGAATATTACTCAGCCATAAAAAGAAACGAAATTGAGTTATTTGTGGTGAGGTGGATGGACCTAGAGACTGTCATACTGAGTGTAGTAAGTCAGAAAGAGAAAAACAAATACTGTATGCTCACACATATATATGGAATCTAAAAAGAATCGTTCTGAAGAACCTAAGGGCAGGACAGGAATAAAGACGCAGACATAGAGAATGGACTTGAGGACATGGGGAGGGGGAAGGGTAAGCTAGGATGAAGTGAGAGAGTGGCATGGACTTATATATTACTACCAATTGTAAAATAAATAGCTAGTGGGAAGCAGCCGCATAGCACAGGGAGATCAGCTCGGTGCTTTGTGACCACCTAGAGGGGTGGGATAAGGAGGGTGGGAGGGAGACGCAAGAGGGAGGAGATATGGGGATATATGTATATGTATACCTGATTCACTTTGTTATAAAACAGAAATTAACACCATTGTGAAGCAATTATAGTCCAATAAAGATGTTAAAAAAAAAAAATCCTGAAAACGTCACCCGTATTTCTCCAAATACTATACCCCCTCCAATTTTCTTTATTTGTTACTCCAATTGAATTTATGTGAGATCTTCTCATTTTATCCTCCATGTCTCTGATTTAC
Source organism: Pseudorca crassidens (assembly GCF_039906515.1). Lineage (NCBI taxonomy): Eukaryota > Metazoa > Chordata > Mammalia > Artiodactyla > Delphinidae > Pseudorca > Pseudorca crassidens. Next base: position 114,023,761 of record NC_090296.1, read on the forward strand.
TTTTAAATGTTTTAAAAAAAATATCTCTTTGTGCTACATTTTGCATGATTTCTTTATATCTAGCTTCCAATTTATTAATTTATTTTCAGCTATGTCTAATAGTCTGTGTAATCTGTCCATTAAGTGTTTTTCACAATGATTATATTTTCTTTTCAATTTTTTTTTTGGCCGTACCACATGACCTGCAGGTTCTTAGTTCCCTGACCAGGGATCAAACCTGCGTCCCCTGCTGTGGAAGCGCAGAGTCTTAACTGCTGGACCACCAGGGGCGTCCCAATGATTATATATTTTGTCTCTGAAATTTCTAATTGGTTCTTTTATCATATTGTTATTTTTGTATAGTGTCCTGTTTTTACATGAGGTGTCTATTCCTTAAAATGTTTAAAGATGGCACAACATTGTAAATCAACTATACTTCATTAACAAAAAATAACCTCTGTAAACAAACTTTTTTAAAGAAACATTTAAAAATCTCTTTAGATTGCTCGATTTTCTTGAGTTTGGGGGTACACTTTTTCTTGTTTGCTGTTTCTGCCTCTCCCTCTTTTAATCTTCCTCTTAGTGATTTATGTGATTTGTAATTTTTTGACTTTGAGTTTATCTGCAGCAGGGTTTCCCGTGGGGTTCTGTGTGCCATGGATTTGAAGGTGTTTCTAACAGGTCAGCTTCACAGTTTGCTGCTGCCAAGACCCTGCAGGTTTCACTAATTATAGAAGAGTTTTTATGTTGAATTTTTAGTTCAAGATTTCTGCATCAGATGCCAAATTGTATGTGTGTGTGTGTGTGTGTGTGTGTGTGTGTGTGTGTGTGTGTGTGTGTGTATGTGTGTTGCCTGCCTAAGGGTATATGAATAAATTAGTCCTTTTTTTAGGTTAGTATTCTGTAGGCACAGAATTAGCAGAATGGAGTAAAAGGTTATAAAATCCATCTCATTTTTCTTAAAGCTATTGTCAGTTCCATATTTCAATTTTGTTTCAAGGCAGTAAAAATTGAGCTTTTACTTTCATTCGTTTATGTTGTTGTAAAGAGTAAAGTTTGTTGTTTTAAATTAAATCATAGTTCAATACTTGGGTGGTTTTTTCATGCCTTCTCTATTAGCTATTGCTGTTTTCTCCTCTGGAATGGAAGGCAGTGAGGCTTGAAGAACAGACTTCTTGTCTATAATTTACAGAATTGATTGGAATGCACCGTGAATTATCCTTGTGAAACTTTAATGATTCACTGCTAGTTGGGGAATTGGAAACTATTGATTCATGTTCTGCCCCGGGAGATGTTTCTTCTTTCTCTTAAGTGTGTATTATAGAGTTGGGTTTGGGTTTTCACTCTGCCAACAGTCAGACTGTTGCCCACTTTTAAATCTACGATGCACGCAGGTAATGTTTTGATACAGAACCACATATATTTCCACATCTTTCCCTCAAATGTTACCCAGTTAGACCAAACAGAGAAATAAGAGATTTCTCTGTTATCAGAGAATATGTTTGAGACCTGCATTGTCCAATAAGGAAATTACTAGCCATATGTAACCCCTGAACACTTGAAATGCGGTCAGTTCAAGTTGAGATGCATTGTAAGTGCAAAATACACAGTATGAGAAAGTGAAATATGTCATTAATAATTGTTATATTGATTACATGTTGAAATGACAGTATTTTGGATGAGTATTGGGTTAAATGAATTATGTCATTCATTTTACCTGTTCTTTTACTTTTTAAAATATGTGGCTGGGAATTCCCTGGTGGTCCAGTGGTTAGGACTCCACGCTTCCACTGCAGGGGGGCATGGGTTCGATCCCTGGTCAGGGAACTAAGCTGCACAGTGCGGCAAAAAAAAAAAAAAAGAAGAAAAAAATTTGGTTAAGTCGAAAATTTAATTACTTAGGTGGCTAGCATTGTATTTCTATCGGACAGCGCTGCTAGCTGCTGTAGAGTCTTACAAATAGGGAAACCCATAACCCATAAATAATCTAATAAGAACTTATTCCAGTTTATTTTCACCCTGTACTTCCATTCACCTTGAAAAAAATTTTTTTTGTTTTGCAATATCATGATTTTGGGTATGAGTTAATGCTCTACTACCACAATGCAGGTTAACGTAAAGGGGGTTGCATCTCACCTGGGTGAGGTTATAAGGTCAGTATATAAGGTAAAAATTGGATATAGTCAAACTTACCCTTGAAAATCCCTTAGGAAGGCGTCAAGCTGTCCCTGACACACTATCTTTTATTAAGTCCCATCTAGATAATTTTTTTGTCTAGTATGAGGGCAGATCACTGTTTTTTTTACTGAAACCAGATGAAGTAGTTGGTTTGTGTTTGGTGCCATTTATAGTGAAATATGAATCTTAAATCCACACTCACCCTCAGCATGGAGAGATGCCTGCCTAGGAGAAGTCGGAGGGAACTGGGGTCCATGTGGGAGCAGCAGGTTTACAATTCTTGCTTGCATGCGATAAATACCTGCTTTATTTCTCTCTCTCATCTCCCATCAGTCTTTCTCAGCTTCTTTCTCTTTATGTTTGCCGAGTTTTGATAGATGAATTTGCACACTTTAGTACATAAAGATCTCTCCAGTTCTAATATTCTGTGGATCTATGACTCTAAACGTTCATAGAAAGCTATGATGAGGTTGCACAACACTGTAAATATATTTAATGCCACTGAACAGTACAATTAAGATGGTAAATTTTATGTTATATGTATTTTGCAACAATCTCAAAAAAGTCATAATGAAACATTTGGTGGGGTAAAAATGTGGGACTTTTGGAGTCAGATAGAACTGGTGTATAGAAATGTCACAGGTTGGGTTCTTTAACAGCAAACTCTGAGACTGACTTTAGCATACAGGATATTTATTTTTTAAAATTCTCTTGGAATCAATACCTATGGAAGGGAGAGGAAGGAAGCAGCAGTGGGTACAGGGAAAAGCAGGGCTGTTCTGCAGGCTCTACACCAGCCTCAATCAGCCCTTTGGGGAGCTCTGGAGCAAAAATGGCCCTACAGAGTTGTCCCAGCACTAAGGTGCAATGGCCAGGCCTTTCTACCCCAACTTCAGTAAAGTGAGCTGTCCCTGGAAGGGTGTAACCATGGATGAGGTGGCTCTCTATGGCAAAGGCAATTCCTGAAAGGTGGTCTACAAACAAGGGCAACAAGTCCTTCCTTGAAGGGAGATCTGTACAATACACTCAAGATGTCACCACAGAATTATTTATTTATTTATTTTTTGCAACCCAGCATCTATTTCACCCCTTCAAAAGTGCACCCTGAATTCCTTTAGAAGAATTACTTCTTCTACAGCATGGGCTTCTTCATGGGATGGTATATTTTATGTCCTGCCCTCCTTCTGAAGTTAAAAATCAATTGAGGTCTCTTTTCATGAACTTTGAATCTTGTACAAAATGACAGAGGATGAAAAAAAGGTTGACGTTCACACTTTCCAGACTAGAGGATGGGGTCATCCCTGTTGCCCTGGTTCCAGCCTGTCTCCTTCAGCTTCCCATTCATTCTTTCAATTCTCATTCATTCATTCAATATCCCTCTAATTAATGCCCCCCTTTTGGGTTGAACTTAGCCAATTTCTTTTGATTGCAACCAAATAATCCCAACTGATGTGCTAGGGTTCAGATCCTGACTTCACCACATACCAGTGTTTGATCTTGAGGATGTCTCTTGAGTCTTGGTTTTCTCATCTGCAGTTTGAGTACAATAAAATCTACCCTGCAGGGTAGAGCCAGGGTAAGGGATAGTGTCTTGACTCAAAATTGTAACTAGTACTCTAAAAGGGTTATAAAACTAATAAAGACAGTCTCAATCCCCCTCCCCCCAAGTTTACACTGTGAATTACTCTGGGTTTATAGTGAAATCCTTAAAAGTTGCTAATATTGGAAAAGATAACTAATAACTGCTTTGGGATTTAGTTGTATTAAATAAACTCTGTTTTGATGGGTATTTTTCATGTGTAGAGATACTGTAATTTGGCCCATGTTGTAGGTGATTTGTTGTGTAGATGACAACATGTGGAATTTAAATTGGGTTGTATTGTACTTTACCACAAAGAGAAGGATGGGGAAAAAATGAAAAGATTCATTAATAAAGTTCTTCAGATGCAGTAGCTTTTAGACACTGCTCGCTTGTACCTCAAATCAATCGTTACTGCCAACATCAGAATACTTAAATTTCTTTTAGTTGAATTATTTATGCCTTTGTCTTCCTTAGACTACAAGTGAAAAAAGTTGAATGAAAAATTGAATGGTTACTACTGAAATATTTACCGATGTAAGGATATGATGTCTGGGATTTGTTCAAAAAAATGTGGATGAGGGCAAATAGGTGGCGAAGTAGATGGAACAGGGTTGGCTTCAGGTTAATGTTTTGGGGGGCTTGGTTATGGTGCTTGGGTTCACTATGTTATTCTGCCTACTTTGTATATGTTTAAAATTTGCTACACTAAAAAAATTTTTAAAAATTGAATGATTACAACTATTAGTTAAAGTATGTATGCATAAAGAAAAGACTGGGAGAGAACACAAAAAAATGAAGAGTTATGTTAGCTGTTATGTTAGGGTAGTTAATTATGGGAGAATTATTTTTTAAATTTTCATTTAATATTTTTCCAATTTTATCTTTCAATAAGTAAATATCCAACGGAAAGAATAAACACACATACAAAAAACCTCTTTGAAGGTAAAAATGGTAGTGTGCTGGAAATGGCTTGTGTGAGATTGAGAAGGCTGGGACTTCCCTCACGATCCAGTGGTTAAGATTTCACCTTTCAATGCAGGCAGTGCGGATTCAATCCCTGGTCGGGGAGCTAAGATCCCACATGCCTCACAGACAAAAAGATAAAACATGAAACAGAAGCAATATTGTAACAAGTTCAATAAAGACTTTAAAAATGGTCCACATCAAAAAAAAAAAAAAAAGATTGAGAGGGCTGGTTGCTAAATTTTTAAGAATTTTGCATTCTGGTTAACATCAAAACCAACCATTGAAATCAACCATGGTGGGAAATCAACCATGGTGGGAATATTTATACCTTGGAAATCAGCAAACACTAGAAATCAGTACTCCCAAGAACCAGTTGTTAAAAATTTACTAGCACACAACCAGTAAGGACTATGTTGTATACTTTCCTGCCCAGACTTATCTAAAGATCCTGAAATTAATGGGTAGGTACTTATTAATTTATTCTACACATATTTAATGAGGTCCTATTATGGGCAAAAAGCTGTGCTAGGCACTTTGGAGACTACAAATTAATCTATAATTACAATGCAATTCCAAACAGGATCACAATAGATTTTTTGGAATTTCTCAAATTGTTTCTAAAGTTCATCTGGAAAACATAATTTTGAGATAAGCTGAGACAATTTTGAAAGAAAGAAAAGAAATATAAGAAGCAGCTGGCACATGGGCAGAAAAAAAAATCAATAGAACAAAATAGAAAGCCCCAAAGCAGATTAGTGAACTATGGAGTTTTAGTGTGGGGATTTAAAATATAAAGATGGCATTTCAAAGCAGTGGGGAAAGATGGATTATTCAATAAATGATGTTGCAACAACTGCATATTTATATAAGGAAAAATGCTAAAAAGTAAAACTTCTATTTGGAAAAGTTTCCATTAAAAAAAAGTTAAAATACAAGTAATAAACTGGAGGAAATATATGCAGCACATTTGATTGACAAGGATTTAATATCCTTAATTCTGTAAAGAGCTTTTATGAATCATTAGGCAAACGATAAATACCCTAGTAGAAAAATGTACAAAGGATTTGAACTAGCAATTCACAATAAAGGAAATTGAAATGGCCAGTAAACATTAAAAAAATTCTTAACTTCACTTGCAAAAGAGAACTCTTAATTGCACTAAAAGTTAGATATTATTTTTATGTATTATATTAGGAAAGATGAAAATGATGGGCAATAGTCCATATGTTACAGAATATAGATAGTCAGGAACTCTCATGAAATATTAGGAATAGAAATTGGTGTGAGCATTGGGAAGGCATTTCTTCTAGAAATGTATTCAAAGGAAATAAATCTGCAGAAGGATGTTCACTACATGTTTATAGTATCAAAACACTAGGAAGATACTAAATGTTTACCAGTTGGTTAAATAAACTATGGTTCATTCACACAATGGACCTAAAAAAGAATTTAAACTAGATCTATATTTATTAATGTTGAAAGAAGTCAGCGAAAATATCGGGTTGCTTAACCGTATTATAGGATTTCACGTATATAAAAATAAAATGCACATATTTATTTGTATATTAGAGGGTCTGAAAGAATCTATACCAAACTGTTAATTCTATTTGAGGAAAAAAAGGGAGGGTATCAGTTACTGTGTTTTCACTTGCAAATAATAGAAAATATAGACACAAATACGCTTAAATAATAAATGGAATATATTGACCAAGTAACCAAAATGCTCAGAGGTGAAGTGGGCTTTGGTGAAGGGTTGATACAGAAGTTCAACAGTGTCATTCAGCTGTCAGCTTTTCTCTGTCTTGCGCTTTGCCTTCAAAGGTAAAAGCTTCTTGAGGACATTATGCTAAGTGAAATAAGCCAGACAGAAAAGGACAAATACTGTATGATTCCACTTATAAAAGGTACCTAGAACTGTCAAACTCTTTTGAAGACAGAAAGTAGAATGGTGGTTGGCAGGGACTGGGGGGAGGAGGGGAAAGGGGAGTTGTGGTTTAATGAGTATAGTTTTTGGGTTTTTTTGCGAGATGAAAAGAGTCCTGGAGATTTGTTGCACAATAATGTGAATGTAGACTTTAAAATGGTTAATATGTTACATTTTATGTATATTTTACCACAATTTTAAAAAATTACTTAAAAAAATAAAAGCCTCATCGCAAGCCTGGCTCCCCCTGGTGGTGGAAGGGTTGATGGCACATTCAGGCCTGTGGCTTCTTAGTTCAGGCCCTGCGGGTGCTACCCGGTAGCTCTCTACTTTGTCAGACAGCAGCCCTGGGCTTCCCTCTGATTGGACCATGATAGTGTGGTCATGTGTCTGTTACTGAATCATGCACTATGCTAGCATCACATTCTAAGGACCTCTTTGTAAGTAATTTTGGTTGTCACAGTGATCGAGCCTTTAGAGTATGGGCCAGAGATAGATTTCTCATAATGTACAGGATAGCCCGATACATTACAGCTTGTCCCCACATCTTGCATGACTTTTAATGTCCCATTTGACATTAATGTAGATTTTAAAAACCTGTTTATAATAACCTGAACCTAGACCCTAACTCCATTCTATACATAAACATGAACTGTTTTTGCATGGTCTTAATATAAACTGAACCTCAAGATGTGAGAATTGGACTTCCCTGGTGGCACAGTGGTTGAGAATCCGCCTGCCAATGCAGGAAACACAGGTTCAAGCCCTGGTCCGGGAAGATCCCACATGCCGCGGAGCAACTAAGCCCGTGCACCACAACTACTGAGCCTGCGCTCTGCAGCCTGCCAGCCACAACTACTGAAGGCAGCGTGCCTACAGCCCGTGCTCTGCCACAAGAGAAGCCACCACAATGAGAAGTAGGTGCACCGCAACGAAAAGAGTAGACCCCGCTCGCGGCAACTGGAGAAAGCCCAGGCACAGCAAGAAAAACCCAATGCAGCCAAAAATAAATTAATTAATTTAAAAAAATGCGAGAATTATGGGTAAATTGAGAGAAAATAGTACTTTGTTTCACTTGGAACTTTACCAAGAGTTGTTCACTACTTCAGAAAATCATGTTTTCAACAACCAACACTGCTTCTGAATATTGCAATTCACACTGCATAATGCAATTCACATTGCATATTTTATCTCTGAAACCAGGATGAATCCTACAGTCAATGACATCTTAGATGAAATATGGTACTGAATATGAGTCTGCATTTGTAGCTGTTGCATTCACTTCTCACCTGGATTCTTATGACAACCTCCCAAGCTGGCCTCCCAATCTATTCGCAACAGAGTAGCCAGATTTTTCCTTTTAAAATGTGGGTCAGATCCTGTCACTCCTCGCCTCAAAACCTTCTAATGTTGCACCTTTTTACTCAGAGTACAAGCCTTACAATGTCCTTTGAGGCCCTGTGAGATCTGGCTCTGTTTCCTCTCTGACCCATCTCCTAGTTCTGCTTTTTCTCATACTCCTCACTCCAGACCATCTCACTGGCCACTTACAGCCCATATACTCACCATGCAGGCTTCCGCCTTAGGTCATTTACATGGCTATTCCCTCTGCCCAGATACTTCCCTCTAGATAAGCTGCATGATTCATTCCCTTAACTCCTTCAAATTGAATGTTACCGTCTGGTGAGGCCTGCATCTGATGAGGCCTGCCTTGACCGATAGTTTAAACTGCAACTCACTACCTACTTCCTTACTGCTCTGAATGCTGGTTTTTCCTTATCCTGTTCTACTTTTTACCCCAATAATACTTATCACTTTCCGATGTAATATATAATTTACTTATGTATTCTGTTGTATTATGCTGATTATTTGTTGTCTGTATCCCATTACCCTTTTAGAATGTAAGTTCCACGAAAAGCGATTTCTATCTGTATGCCCAGTAAACTTAGGACAGTGCCTGACACATAGTACTCAAAAAACTGTTGAATGAATGGTGTTTCTGCCATTAGGTGCAAGCGTCTAACTTCATTGTCTCTTCTATTATAGTTGTACCCAAGCATTTCCATATTGAAATACATATCATTTCATAGTGAGTTATTTTCCTATTTCTGCTTTATATTATAGTCATGGCATTATGTCATAATACAAGATATATCATAATATATGATCTATTGATTTTACAAGTCAGGATGGTACGGCAGTGTTATGAAGTGTTTGCTACAATATCAGAGTTTGGATGTTAGGGTTGGGAACTGCTGGTTTAGACCATTCCAGAAGCTACTCCTGGAGCTGCGGGTAGAGATAATCCCACCCAAACTGCGTGGCTGCTTCCTGGATGGGAGGGGCGGAGTGGATATTGGAGAGGCAACCGCAGTTTTGATGATCAGGAGGAAACAAATTTCATTTTCCAATTTTACTATACTCTCATATTGTTCATGTTATTTGAATATTTTACAGTGAGTATTCATTCTTTTTGTAACAGGCAAAACCAATAAGGATATTTTTACTTTAAAAACTACTGTAAAATATAGAAAAAGAGCAGAAGAATAAAAATCACCTTCTTCCCAGGGATAAACACTGCTAACTTTTTATTTTATACTCTTTTGTTTTCAGGCATGGGTGTACGTCTATAGCTTTTCTATGATGGCTCTGAATAATAGGAGTCACGTGGCTGGAGGTGTCCTTTGTCAAGATTATTCTGGCAGCCACCTGCATTTTGGATGGAGGGTAAGGCTAGGTTGTAACCTAACAATGGGATGGAGGGCTCAGACTGGGCCAGTGGCTAAGAATAGAAATGGACACACCTCCGAGATATTGAAAGGGAAACATGCTGGTGACTAGTGATTAGTGTGTTTGTGAGAGCAGCAATGATTGTGTGTGTGTGTGTGCATGTGTGTGTGCGTGTGTGTGTGTGTGGCATCTGTGTATTCCAACCTTGCATTCAAGAATATTGGAGATGAGGGAGAACCTTTTGTCTGCTTTTGTGTTTTCTCTCCTGCTATTTATTTTTACAATACAATAAACTGCACGTTTAAAGTGTGAAATCTGATGAATTTTGATATATGTGTACACCTGTGAAACCATCACCACAATCAAGATGACAAACATATTCGGCATCCCCTCAAATGTCCTCTTACCTTTTAATCTCTCTCTCCCTTCTCTACTCTTTGGTTGGTTTGCAATTTATAGAATTTTATATAAATGGAATCATATATTATGTACTCTCCTTTTCTCTGGCTCCTTTCGCTCAGCACGATCATTTTGAGATTCATCCACTTTGTTGTGTGTATCAGTAGTTTGTTCCTTTTCTATTGCTGAGTAATATTCCATTATGTGGGTATATCAAAATTTGCTTATCCATTCAGCTGTTGATGGAAATTTGGGCTCTTTCCAGTTTTTGCTATTACAAATAAGTCTGCTATAAACATTCACGTACAGCTTTTTATATGTGTACATGTTTTCACATCTTTTAGATAAAAACCTAGGAGTGGATTGACTAGGTCATATAGTAATTATTCCTCTGTTCTAGGGTCACCTTTATCTTCTTTTTTGCTCACCCTGACCCAATTTAGTGTTGTAGTATTTTTATTTTTAAATTACTAAAAGGTCTAGTTTTTTTTTTCCCCAAATAAATGATTGAGAAACAAAAATGAGACTCTGGTGGTCAGCTAGGTTTTTCTTTTCTTTTGAGTGAGCATAGCTCTTATTCACATGGGAGATTGCCTGGGCTTGGTGGAGTCCCACAATGCCAAAGCCAGTTCACTCTTCTGGGAGGTAGTAGTAGACACAACAAGCACAGGGTAGGAGTGTGGGGATGGAAGGGGGCTGGTAATTGGTACTCATCCAAAGAACTTACTCTGTAATGGTGGAATTTCAGAGGCCATAGGGGCTGTCATTTCTGGGCTAGGTGTAGATGAGGATGAACAAGCTAACTTTGGTCTAGAAAGCCAGCTAGCTCATAGGAATTCTGGGAGGCTGTCAGGAAAAAGGCAAACAGCCCCAGAATGACAGGAATCCTGGGAACACTGGGAACTCATAGTAGCCCACCCCAGTCTTCCGCAACTATCTGCGCTTTTATCCTGACCTTCTGTTTCCTGTTTCTGTCCATTTTTTAAAAACCGAGATCTGGCTTCTTTTAATTTTATGTGTGTGTTAAAATATACATAACATAGAACTTACCATTTTAACAATTTAAAGTGGTTCAGTGGCATTAAATACATTTATGATGTTGTGCAGCCCTCACCACTATCCATTTCCAGGATTTTTTCATCATCCCAAATGGAAACTCTGTACCTAGTAAACAATAGCTTCCTATTCCCTTTCTACTCTACTCTCTGTAAGAATTTACACATTTTAGGTATCTCATATAAGTGGAATCATACAGTATTTGTCCTTTTGTTCCTGCCTTATTTCACTTAGCGTAATGTTTTCAAGATTCATTCCTGTTGTAGCATGTATCAGAATTTCATTCCTTATTAAGGCTGAATAATATTCAATTGTTAGTATATAACACATTCTGTTTATTCATTCATCTGTGATAGAACTTGTGTTGTTTCTACCTTCCGCCTTGTGTTGTGAATAGTGCTGCTATGAAGGTTGGTGTACATTTATCTAAGTCTCTGCTTTTCTTCTTTAGAGTAGAATTGCTGTATCATATAGTAATTGTAAGTGTAACTTTTAAAAGAACCACTAAACTGTTTAACACAACTATACCATTTTACATTCTCACCAGCAATGTACAGGTTTCAAACTGCTTCACATTCTCTCCAACACTTCTTATTTTCTGTTTTGTTATTTTAGTAAAAGCCATCCTAATGAGTGTGAAGTGGTATCTCATGTGGTTTTGATTTGCATTTCCCTAATGACTAATGATGTTCAGCATCTTCTCATGTGCTATTGGCCATTTGTAAATGTTCTTTGGAAAAATGTCTATCCAAGTCCTTTGCCCATTTTTGAATTTGGTTGTTTCTTTGTTATTGTTGAGTTGTAAGAGTTCTTTATAAATTCTGGATATTAATCATTTATCATATATGTGATTTGTAAGTATTTTCTCCATTCTGTGGATTATCTTCTCACTCTTTTTTTTATTGGAGTAATAATTTTTATTGGAGTGTAGTTGATTTACAATGTTGTGTTAGTTTCTGCTGTACAGCAAAGTGAATCAGTTGTACATATACATATATCTACTCTTTTTTAGATTCTATTCTCGTATAGGTCATGACAGAGTATTGAGTAGAGTTCCCTGTGCTATACAGTAGGTTCTTATTAGTTATCTATTATACATACAGTAGTGGGTATATGTCAATCCCAATTTCCCAATTTATACTTCCCCCCTTTCCCCCTTGGTAACCACAAGTTTGTTTTCTATCTTTTCACTCTCTTGATGTCCTTCCTTTTAATTTTTGAAAGATGACTGTGCCATGTGACTTATGATCTATGAGTACCAAACCTAAAACGCAAGAACATGTGGAGAGTAAACTGTTAAAATAAAAGTTAGATGTTATTCTGATTCAGATTTCATGATATGGAAAAAAAATCTATGATTGAGCTACATAGCATTTGGTTAGAAATAATATGCTGTTTGTAATATACATGTATTTTTGTACATTTATATATGAATATATAACTTAAATATATTTATATATAATTTTTTTTTTTTTTTTTTTTTTTTGCGGTACGCGGGCCTCTCACTGTTGCGGCCTCTCCCACTGCGCAGCACAGGCTCCGGACGCGCAGGCTAAGCGGCCATGGCTCACGGGCCCAGCCGCTCCGCGGCATGTGGGATCCTCCCGGACCGGGGCACGAACCCATGTTCCCTGCATTGGCAGGCGGACTCTCAACCACTGTGCCACCAGGGAAGCCCTATAAATATTTTTTAACCATTTCTTTCTTTAAGACTAGTTGGTGCTCTAGTGACTATAATCAGATAATCAAAATTGAGAATTTCCTGATCTTGTGCACAATTTATTACCTTATAGTATACGCATAGAAAAGATAAAAAGCACAGAAGACAAATATCACCACTTCATTAGGTCTGTTTACTTCTCTCTCTCAAAAAAATTCTTTTTATTGTGAAATAAACCTAATGTCACTACAGAAAAGTGCATGAAACTGATATGTAGAGTTTAACAAATAGTTATAAAGTGAATGACACTATAAAAATCCTTTTGGGTCAAGAAATAGAAAACTGAGGTCTGTTTACTTAACAAATAAGAACCACATATGGAAGTATTTTGTGTCAGGCTGTAGGGTCCCTGGGCTCTGTTTATGGGATACTGAAGAGAGGTATGTCTCTCCTGGACATCCTTCCTGAGGTCTGGGGAATAAGTTCAACCTTTGGAAAATGAGCTAGAATGGAGAGGTGATGTTCACTGCATCCTGCCCTTATCCCATCATAGGTCTTGGCCTGGCCTCCAGATAAGCCTTACAATTAACTCATGGCTCTCAACCTTGGCACTATTGATATTCTGGCTCAGATAATTCTTTGTTGTGTGGGAGCTGTCCTGTGTATTGTAGGATGTTTCTGCCCATGAGACGCCAGTGGTGCCTCCCAGTGGTACACTAAAAAGGTCTCCAGATATTATCTAATTTCCTGGGGTCAAAACTGACCCCTGTTGAAACCCAGTGCATTAATGAACATTTGCTATGTGCCAGGCATGGTGCGAGCTATACATATATTATTTCAGTCACATTTGTCCACATTTTGTTGCTAAGGAACCAAGCTTTAGCAGGATTAGGTAAATTATTAAAAGTGATACAGCACCCCGTGAATGGCTGAGCTGGAGTTTAAACATAGACCTATCAGTCCCCACTTTGTTTTCAACAACCATTTAGAGTTGCCTCCCAGGCTGTAGAAGATGAGATATATTCCAGATCTTGCTTCTTCCACATATTCTAGGCCTAAGACATTTCTAAATCTGTATTTCCAGGCTTCTTACTGGGTACTTCCTCTTGGTTTTTCTACCAACTGTTAAAATTAGACATGCCTGAAACTAATGTCAACATTTTTGCTCTTTTTCTGTGTTTTATCCTTCCCCTTTTCTATTGATCATTCCTCCAAATAGCTATTAAACCTCAGATCTCTCTCTTTTTGTATCTTCATAGGCAGAATCTCATATTTTTGTACCTCCTGTCCAAATTCTATCTTTCATTTCTGAAAAAGGTATTTTTTTATTTTTAAAATTAATTTATTTTATTTATTTATTTTTGGTCGTGTTGAGTCTTCGTTGCTGCGCACGGGCTTTCTCTAGTTGCGGAGAGCAGGGGCTACTCTTTGCTGCAGTGCGTGGGCTTCTCATTGCGGTGGCTTCTCTTGTTGCGGAGCTTGGGCTCTAGGCACGCAGGCTTCAGTAGTTGTGGCACGCAGTCTCAGTAGCTGTGGCACGTGGGCTTAGTTGCTGCGCAACATGTGGGATCTTCCCAGACCAGGGCTTGAACCTGTGTGCCCTGCATTGTCAGGCAGATTCTTAACCACTGTGCCACCGGGGAAGTCCCTGAAAAAGGTATTTTTAATGATGAGTAGTGAAATCCTAATCAAAACCCCAATATGAATCTTTTTGGAACTTAAGAAGTTTACTCTGAGTTTCATCTGAAAAAGAAAGTCTCTAAAAATAGTCAAAGTTTAGAAAGAAAAAACAGTGAGAGGAAATTGCCATATTTATTTTTGTTTATCAAATACGTATGGTTCCTTCTATGCATCAGGCACTATTCTAAGCCCTATACAAATATTTACTCATTTAATACCACATTGAGACATCAAAATAGACTACAAAGCCATACTAAAGCAGTATGATATTGGCATAGGAATAGAAAACTTGACCAGTGGGACTGTATCGGGGTCAGGTCCTCTGGAAGCTGATACCAGATGAATTAGAAGCGTAAGAGATTCACTAGGGGAAAATACATGTGAAGGACAAAAGGGAGAAGTAGGGCCTTCAGACCACAATTTAGGTCCAATACCTATGCAAGGAGAGATGGAAGGAAGGAGGATTGCATAGGAAGAGCCTCGGACTATAATGCAATTCTGAGAAAAATCTCAGCCAGGCCAATGGAGAGCTCCAGAGAAAGATTGCTCATTAGAAGAGCCCCATTTTGGACAGAACTGGTCCAGCTGTAGGATCCCCACTGTGCTCAATTCTTGTTTGAGAAAAGTCCAGAGGGAGTGTGGCTTCAGGGTGAATGTTGTAGTGGGTCTTGGAGGTGTGGCAACTGGAGACTGTCAGCCAACTACACTTCTCACAACAGACTCTTTCTTTCTTTCTTTTTTTTTTTTGGTACGCGGGCCTCTCACTGTTGTGGCCTACTCCTGTTGCAGAGCACAGGCTCCGGACGCGCAGGCTCAGTGGCCATGGCTCACGGGACTAGCCGCTCCGCGGCATGTGGGATCTTCCCAGACCGGGGCACAAACCCGTGTCCCCTGCATCGGCAGGCAGACTCTCAACCACTGCGCCACCAGGGAAGCCCCAGACTCTTTCTTGAAGGGACATCTGAGCAGTGTTCCTCTCTGGCTGTCAGAGGTATTGTGTGAAGATTGAAGAATAGACATTTATTTGTATGAAATTTATTTATAAGAAGTTAGACATTTCAAACAGTGGGGAAAAAAGATAGACTTTTAAAATAAATGATGTTGAAACAATTGGCTATCCATTTGGAAAGAATTAATTTAGATCCCTACTAGTAATTAATTTAGATCTACTAATTTAGATACTCAATATACATAAAATTCAGATGGAGAAAAAATTTATAAATAATATTTGAAGAAAAAATTTTTTTGAAAAACCTTGCTGTTTTTCAAAGGGAGAGGTAGCCTTCCTACGTAAAATGCAATACTCAGAAACCATAAGAGAAATGACTGAGAGAGATTTGATTAAATAAAAATTTAAAACTTCTGTATGGGAAAAAAGCATCATTAATAAAATTTAAAATCAGGTGATAGATTTGGAGAAAGTATTTGTGCCATATATATATAACAGGCAAACGATTAAAAGGTAGACTATATAAAGAGATCCTTCACATCAATAAGAAAAGATAAACAACCCAAAAAGAAAATGGCCAAGGATATTGACAGGCAATTCACAGAAGAAATATAAATGGCTATTAAACATAGGAGAAAATGTTTACAACTCACTGGTTATCGGAGAAGTGGAAATTATTGGGCAAACCAGATGGGCAAAAATTTAAAATATTGCTAGTGTATATATATATATATATATATATATATATATATATATATATATGTTTTGGCTGTGTTGGGTCTTTGTTGCTGCGTGGGCTCTTCAGTAGTTGCAGTATGCTGGCTCAGTAGTTGTGGCTTGTGGGCTCTAGAGCGCAGGCCCAGTAGTTGCAGGGCATGGACTTAGTTGCTCCGTGGCATGTGGGATCTTCCCGTGTGCCCTGCATTGGGTATCCTAACCACTCCTCCACCAGGGAAATCCAAGATATTGCTAGTATATTTTTATACTAGTATATAAAATATTGTAGGGTAGCTGGGAAAATGAATATTTGCTTTTCTAGCCTCTAAGGAGGAGGTGGGCAAGGAAGAAACAGTTTAGGAATAGGTTTTAATTTAGTGAATCCTCAGTATCTGCCATATCCACGGGTTAGGGAATGGGAATGGTTGTACAAACTATGGTATATCCTTGCTAAGGAAATCTATGCACCAAATGAGTTAAATCTATATGGACTAGTGTGGAAAGATTTTTTAAGATGAGGAATTTATCACATAACCTGATTTTATATATATTAAAAGAAAATGTAGCAGTTACCTCTGGGTTTGAAGGAGGAATTGAAGTGGAGGAGGACTTTAAGGATTTAATCTACATTTCTGTATAGGTTAAGTCATTTACTTTAGGTTCCTATATTTCTTGAGAGATTAAAAAAAGATACATCAAGCAATTACTAGCCCTCTTCCCCAAAACAAGCAAGTAAAGTCCTAATTCTCTTCTATGTCCATGGAATCCATTCACCAATTTTTCCACAACAGCCTTTGATTTTTCTTTCTTCTCTATTCCTATAGCTACACCTCATTTCTATTTCTACACCAGTTTGTGTCTGGTTAACCTCAATAGCCTTCTAACTGATACTCACACCTCCAGTCTTTCTTCACCCCAGTCCTGCAGTCCACAGACAGCTTACTTTTCCTAAGACTAAGTTTACTTCAATCACCCCTCTGTCCACAAATCTTTTATGGCTCTCCCAAAGTGTTCAGAGGGACGCTAACAGGTGTTCCATGGGAAAAGAGTTCTGTGGTTTGGTGTGTCAACTTAAAGAAAAATGCACAACGTGAGAGTTGTGAGGTTAAGTTTTATTCAAGGTCTTATTGAGGACTATAGCCAGGGAGACAGACTCTCAGTAGCTTTGAGAAACTGCACTTAAGAGGTAGGAGAGGGTTTCCCTAGTGGCGCAGTAGTTGAGAGTCTGCCCGCTGATGCAGAAGACCTGGGTTCAGGGG
This sequence comes from Pseudorca crassidens, assembly GCF_039906515.1. Taxonomy (NCBI): domain Eukaryota; kingdom Metazoa; phylum Chordata; class Mammalia; order Artiodactyla; family Delphinidae; genus Pseudorca; species Pseudorca crassidens. The sequence continues at coordinate 114,040,840 of NC_090296.1, forward strand.
TTCATGCCCCGGTCCGGGAAGATCCCACATGCCGCGGAGAGGCTGGGCCCATGAGCCATGGCCGCTGAGCCTGCGTGTCTGGAGCCTGTGCTCCGCAATGGAAGAGGTCACAACAGTGAGAGGCCCGCGTACCACACAAAAAAGAGGTAAGAGAGGAGCCAGTATACATATGAATTTTTTGGCTAGGAAATACACATAGCAAAGCACAGATCTTGGCTAAGGATTACTGCTAATCACAAAGAACAGATCTCAAGTTAGTGATTTTAGTGTTTTTCTATGCATGTGAAGATGCAAGAATCTGAGGTCATTAAAATTCTTCCTGAGATAAGCATCTTAATTATCTAGGGGCTGTTTAGCCAAAGCACAGAATGCCTCATCCAGTTTTTTTCATCCTGAATTCTCCTCAGGGTGCACTGTTGCACTGTGGGTGACTGCAATGGGTTGTGACTTAACCCTTGTATAACTGGACAATGAATGATACTCTGTTCTTTTTTAGTTCACAGGTGAATCTGGGAAATGCTGTGTTCAATACAGTTAAAACTTTTTTCTTCAGAGTGGAATATTTAGACTTTAAAACACCAGTGCTAGGGTAACTTCAAAGGCGGGGAGACAGTGTATAGTGCTTATCAATTTATTTGAGCATGCAATCCTTCTTTTGAGGAATGCTATTTATTGACCTTCTCAGGACACACGTTGAGAAACAATGACTTAAGGGAAAAAGTTCATAATTATTCCTCTGGCATTAATGGCCTTGCTTAACATGCTCTTATCATCTAATTTCCTCCACTTCCCAAAATGAGTTTCCTTATTTGCTTCTTCCTTCAGGAGTCAATGCTGGCTCCTCCTCTTCTGGGGAGTTCTTCCTAGTCATCTCGGTCCCTCTGAACTCTGGCATTTGTTGCCAGAACTCTCATTAGTTACTCCTTCAGAACTGTTATTGATATTCCACCTTTCTTGGGTCTACCTTGTCTACCCACCTGAATAGTGCTGGAACTGTGTCTTATAAATACTCTGTAGTAAACATAATGTTTAGCTGCTTGACTAATATTGTGCATCTCTCCCAGTGTGGATAATGACCACTCCTGCACAAGGCAGTATCTAGGCCTTAGGTAAACCTTCTGTTGGTTTATACTGTCATGGAAAGCACTGAAAATGGCACTGTATTAGTTTTCTATTGCTGCTGTAGCAAATTACCACAAACTTGGTGACTTAAAACAACAGAAATTTATTATTTTATAGCTCTATAGGTCAGAAGTCTGACATGGGTCTCACTGGGCTAAAATCAGGGTGTCAGCAGGGCTGTGTTCTTTCTGGGAGCCTTAGGGAAGACTCCATTTCCTTGCTTTTTCCATCTTCTTCCTTTTTTTGTGTGTGTGCCTTTTCCACCTTCTACAAGCCTTTGCATTCCTAGGCTTCTGGCCCCCTTTCTCCATGTTCAAAGCCACAAGGGCTGGTTGAGGCCTTCTCACACAACATCACTCTGACCTCCTCTGTCTCCCTTTGCCACTTTAAGGACACTTAAGAGGACATTAGGCCCACCTGGAAAATCCAGGATAATCATCCTATTTTAAAGTCAGTTGATTTGCAACCTTAATTCCACCTGCAACCTAATTCCCCTTTGCCATGTAACCTAGCATATTCACAGTGCTCAAGGATTGGGAAGTGGACATCTTTGGGGAGCCATTACTCTGCTTACTACGGGCACTCTTGCCCAAAAGTCTAAATTGCATATAGGTGGTAGTGGGGTTTGACAATAAATGGGAAAAGCTTTTTGGCATTACAAAAACTCTCTTCAAATACAGGGAGGCCCTGCTGCATGATCTTTGGCTAATCACTTGAGTCTCCCCATCCACATCTCTGCTAAAATGGAAATTGCCATCCTTTGCTCTGCATGTTAAATGAAATAATTATGTAACCAGGTTTAGCTTAGAGGATGACAAATAGGGTTCAAGAAGTTCTTGATGAATCTTGATGAGGAGGGTGGGCGAGGTTCTCTGAATGACGTCTGGAGAAGGTTTGAGAGATTTCGGGAGAAAAGGAGTGAGAAGTGCCTGCCCTTGAATGAAGTTGGAGGTTGAAAATTCTAGCAAAAGGAATCAACTTTCATGGAAGCTTTTGAAGAGGGCCCAGGTTAAAAAAAAAAAAAGGCGAAGAGCAGAGGCTACTTAGGAGATACCTAGGTGACAGAGTACAGAATCCAAAAGGGAAAGGTATGTGGTTTTCCTGGGCAAAGATAATATTTTGTGACATTCTCTCCCTACTTAGTTCAAGGACACATATACCGTAGGTGTACAGTCACCTAGTGAATAAGTAAATGAATTATAAAAGCGTGGCCAGGATAAAAAAAACATAAAAACCCAACGGTGTAGGTTCCACCGAGATTTGAACTCGGATCGCTGGATTCAGAGTCCAGAGTGCTAACCATTACACCATGGAACCGCCACGCTCGCGATGTCGCCTTCGGTTCTCTAATTCTTAAAGAACCCTGCCCCCATCCACAAACCAACCGCCAGAGGCAGTGCCGAAGCGCTCCCCAGCGCCCCGCTTCGCGGCATGGCGGCGCGTGGAATGAGGGAGAGACCATTAAGTGCGGAGAGCAGCCGCTAGGAAGGTCAGCCGGGAGTCCAGGGCTCAGTATCCGCTCAGAGCCTTTCGAGGTGCGGGGTAGTGGGGGACGAGAATTTGAAAACGTAAGCGAAACCCGAGAGCGCCGCCCTCCTTAGGCTCAGGGGCGGGGCACCGCCTCTCCGGAAGTACTTCCCCTTAGGGGCGGGGGCCTGCCGGAAGTGGCGTAGCGGCAGGGAGGGGTTCTTTACCGGGTCCGGCCGCTGAAGCTCGGCGTTCGGTTTATCCCTGCAGCGACGCCCCCTGGTCCCACCGGTACCACTGCTGCTCCCGCCCCTTCGCTTCTCGGCCGCGCAATGGGCACCCGCGACGACGAGTACGACTACCTCTTCAAAGGTGAGGCCACGGGCTCTCGAACTCTCCGCCGAGTCCCGGTTCGGGGGCCCAGGACACTCCCGGGGGACCCGCCCGCGGGCTGCCCCTGCCCTGAGATCGGCCTTCCTCAGCCCTTCCTCTGTGTGCGGTTCGTCCTGCGGTCTCCTAGCTCAGCTCCTTTCCCTCCCGTCACAGAGGGGATCCTCACCACACAGCGGTCTCTTAGCGACCTCCCCAGAGGCCTGAGGACGCCTCAGAGACCCTACCCTGCGCCCTTCTCGCGGCCGGCTGCTGTCTCCCAAATCGCCTTCCTTCCTCCCCGGGTTCCAGGGCCCCTCCAAAGGGGCGCCCCTCCCACCGTCCATCTTTTCGGGTTGAGCGCCCCCTCCCCCTCAGTATACACCCTCCCTGAGCCCCTCTGACAGGCCCTTCCCTCCGTTCTTCACCTTTCCCTCGACGCACGCTCCCAGTACCGGTCTTTTTCTTATCCGCCGCCCTTTCCTCTCGGGAGGGCCCCTTCCCCTTCCCTCGGACAGACGCCTCTCCTAGCATTCTTCTTCCATCACCGGGGCCAGGCCCTGGTTAAAAGCCGCACGGGCCGGCGGCCCCACCCCCACCCGCCCCACAGTTCTCTCGGTCAGTAACCTTCTCGCACTGCTCCCAGCATTGGTAGCTCTTTCTCTGCCTTCCCTCCCCAGATAGTTGAAGAGCTCTCCCACGTCTCGTGTGCGACCCCGACGCTGGGGGGGGGGTAGGGCAGGAGGGATCGTCCCAGCACCCACGCGCGCACTTGTCGCAGTGACCCGGCAGACCGATGTGACTTGCCACCTAGCCTTTTTTCTTCTACCCTCCCTTCCCAGCGGCAGACAGCCTGGGATAGCTCTTGACTCTGCTCGAGAGAAGGGGTTGCGGATGGGTGGTGGCTGTTATCCTTGCCAGACCTGAAGGCCCAGTTCCTGAGCAGGAAAGGTTGTGCGCTGCACAAATACTAGATTTCTTTATCGCTGTGGACTGGTTGCTTCCTGCTGCAACACTGGGAGGATCCAACCTTTTGGTGTTTTTAGAACAGGAAGGGAAGAGTCCTAGTTGGCCGCATACCTTTTCCCAGAGGTGGAGGGGGGAGCGGCATGGGGAAGTTGCGTGCTCTTTGGTCAAATTAAGTATTTTTCATAAGGTAGGGAAACATGTAGTGCACTTGGACAAAACATATTGGAGGGTGGGGAGTGAAAAAAAATTATTGGTTAGTCCAGAAAGAATCCAAATAGTTTTTTTTTTAATCAACAAAAATAACGGATACAGTTTTCATTGAGAGAAGAGTACACTAAATGCTTTTTTTGTTGGATGAATGCGCTCTCTCTGATGGTCTTTCTCTGCTCCTGAATTAGGAGGGCAGCCATCAGTAGTATGCTGAACAAAGATCATTACCAAGGAGGAAGAAGCCATTGCTATTAAAGCTTTACAGTGGAGGGTGGAGTTTAAAAAGAATGTTAAGCTTGGTGACTGTTTCTGACTTTGCCACTGGGTGCTAAGAATGGTTGACTAAACAAGCAGGAAACATTGCTTTACCAATACTTTGCAAATCTTGGCACACTAGCAGATGATATGCCCTTATCACCACTTATTCTTCTGGGTCAGAAATTTTTATATAGGGTGAGTACCTTCAGTATCCACTCCCACTACCCTGATAGTGGAAAGGCATTTATGGAGAAGAGGGTACTTAATGCATTTTACAAATAGAAAAAAGAAACATGGATTAGTTTGCACACTCTTGACTGAAGGCATCTGAGGTCTGGTGCAGTTACTTAAGTGAGACCCTGGAGACTGGGGTTTAGTCATTAAAGAGAGATTTGTTTTTTTAAACAAGGTGCAGGTGCAGGGGCAGTGGGCAGCTAGGTACTTCTGAAGTAAGTAATTTAGGATGAGATAGACTATCAGAGTATTTCTCCTGTTTGTTTTAGAACTTGAATGTTGGTTGTAGAAGCCAGTTATTTTCTCACGAAGAATACTCAGTATCCTGGATTGGCTTAAGAAATTTTAACTTAGCCTTGGGTTTAGACCATCCTACTAACAATGATTGAGAGAGCACAGGGCTTTGGAATCACACAGGCCTGGGTTCAAATAGTGACTCAGGTTTTACATTTGCTTTGTGACCTTTGGAAAGATGACTTTTTTGAGCCTCAGTTCCCTCATCTATTAAAAAAAAACACCTCTCAGGGCTGTTGTGAGAATTAAATGAGACTGATTGTAAAATTTTAGCTTCTGTGAGGACTCAATAAATGGTAATAATGTGAAAGAAGTTACTATGGTTCTCACTGGGTTTTTTTTAAACCTGAATCTGTAACTGTAAGAGCATTTAAGTATTAGTAAAGAAACTTAAAACTAGGACCTCCTAAAGTGTTTTATATTTCCATAGGTTATGGTTTCATGTGTTGTACATTTTGCTGTTTGATAAGGTGTTTTAAAAATTCTGCTGAGAAAGATTTCCACTTTTTTTTAAAGCTCTTACAGGATATGAGTCACTTTTTAACTTCTGTGATGATTATATAGCCAATTTCTTATTTATACAATTATAATTTAAAGTGAAGCAACAATAATTTCATTTTAAGTGGTTTCATTCTTACATAGATTTATTCCCTGAGATGAGCTGCAGCTGTCCAGCTGGAAGAATGCTTACCTAGCAAACTTAAGAGTTGAGGGAATTGTAAATTAGTTTGTAACTCTAACCAGTTGAAAATGAAGGAATATTTTGGTTGGTGTAGGATGGAGTGGTCCAAGTGGGAATGTAATGTGGGGAGAGCAGGAGCATTATTCTAAACTATGTATTTGTTCTTGAACATTAATCTTTAGTTAAGTTCAACAGTGAGACTTTTGGTGGAGATGGGGAATTAATTTTATTTTTTAAAACTTGACTTTTTATTTTAAAAACTTTAATTCCACAAATATTTACACACAATGTGGTTAAGGCCCTTTGGGACACATAAATGAACTATGAATCAATCATAGTTCCTGTTTACAAATATTGTGGTAGACACCAATTCAGTCAGAGTCACATTTTCTGAAAATACCTGGATACATAGTCTACACCATTTTCTTTTCAGTCTCATTGAAGGTCAGTAGTAATTAACCATCAGCTGATTGCCATAGGAACTTTGCTGTCTTGCATCTTGATAGGTTTTCTTTCACAACTTTTGGTTGAGCAATTTGGGTTCTGCTGAATCTAGAAAAACTTGTCTACTTCAGCCTTATTGAATTTTAAAGACTCTTGGTGAGGTTGGACTATGAATAGTTGAAAGAGTAGAAAGATCTCCAAGTTTATTTATAAAAGCCAGTATGAAAATTGTCAGTTACTCCTTCAGGTGATAACTTTTAGGTCTGAGATACTATGGTTGATTTGTTGAATTAAATTTTAGCCCAGTACGTTAGTTTGCAAGAGAGTGTGTAAAACTAAATGTGGTTGAAGAGTTGGAAATTTCTGTTAAATAATGGTCAGTTAATATGTATATTCTGTTTTTATGGCAATTAGCAGCCTAGTATTTAATATATAATGAACCAAATTTAGCATCAGATATTAGAGATGATACATAAAATTCAGCAGATGAGGTTAACCAAGTAGTAATGAATATTATCAGGTTATTTTAGAAATGTGATACATGTTTCATATACAGATGCTGTTATTTAATTTATGCTTACACACGTATATATATGTTATGTAGATGGCTATAGTTATAAAATGTTTAAAGTGGAAGTACTTTTAACCTAAGATACTAGTTAGGAAGTATAGGAAAAACTTCAAATTCCTTTCTTGAACTATAGGATGTGATCATATAGTTTGTCTCATTAAAAAAATCAATTAAGTATTGTCATCTTAATGAGAGAAACTGTTTTGATTAGAAATTAAGTCTGAGTCCATGAACTTTCGGGTTTTTGGTTTGTTTTTTTTTTTAATTATAACCAGTAAATTCTCTTCTGTTGTTTAGGTAATTTAATCCATTCTAGTTTGTTTATTTTTTAGTGAGCCTAAATATAACCTTTCTTGGTGTGGTTTCTCTTTTGGCAACTGAATAGAAGCAGCTTTCCTTAGTGTGTCATTTCTCAGCATCATCTTGGCAGCGCTATTCTTAAAAAACCAATACTTTCTGTTGTCATTTAAAATACAGTCCTTTAAGAAGTTGCTAGTCATTAATTCTGTCAGCCTTTTCCATGTCTAGTTGAGATAACTATTTTATACTATATAAAGTATTCATGAATCTTGAATTATTTTCAGATAAGGGTACTAATTTTATGTTAAAATTAATTGATTATATCAAGGGGAAAACATGCCCTCACTAAATATTTTTATGATGGCGTAAAGATTTGAGGATGGGGAGATAATGAACATAATCATTAAAGTGGAGGTTGAAAGGCAAGAGACCAAAATTTGAAAGTACTAGAGTTTTTGTGGGATGGGGAAAGTGTTCTTTGAGTTATTTATTTATTTATTTTCCAAAGGCATTATCATTCTAGATGTCTTGCTCTTTGGCTTTAAACTAAATGACTGGCTTCTAAATCGATATATCTGATGTATCTGAGTGCCTATGCAGTAGAAACGTTCAGCTTTTTGGTTTTTCCCTTCTTTGCTATTCCCACTTCAAGTGAGGCTTTTATACCTCAGTGCTAGCATGGGGCCAGAAAAGATTCAAAGGAGTTTTCCTCAGCAGAACATCCAGCCTCTTATGCTAAGAGGCAGCAGTGAGTACACCCTGCTAATAGGGTGGACTTGATTACTGAAGCTGGGATTTCATTTCACATCTAGAATGGGGGACCTTGAGAACTAACAAATCAACCAACTATCCTATAAAATTGGAAGTGCATTGTTTTTGTACGTTACTTTCATGACCTTAGCATCTTCTTCCCTGGTATCCAAATTAAAGCAGTTACTGTATTATCTGTGTTTGCTGCAGTACCTCTGACACCTCTAATTGACTATATAACTAGAAATAACTATGCATTTTCATGCATGGGGTCACTGCTGCCGGGATGATTTCTTGCTGAATGAGCTGATAGAGGAGGCCAGAAAGATATGCATTTGCTAATAATTGTACTCTCTCCAAGACTGTCCAGAGGCCAGCTTATATCCACTCTTGTGGCAAGGAAGGAATGCGTAATGGACTCTGCCCTCTGACCTGAGTGCAGTGAGCTCTCACAGTTTTCACTGCCCTTGCCACTGTCTACCAGATACCAGTCTCTTTAGTAAGGCATGGTCTTATTCCTGGTGTTATTCTTGCTTGTTTGATTATCTGGTCCTGGTATCTAAGTCAATTAGCTAATAAGAACTAAGAAGCAGCATTAGTAGTCAACAGTAGGAATAAGTGTAATATTTTCTGAAATCTTGATAAAATTTTTTACCAAGGAAAAAAATGTTATCAAGCTCAGATTCTGTAAACCTGTGAACTCATTTGTTCTTTAAATTCAGATAGAAATGCTTTAAAACAAGTTGACTGCCTATTTCCCCATTGTTTTTGAAGTGTAATATCACCTTAGATGAAAAAGGATCCACTGTATTTAGCTAGTAAATAAACTGCCTCCTTTAGTAATCATAGGAAATAAATTCATCTAATCAAACCTTTTTTTTTTTTAAGTCATTAAGTCGTAAGTAAAAGTGTAGGCCCTCCTTGCTTTGACTTTGACTCAGAGTAAGTCAGAGTTATTAGTCAGCTTTCTAGGGCCCCTGTTAAACTTAGTGGGGTGTTTCTTTTTGGAGGGGTCTCTAGTCTCCTGCCAGTCTGGTAAATGGAACTATGAAAGGGCCATTGTAGTTTCTGTGATCTGGGTGGCAACGTTTATAAACATGATGCCGTCTGTGTTACATGTGTTTCATTTTGCCTAGGTATGAGTCCTGAGGTCTTCCAGGCTTTGATGAGACTAAGTAGACGTACTTAGGGCACTAACATCCTTTGTTGCTTTCATGTCTAATACATTTTCATATCATAAATTGTTCATTTGGTTTAGGATTTATCTTTCAAGTTATTACCTTCTAAGGTAGTAAGGTTGGTATAGCGTTGATTGTTAAATTAATGCATTAGCCTGTCATCAGTGCCTAGTAGACCTATGATTAAAATTTGCATGTGTGAGACAGGATACTTTATCTGTGCTAAGCAGATGATGTGTGGAAGATGATGTGTGGAAGTCACTATGCAGGTAGAAACACGTTAAAAAGTATAAATTGGTTTTATCGATTGATAACATGGGCACTCAGCTTCACCCCCACCCTCATCCCTTTTTAAAAATCAGATGCCCTGTCTTTTTTTGCTTTAAAACATGATGGCATTGTGAATGTGTGTGCCTCATTCATCTGACATTAAGTTCTTTGTCTTTTTAGTTGTCCTTATCGGAGATTCTGGTGTTGGAAAGAGTAATCTCCTGTCTCGATTTACTCGAAATGAGTTTAATCTTGAAAGCAAGAGCACCATTGGAGTAGAGTTTGCAACAAGAAGCATCCAGGTTGATGGGAAAACAATAAAAGCACAGATATGGGACACGGCAGGGCAAGAGCGATACCGAGCTATAACATCAGCGTAAGTCTCATAGTTTTTTAAGTTCTGTGAAAGAGGCTACCTAAGTGAATTAACTGACTTTTGGTATTGGAAAAAGGTACTGTTTTGTTTTCTTTAAAGAATTCTGGTATTAGGATTCTAAAATTTATAAGTGTGTTTCAAACTATATATATGTGTATGTGTGTGTATATATATATATATATATATATATATATATATATATACCATATATTTAGTCTTTTCTGGTGTTCTCTTCCATCTTGTGGTTGTTTTCTAATAGTTAAATACATGTTTCTGTTTTCAGATACTATCGTGGAGCTGTAGGTGCCTTATTGGTTTATGACATTGCTAAACATCTCACATATGAAAATGTAGAGCGATGGCTGAAAGAACTGAGAGATCATGCTGATAGTAACATTGTTATCATGCTTGTGGGCAATAAGAGTGATTTGCGCCATCTCAGGGCGGTTCCTACAGATGAAGCAAGAGCTTTTGCAGGTTAGTTGTATGAATTCTGTGATATTACAGTGATTCTGTATTTCTTGCAGTTTTGATAACCCTCCCGTGAGGGTAATCGGTTACAGTAGTTTTGGAAAGGGAAACATGAATGCTTAACAAGTATTGTTGTTTTGAAAGTGTGTGATGACTGTACAACTCTTTTGCTTAACTTTGAGTTATTAAAACTGTAGTATTTTGAGTTTTTGCTGCCAAAAGTTGACTATGAATACTGTCTTCTTTTCTCTCCCTGGAACGGGTAGATGAAATCTATGTTTATTCTGTGCTTCCTGCGTTTTTCCATTATGTCTGTGTTTTACTAAGGCTTGTTCTATGTGTGTCCGAAAAGTAGTGGCCCAGGGAGTGGTCAAGGACCAACAGGGGTGTAGCTGCTTAGGAGTTGTAACTTTTTTGGCTTAATAGAGGCTCTGCCTATCTACTGACTCCGTATTGGTAGGGGCAGCCTACTAGAAGGCAACATTGTACATTCTTGACAAGTGAAAATTGTGACCTTCCACTATTGATGATGCTGTGAATAAAATTTTCTATCACAGTTTTTCAGTTTTCTGGGAGAGAAGCTTTATTTCAGATAATACAGTCACTGAATTCTGAGTGAATCACATATACCCACCCACGTTCATACCATAGCTATGTGGTTGATGGGGAGAAGCCCAGTAAGGGATGAAATTAGCTGAGTATTTGATAAGTTTACTACATTATGCCTAGTGTTGTTCATTGCTAGTGGTAGTATTTAGATGCAACGAGTATTTATTTTAATTAAGAAGTCAGTGAAAATTTCTCGCTGTCATTTTTAATCTACTAAAGTGGAAGTAACATGTGCTCTTATTCCTCAAGAAGTTGGGGAGGTCTTGGGCTTTAAAAAAGTTCTGTTACTTTCCTTTTGAAAGCTTTAATACATCCCTTGTATTAAAATTTGACAAGACTGAAGTTTTTGTGTCTCCTCACAGAAAAGAATGGTTTGTCATTCATTGAGACATCTGCTCTAGACTCTACAAATGTAGAAGCTGCTTTTCAGACAATCTTGACAGGTAAGACTTGCATTTTTAGATTATACCAGTGGGAATTTGAAGTATTAGGAAGGAAATTTAAACAAATTAATCAGGAAGCTAAACTATAAAATCACACTGAGAATGACTATCATTTGAGAGCTACTATCGCAAGACCTGTTTAGAGTACAAAATTAGTTAACAACCCTTGCTTGCTGAGCTTTAATCATCCTAATTCATCTGGTTTATAGTGGGAAAAATACTTTGAAAATAATTTGTTCACTTCTGTTATTTGGTCCATGAATTCCATATTTCATGGTCATAAGCACAAAGCAATGCTTAATGGTACTTTTTAGAAAATAAATATTGAAATCCCATTTATGGAAAGATGAATGTCTTCTTGAAATTCAGTAAAGAAAAGGCATTCTTGGTTCTGATTTGTTATAGAAGCACCCAGGGAAAAATATATTCTTAAAAACTTAAATGAGAAAACAAAAAGTAAAATTCTGCCATGATCTATTATTGGATAAGAAGCAACGTGTCACCTGTGGAGAAAATCAGCCAGTGATTACATACTGAAAAGTTTAAATAAGTAGTGGGAAAGAAACAAAATTCATGCTGTTTTGGAATGTGGATGTGTAGACCAGGTCAACCTCAGGAATAAGAGGACATTTTATTTATGTTGACTCATATTTACCCTGACTTTAATAGAATGAACAATTCATCTGAAAGTTTAATCTTAATCCTCTAATAGGCACTTCAGTGAGTTGTTTTTAAGTACTTTAAAAATGTATATTACTTTAAAAAAATTATTTATTTATTTGGCTATGCTGGGTCTTAGTTGTGGCATGAGGGATCTAGTTCCCTGACCAAGGATCGAACCCAGACCCCCTGCATTGGGAGCGTGGAGTCTTAACCACTGGACCACCAGGGAGGTCGCTGTATATTACTTTTAAGAACTCATAATTTAGAGTATAGTCTTAATATATAGTGATCTTATGTGGTCTAAAAAATATATATGGAGTAATGGTTAAGTAAATGAGCTTCCAATTATAATGTAAGAAGATTTTTATTCTTCGTATGCAGCACTTGTATTGGAGACCAACAGATTTTAGCTTTTAAATGTTATCTTACTGTAAAAATGTAGGGAATAAAACTTAGGGTTTAGGAACATGGGTTTAGAAGCCTGACTTGGTTTCTAGTCCTGGCTGCTCCACTTATTAATTAGCTCCTATAATCTTCGGCAAGTTACTTAACCTTTCTAGCCCTTAATTTCTTCGTATGTAAAGTTGAAATATGTTTTGGGAATTCTGTTATTTTCTTTCAAGTAAGGGCTTGTATTTATAAATACCTTGTGATATGATTTGACTTGACTGTTAATGTTGTGACTTAAAGGTTTTTGTCCCTATAACCTAACTCACAGAAAAGAATTGTCTGTCATTGAGACATCTACTCTAGACTCCAAAAATGAGTACATGAGTTTGTACATGTAAAATACTTAGCTGTCCCTGGTACATTGTAAATATTTGATATCGGTAGCTAAATAGCAGTGAAGGTATGAAAAAAAACTCATTAAAAATAAACTATATTGATGATTTACATACCTGGTTTATTAGAATTCTTTTCTGTTATCAGAAAAATAGTAAATAAAGGACCGGTGCTAGAGTTGGATAAACAGTCTTTGGAACACAGTAGCTTTGTTTTAGAATCTTTGTGTCAACTTTCATTGCAGATTGTTTCAAGCAAGCAAGATCTGATTGAATATGCACTATGTCTGCAAATCCTTTTTTTCCTTTTTAAGCACTTGTGTGGTTTCTCTTGGATCAATGTGTTGAATACTCAGTTGAGACCCAGGAGCTGTAGGTTTTACTTTTTATCACTTTGCTCTCATTCCCTGTGTATCTAAAGCCAGTGAACCTCTCTAGTCCTAAGATTCAGTGTCTTAACGTGAGTGAATTAAATCATCTTCAAAGTCTGTGAGTCTCTTAAGGCCTCTGAAAAACCTCATTTGAAAAAACTTTAGTTAGTCCTTGTTGGGTTATTTTTTATGTCCTATCAAATCTCTGCTATAATTCTAGCCCATTCTGATTTCAGTTTATAGCCCGTTTATTCTCATATTGAGTGAAAATGAGGCCAAGTGTTTTCTTCCATCTGCAGTTAACTATTTTGTGTATCATTTTGTGACGTTGAACGTATGATCTGTTCAAACATGAACTAATCAATAAGCAGTGATATATACTTAAAATTGATCTGTTTTGTCCTGAATGATGAACATCTGGCTGTTTCTCTTAAAATTCACTCTTGATTAAGCTTTTGTTACTGCTTAATTAATATTGCTTGAAAGCAAACAAGGCTTGAGCTTCACTTACTACTACCACTTTTTCTCTCTCTATAGCCACTATTTCCTCAGCTTCCTGTAATGTCTCAGTGTTGATCTGTGGAATCAGAGATCACTGGATATGGCAGCAGACATCTGTGTTTTGCAAGTGTTAGGATGTTTGTTCTAAACTTTTCTATATAATAGTGGGAGTATTAATGTATAGGAGAAACAGGAAATAGAACAGTATTCTCATTAGGCTTAATTCTGCCTTACGTGTTAACAGTATTAAGGGAGCATTTATGTTGTCTTTTGATGTTGCTGGAAGAAAAAAATAGCTTTTTACTTTTTAAGATGCAAAATTATGTATTAGAAAATGTATCTCCATTGTTACTTCAAAGTTAACTGTGTTGCTTTTTTTAGAATCAACCCATGCCAATCTTGACATCCATGACTTTGACTGTAACTTCATGACATAATTTTGCTGATGGTATTTTTAGGAGGTGGTTGGTTAGTGCATGAGTGAGCCTGATACGTTGCTTAGCCTCTAAATTTCAGTGCAGCTTTGTTTTCTTTCATCCTCAAGTTCATTGAGGGATGTTATTAATCCATATTTTCCATACTGTATTATTTTTTTCTTTTAACTTTGAATTTTGACAAATTCAGACTTAACGGTTGCAATAATAGTACAGAGTATTTGCAAATACCTTTAACCCATATTCGCCAGATGTTGATATTTTACCACACTTGCTTGCTTCTTTTTCTTCCTCCCTAAATATATAAATAATACTGTTTTTTTCCTGTACCATTTGAGAGTGACAGACATGTTGCCCATTATCCCTAAGTGCTTTTCAGCGTGTATTTCCTAAAATCAAGGATATAGTCTTTTCATAGCCATAGTACATTGATCAAAATTAGAGAGTTAGGTAATAGTACCACATCAATGTTAAGCTACAGATCTTATTCAGATTTTGCCAACTGTTCCAATTATGTCCTTATTAGCAAAAGACAGTCTGTAATCAGATCATACTTGCATTCAGTTGTCATAATTCTTTTTAGTTTTCTCTAATCTGGAATAGTTCCTCATTTTGTCTTTTGTTTATTGACATTTCTTGAAGGGTATGGGTCAGTTATTTTGTAGTGTCCCTCAATTTGGGTTTGTCTTATGTTTCCTTGTGATTCAGTTCTGGTTATGTATTTTCAGCAGGAATACCACAAAAGTGTTCTCAGTGCATCATATCAGAAGGCTCATGATATTGGTTTGTCTTATTAATTACTGGTGATGTTGGTTATGATGATGTCCTCCAGGTTTCTCCATGTAATTAATAAGTCCAAGCCATCTTTGTAGTATGGAGACTAAATTCTTAATTCTATGGTTGAAAGAATTTTTTTTTGGCCGTGCTGTGTGGCTTGTGGGATATTATTTCCCCGACCAGGGATTGAACCTGTGCCCCCTGCAGTGGAAGCATGGAGTCCTAACCACTGGACCGCCAGGGAATTCCTGGTTGAAAGAATTTTAGTTCACTTAGCATATTGTCTCTAAAAAGTGAGGCAAGGGTTTTTCAGGCATTAATTTTATTGGAGTAGTGAGTGTCTTTTAATCAGACATAGTAGCTTTGATTCTTTGCATATGGCAACCTTGTGTCAGTCAAATCAGAGCATTTTTTGACCTTCAAGAAACTTACATCCTGAGCAGTTGGTTTGAAGAAGGTCTAACAAATTCTGATGTAGGCTGTAGTAGGATAACTCAGGTCTCTGCTATTTTCACAATTTTTGGAGGGACTGAGGAATTTTAGTTTTTTTTGTTCCCCAATTTAGAGCTATTGCATTTAACTTCCTTAGAATTTACTTTGAAACTTGATCCATATTTCCATTAGAGTAGAAATAGGCATATGTCTTTTATTTAACTTTACTCGGTTATATTTAAAGCTATTTTATATTAATATTTTACTTTATATTTAGATCTCATACAGGAGATCCTGATATAAGAACGATAAAGCAGAATTCCTTTTCTTTCTAACCTTACCTGTCCTTTGGACTTCTTGAAAAGGGTCTGCACAGGAATTGGTATATCACATACATTTGGTTCTAAAGGAGAACATGCCCTTGAAAGAGGAAAATATTTGCATCTGGTTTAGCAAGTTATTAGTCCTGTTCCCCTCCCCCCACTTAAATAACCTTCTCTAATCAGATACCGGCTAGAAGGTACCTGCTTTATATTTTCTTATCAAAGTTTTTTTTAAGTGACACACCCAGCCACAGAGATGTTAAATTACTTGTGTAGCTTCTTAGTGCCCATTCTACCTGAAAGAAAAAATTTCTCCTAATTTTCTGATCAGCACTTTCCTTTTTCTTTGTTGCCTTGGGTGGCATTTTTATTAGCAGACATCTTTTTGGTGACTGTAGCAATGTAGTAATAATCTACTTCTACAAAACAGTATGCAGTACTTGCAGGCAGTTTTATAACACTGCTCAAATTTCTTTCCTTGTAATGAGATCTCTTTAATTATTTACCTTTCTGTGTTCTCTGAGAACTCTGCTTTTTACTTTCTTCCAGTATTTGCTTTTTATTTAAGAACCTGCAAAATAATTTTTGTTTTGGTTCCCCTAACGTAATATTTAAAACCACTTGTAAAGAAGTTAAATTTGTAGAGGGTCACATTTAATCATTTGCACTTGAGAAAGAAGAGCCTTCCAGTTGGGGATTAGGGAGAAAACATAAAGAATAAAGAATGAATGGTATAGTTTTTCAGTAAGTTGATGATTATCTTTACTTCTTAGTCACTAGCCTGATTGAATGACTGTCTTTCTCTTTACCCTAGACACTCTGGTCCCATCCCTTTTTAAAATTTTTTAAATTAATTAATTTATTCTTGGCTACGTTGGGTCTTTGTTGCTGCACGCGGGCTTTCTTAGTCTACTTTTCGTGCCGGTGCACAGGCCTCTCATTGCGGTGGCTTCCCTTGTTGTGGAGTACGGGCTCTAGGCACGCAGGCTGCAGTAGTTGAAACAGGCAGGCTCAGTAGTTGTGGCTCGCGGGCTCTAGAACGCAGGCTCAGTAGTTGTGGTGCACGGGCTTAGTTGCTCCGCGGCATGGGGATCTTCCCAGACCAGGGCTCGAACCCGTGTCCCCTGCATTGGCAGACAGATTCTTTATTTTTTTTATTTTTAATTTTTTTAAATTTTTTAATTTTTTGCGGTACGCGGGCCTCTCACTGTTGTGGCCTCTCCCGTTGCGGAGCACAGGCTCTGGACGCGCAGGCTCAGTGGCCATGGCTCACAGGCCCAGCCGCTCCACGGCATGTGGAATCTTCCCGGACCGGGGCGCGAACCCGTGTCGCCTGCATCGGCAGGCGGACTCTCAAGCACTGCGCCACCAGGGAAGCCCCGGTCCCATCCCTTTTTAATGAAAAGAATCCAAATGAAGACTCCACGTCCTGCATATCCTTTTTTCTTTTTTAAACTCTAGTCTGCCTTTCTTTATTGGAATCTAATCTTTTCCCTTGGTGCTTCTTCACCTTTGAACCACTGTCACCCTTCTGAAACATAAATTTTAGCCACCTGCTTCCCCCAAAAAAGCATAAGAGAAGGCACACGAGCTGTCAGTGTTTTTGTTAGTTTACATATTCAGTTGATTACAGTTTGCTGTTATTCAACTTTAGGGAAATTAGTTTTTAACTTGGAAAAATGTATTAATTTAGTTAGTACATTTCCTTTTCTTTAATTTTTTGTTATGGAAAATTTTCAGCATACCAAAAGTAAGATATTATCATGAGCCAATGTAGCCATCAACAACTGTCAGTTCAGAGCCAGTCTTTCCTCCACCTACTCCCTCCCCCATTATTTTGAAACAAATCCCAGATATTACATCATTTCATTTGTAAACATTTCATGATGTATATTTAAAAGGTAGGACTTAAACCCGTAACAACAAAACCATTTAAAAACTGGCAGTAATTCTTTATTGTCCTCTATTATCCAAACAATATTAAAATTTCCTGTCTCAAATTTTAACAGTTCAACCTAGAATCCAAATGATGTTCGTACATTTGAAAATATGATTCCACTTCCTTTTTTCCCCATAACTTTATATTTAAAAAATTTCCAAATATTACAGAAGTAATACAGTGAACACCCATATATCCTTCATCTAAAATCCTCAGTTATTAACATTTTGCCACATTTGGTTTATTTCTGTATGTGTAAATATACTTTTCTTCCCCTTTGCTCAATCTTTGGAAAGCAAACTGTAGGCATTATGGCACTTTACTACTAAACACTTGAGCATTTTATCTCCTCAGAAAAAGGCATTCTCCTACATAATCACAATACCGTATATCATATCCAAGAACTTTGTTTACGTAGTATTATCTAATGTGCAAGTTCATATTCAGATTTCTCCAGGTGTACTAATAATGTCTTTTATAGATTTGGGTTTTACAGTTTAAACCTAGGATCCAGTCAAGGAAAACACATTGCATTGATGGAATTGTTATATATCTGGGTACTGAATAGAATAGCCACTTGCTACGGGTTGTTATTGAGCACTTGAAATATGGCTATTGGACTGAGGAATTGGATTTTGAATTGTATTTATTTAATTTAAATAGGTGGTTAACATATATTTAATATAAATAGGTGGGCTGTAGCCCACATCTAAAGCATTTATTCTCATCTTTTAAATGTATTTCGTGGCAGTAACTTTTTTTGAAGAGTCTTGGCCAGTTGTCTTATAGAATGTCCCTCAGTCTGGATTTATCTAATTGTTTCCTCATGATAAATTCATTTTCAACTTTTTTGGTAGGAATACATAGGTGTCATTCATAGGAATATATTGTACTTCATAGTCCATCATAATAGGTATATCATGTCAGTTTGTCCCATTTTTAGAGTTCCCTTATCTTTTGAGGGTTTTTTTTTTTTTTTGGAGGGAGCACTTTGAGAACAAAGGTAAGATACATTCTTTGTTTGTAAGGAGTTTATATAGTCAGAGGGAGCTACGTTTAGGCAGTGCACTGTAAGACCAAATACAATATATTAAATAAGGATAATTGCTGTAGAGGAATTTAATAACATTTATTCGTGTACTTAGTTATCAAACCCCTACTATATGCTGGAGATACAGCAGTGAATAAAGTAGATACAGTTTTGGTCCTTACAGTTTGTTGACTGAAAAAAATGCACAACCTAAAAATTGAGAACTATGTCTTATTTGGCGGACTTGCTGAGGACTTAAGCCCAGGAGGCAGCCTCTCAGATAGCCTCTCAGATAGTTAAGGGAGGAGCCAGGATATATAGGAGTTTCTTGAACAAAAACTAGGTAGTCTGGAACATCAAAAGATTACTGTTAATTAAAGAAAACCAGACATCTCAAGTTAATGAATTTAGGGCTTTTCTTTGTATGGGAAGCTGCAAGAGTCTGGGCTCATTGAAATGACTCCTTTGATATGCACCTTAACTATCTAGGGCCAGTATTCTACTTTTCTCCATCCTGAATTCCCTCGGGGTGCACCGTGGGAGAGGGGGGTGGGTGCAGTGGCTGATGGCTTGATGGCCCATCATCCTTTGTTTACTGATACGGCAGGCAACGTTCCTCATCCACTAGTTTGTTTAGTGGAAGAGGTAGATGCTAAACAATTAGTTTTGATAAGTGTCATAGAAAATCTTAAGTTGCTTGATTTGAATAATTATTTCATTATAGTTTAACTTTAGTTCAGGTGGCACTGATAAACATTATCTTTCTGTTCTTCTTTTCCAAGAGTCCTTTGGGATTTTGACTTGTTTATGAAGTTGTATGCTTCCCTATGTAGCCAACAGAAATACCTACTGTGTCTGATAATGCAGATTTAAATATTTTTCTGTGGTACAGTGTCAATGTATGTAGGTTTTTTTGGTAAGGGTAGAAATTTAGATCTAAGCCCATAAACTGTGTAATCTCTTTAGACCAAGATTTATTTAACTGATTGGTAAACTTTTCCCTCTGAAATGGAAAACCTTTATTTCTCTTCTTACCCTAAGGGAAATTGTTGTGAAATAATGGGTTGACTCAAATCAGTGGCTGTTTGAAAATAAAACTTTGAGTATATGCAGTCTCTGTTCAGTTTATTTGCATTTTTTTCTCTTATAAATATAACTTCTGCCTCTGTGTATCTTTTTTATCAACAATTTATGGGTCTGTTCACACCGGGTGTTGCTGTTTCTTTTTTTTTTTACTCAGAGATATACCGCATTGTTTCCCAGAAGCAAATGTCAGACAGACGTGAAAATGACATGTCTCCAAGCAACAATGTGGTTCCTATTCATGTTCCACCAACCACTGAAAACAAGCCAAAGGTGCAGTGCTGTCAGAACATATAAGGCGTTTCTCTTCTCCCCTAGAAGGCTGTGTATAGTCCAATTCCCAGGTCTGAGATTTAAATATATTTGTAATTCTTGTGGTCATTTTTGTGTTTTATTACTTCCTCATACTTATGAATTTTTCCATGTCTTAAGTTTAAGTCTTTTGATTTTAGCTTTATAAAATCACCCACTTGTCCCGAATGACTGCAGCTTTTTTTTCATGCTATGGCTTCACTAGCCTTAGTTTAATAAACTGAATGTTTGGATTCCTCAATTATTGTTTACTTTTCATCATGGAAGCTGTCACTGTAGGACATAATATAACTTGATCCCTTGAAGCTCAGATCTGTTGGTCTTGATTAAATCAAATTAAGAAGACTATAGAAATAAGCTATCATTTTGCCACAGAGCAGCTTATAATTAATACACTCTTCTCTCAGTGCAGTGTATATTTCCATAAATCTAAGAATTGCCCTATAAACATAGCAGAATTTTGAGAGCTTGAAAATTTTCCATTATTCTGGAAGTCAATTTCTAACATGCCTTAATAGGGTTATGTAGTTTAGTAAATTTTGTTTTTTAATTTTTGTAAACATCAAAATTGATTAGAGAGGGGGGCACTTTTTTCTGGTTAAGAATTATCTTAATAAACACAAAAGACAGTGATGATTTCAGTAGCAGTATGGTTATGGGGCCATATGTTAAACAGTGCTGCCTGGCAGGCTGGGAACTGGAGAGACTGGTGGAATTCCATATGAGGTGCCTCTGTTACAGTAATCAGGCAGCCCAAGTCATTTAACTTCTCCAATTTCCCAGCAGTAGATTGTGTGGCATTTTATTGCTCAGGCAATAACTGGTTTAATGCTCTTAGTATCCAATGGTGAAGTGTTAATTTTGTCTTAAAACCTTCCAGTAAATGAAATGCAACCTAGTTTTATCACCATATCCACCAGCAGGCATGGAAAATTATTTTAACAATGCTGATTTTTGAGTTTTGCAGTATATTATGGAATATAGTCCAGTTAAATATCTGGTTTCAGTATGTCTAAAGAATACAGTGAGAGGTTAATTTCTGCTCAAGTGGTACCACTTAAAGGCATGTATTCTTTTAGTACGCAAGATGAAATAGTACCTTGAGTTAAATAGAATGCATTTAGGCATTGTACAAACCTGAAAGTTTTCTTCCACTACATTATTGAAATCAATGGAGCAACTCATTTCTCATTCAGAAATGTGCACACTAATATTTAGTTTTGTTTTCTTGTGGATAGTATTGAGCACTTAACTGAAGTGTTCTACAAGTTGTGTCAACTAAAGTGATACAATTCAGGATGGTGGAATATCCCCAAAATATACATGTGTGTGGGCTTGCATAGATTACTATGTTTCATAGTTAATCTTCTGTCTTTTGCGGTGCTCATGACGTGTGGGGCGCACGGAAGGCATTGCTGTGATTAGTCAATTTAGTTTTTCTCTGTAGCCGTTTTATTATTTTGGTGTATTGGTTATGAAGATACTACTATCTATTTGTAAATTGCTACTTTGTATTTTATGCATGCTTTGTAACTTGATTTTTTTTTTTTAGTTATTGATTTGGAATATATTCACATTCTAATAAACTGTTATAGGGGGACTATTCTTTATGTTGTCAGATTATATTTTTCCTTTGAGTGCTTTGGATGTAGCCATGGAATATTTGCTTCTGATGAGTAAGAGCATAGGTTCTTGGATTACAGAGTAAACAATTGAATTGGAGGCATCATTGTGTGAATTCAGCTTTGATTTTAGACATATAGTTCAATTATGCTGTTCTTGGAAAAAGTATTGAATATTACCAAAAACATTAGGAAAGTAATCTCTGTACTTTGGTACGTAACAGTGTCACCAGACCCAAGAAGAGGCTCCATCACTATTTTACTCAAAATTGGTAGTAAATTTTTTACAAAATTATTTAAGAGAAGGAGAAACTAGGTAGTGAATTGAAAATGAATAAAGTAACTTTGAATTTTTACCAGATGTAGACTTAATGTTGCCTTGGGCATGGTTGGATCTTGGGAGAATTCCAAGAAACCTTAAGTAGTAGTAGAAAATGAATCTGATTGCATTTCAACAAGTGTCTTCATTCTGAATAGTATCTCAGGAGACAGACTGTCTCAAGTAAGAAACATTAAGTTTTTAAATATTATGACAATTTAGGGCTCAAGGTAGTTTAGAAGTATTTTGCTTTTTGACCTTGCTTTTCAGTTATTTTAACTTTGAATTTTTAAAAAACCTATTGCATTGTCCTGAAAAGTCACTTAGCCATCTTGATTTTAACTTGTATGTCATTGTTCTAAAATGCTGTTTATGATTTCTCTCTAATAGTAGTTGTTACTCTGTAAGGGTAAGTTTCTTTAGCCATTGCACTGAGTATGCTAAATTGTAGTTCTAAGGAGGGGTGCTAGTTGGTGTCTTCTGCCAGAGGGTTCTGCAGGAAGGTTAGACTTCTTGAGTTTGGATTGCCCATCAGAGCTAGTCATATTTATTTCATCCTTGGGGAAATAAACATCTTAATTTTTGTCGTCAGTGACTTATATTTACAAAATGCAAACCCTCTCAGTGGTTTGAGCTATTGTGATAATCTCTTCCATCTACCTTAAAAAGAAAAAAAAAGCTCTACTATTTAGACAATTTTGGCCAACATCAGAAGCAGAATAACTCAAAGGCTGGGTGGATAATTAAGAACTTACTCCAACCTGTTAGGTTTCAATTTCTGGAGATTTTTTTTTTTTAAACAGAGGAGAAAAATGGAGGCTGGTTATTTGATGTCTCACAAACATCATAAGCCTGAGAAAAAAATTCAAAACAAAATATGAATTTTGCATAAGGACTGTGCATAAGGATATCTATTCCCTGTGTGAAAAAAAATGAACAAAGACAATGAAAGGACCTTCTTTCCCCACAACATTTAGTGGGTTAGCATAACAGTCAAACAAGTGCTAAAGAGCTGCTTTTTGTTCTCCTGGTTGGAGCAGTCCTGGTGCTGCATCCCTTCCTGGGATTTGACAGGTCACCTTTTTCACTCATCTATACAATACGCCGAATAAACTGGAGTTGTCATTCTAATCTCTTAAAGAAACTGTGGGAGGCTGATGGTAACAATAAAGTAATACAGAATGCTAATATCATTACAATTTATGTAAGGGAGACCATTAGGATTAGACTGAGAGATAATGGTATCTATTTTCCTAAAAGCTGAATTGGAGGATAGAGAAAGAATATTTGAAAGGAAGTTGATACTAGGCATATATTAGAAAGTATGCTAAATTCTGAGTTTAAAGATTGAAAGTGGCAGCTATAATAGAGCACTGGACTGGGTGAGAAAGACTTGGAATCTAGTCACAGGTCTTCTAGTCATTTTATCTCTGAACCTCACTTCCAGTTAATGAGGGGACTGGATTAGACCATTTCTGGGGTTTATCCCAGCCTTAATTCAGTAATCCTATGAATGAATACTTTCTTCAGGTACTAGAGCCAAATTATTATGCATTCTAACTAAAATTTAAATTTAATAGATAAGTAAAAATCATGTGTATACTTTGCAAGATGTTTTTGGTCTTATAATAACTTGATTAAAATGCTGTCTTTATTTCCATGTTAACACCATTAAATAAGATGAAAGCTTTCAGAACATTTGCAAAATGACTGTCAATTTCAACAATATGCATCGAAGTACCATATGTACTAAGGGGGGAGGAGCACTTGAGGGGCTGCTATGTCAACTGTGAGCTGAGAACTGCTGTTTTTTGGCTTTTACTGTTAAAAGAAACTTCTGCTGGCTTTTAATATATACTTTGAAATATATTCATGTTTGGGAGAGAGAACCTTTAAAAACATTTTGTGTTTAATTTTTTTTTTTTAATCTCAAGTGGAATCTAGTAAGGTAGATCAGTCCATGGACTGATTCCACCAATAGAACCAATGATTAAATCCAAGTGTATAGGTTTATGTGTGCACACACATGATATAAATGGCATTGTCTATTAGGATAGTCATTATTAGTAAACATTTGAGTTGAATTATTTAACGTTATTAAGCATAGAATTGATAGGTCCTGACACAGATGTCATGTATATTGGCTGTTAACTACTATGTTATCAGTACCAGTGATGGTGAAAATTAATAGGCAACAGGATTACTTTCCTGTGGTTGAGTCAGTAGAACTTAACCTTGGCCCCAAACCACAAAATCTCAGACCCTGTTATCCGCATCCTAATGAATAAGCGTATGGCTTTTAGCACTCACTCCTAAGGCTCTGGAGGGCCATCTGCTGGGCTAGACAATGGCCTGGGAGGCAGAAACTGGAATAAGGAGGTAATCTGACAACCGGCGCTGCAGACCAGAGCTTCCTCCTTCTCTGGGTTTCTGTTGGACCACTGCTCAGAGTCTTTCTAGCTCTGCAGGTCAGGGAAGAAAATGTATAATCACTATCAGACTAATCACCAGGGTCCTCTATTTATCCCTGCCCTTCTATAATTGCTACATTGTAAGATCTACAAGGGTAGGGAAAGTGCTTTGTTCATACTTATATTCCTAATATTTATCCTTCCTGCAACCCTGTGTCAGAACAATAAGGAAGGACCATCTAAAAGAGTGAAGGGGCTAATCCTAGGGTTCATTCTAGTTTAGCTTGGGGGGCTATAGTCTGAGAATTTTACCATTTAAACATTTAAAAAATTGTTACATAAAATTATTATGTAAATAATATATAATTATTATACACAGTATAAATAATAGTATAATGAATCCCTTATGTATCCGTCATCCATCCCTTCTGAGAAAGATTTTCCATCTTCTGTTGCCACATACAGATTAATTGGGCCTCTTCTGTCTTCCCTCTGGCTGGATGAATGGCTAATGGTATCATTCTTGAATCTCCTGTATTGAGTGCACAACTTGCAGTGATTGAGTGCACAACCTGCCGCCTTTGGTTGTCATTTATGCTATTGGGTGGTATTCTGAGCCTCGTAAGTCATAATCTTAAAGCACTATTATTCTCAGTAAATACCTTTATTAGCCTTATATCCCTTGATTATGTTTTGTCTTTCACTCAGATGTCAAAGCCCTAGCCTCCTGGCCTTTAAGGATTGTCTGTTAGATCTTTTATGAATGAGTCTTAGTCTCTAAATAGCAAAAGTTCTTGGTTAGACATTTTATTAAGTGGAAATAACTTTTGAGTATCATGTAAACCTTGTGAACTGACAAGTTGAAAGGTTTTAGTTTGACTTAAGTATGAGGATTACATACAAAACTTTGAAAGTATAAGGGAGAAATTTTAAACTTATACCACTGAATGCATTCAGTAAGCTATTTTTTAGCATTTGTATTTTATTACAAAATTAATTCTGCTGCTGCTTTACCAGTTAGGTCACAAGGATATGTTTTAAAAGGTCCTAAAACAGATGCACCCAAGAGTACTGTAGTGGGTGATAACTTCTGGTGGACAGCTCTTCATTGCACTTATGCTAATGAGGTGGCCCTTACACTTGCCTTTATTCCTTTCCATAGAAGTACCTTTGTGTCTCTGGAGCTGAGCACAAGTTGTAATAGTTGTCTTTGAGTCCAGATCTTTGTGAAAGCAGAGAAATTCTCTATTTGAGTATACTGATGTGTGTGAGATATTTCAATAATTATTGTACATGAATAAGAATGTGTTGCTCCCATTCATTACTTTAAAGGAAGAGACTCTCTTGTTATAAATTTGATAGAACCTTTTCACTTTATTTTCAAACATCTATTGGGATGATTTTCACTTTTCTTGCTGCCTAGAGTGACCACGCAAAATGTAGGTTAGTTCTACATTTAAACCTAAGGTGTAGATTATAGACACATTTTCAGTTTGGAACACAACAGTGGGCATTCTTGTTAAATTAGTTTGAGAAATTCATTTTATTTTGTACAAGGTACGATCCCTCTGCACAGTGAACAAATATATTACAAATCTGGGGTGTTTAAAAAAGTATTGCCATTTCATAGTTGCACTTATGCTATTGTACAGTAATTGTGTTTTTCTTATTCATTTGAATTGTATGCACATCACTTTGAGTAAAAACTTAATTTCTGTAAAATAATTGAACAGATTTTTCCATGTTGCCAATAAAATGCACAGTGCACATGTTTAGGTTGACCATGAACCTATTTGTGACAGTGCTAGACAGAAGTTCCTAGTAGGTGCTCTGTTAGATTGGAATGTCTTTTACCAGTAACTTTTAGATAAGTGAAGGCAGCTGTTGCCACAATAGATTAATCACACCCTCTGCCTTTCCCTTCTTCACTGTATTGCCTGATTTGAGTTGTATTACATTTCTTTAAAAATCATAGAATGCTAGAGCTGAAGGGTTGTCAGAGCTCCCTTACCTTTCTCTGCTTCTACCTTTTTTTCAATACATGGGGAAAAAAGGAACCCAGAGAGGACAAGTAACACTCAAATCTCGACCCAGTGCTTTAGCAATTCCACCATGCCACCTCTTGCTGAATTTTGCCAGAAGATACTTGGCAAAAAAGAGGTGAAACGAAACTTGAGTGCTTGTTTGCAGTTTGCCAGGCAGCAGTTATTGTACATGCAGGCTAAGGGAAGAAGATAAAACCTGGGATTGAGACGAAGTTTCTCCTTGCTGATCTGACTTCACCATGCTTCTTGATCCTTACTTGAGAAAGATATTTGAGCACTTGCTGCCCTGAAATACTGAGGTAAGTCTCTTATCTCTATTTCTTCCTACATATGTATGAGAAATATTTACTTGGGTCTACAAAGTAATTTTCTAGTATTTATATTTTAATAAGGCTTTTTTTGAAAGTAAATTTGCTATTGCTGATCACTTGCTCCCATGCATACATGCAGCATTCATGTAAGTATTATATTTTCCCCTAACGATAAAATTTGCTTAAGCCTTGAGTGAAGTGGGGGAGGGAGGATTTACTCATTTATTTATTTTCTTGCTTTTGCTGGTTATTGCCCAAACTAATGGGTTCCATGGCAGACTTCCAATGTGTATCAAGGGCTTCAGAACTCCCACATTTCCTGTAGCAGCTGTTCCAGCTTTGCAGTCATTTACAGTCACTTAGTTCCTCCTCTGTATACCTTTTTGGAAGTATTTTTTTACTGCCTGGACTGTTAATCAGAGAATGGAGTTGGTATAGGGTGGTCATTAGTTTCCCTGCTTTGCCCTTTTGGTCTTTAATTCTTGTGAGGAGGTCCTCTTTAGGGCTTGGGAGAGGCTCCTTTTTGACCCATCCGAGCCCCAGTTTACTTACATTCATTAGAGTGGAAGTATAGATACACCTGAATGCTGGGATCTGGAGCATTAGCTCATTGTAATACATTTTTGGCCATGTCAGTAGGTGGTGCTTAGAAGGTAGAAGTACTTCATATACTTATATGTTAAGTTTTTACATCATGTTATAGCAATTGATTACAGTCCATTCTTTGATCATTTCATTTAGTTCCATCAAAAAGCATAATGTACTTAAAACAACTTAAACTTCCTATATCCACTTTTGTCTAATTTCCTCTACACTTTTAGGTTCCATACTACATCAAGCTCAAGATTTATGAAGATATGCTTGACAGCATGGACTCTTCTGAGTTAAGGAATGCCAACCAAATAAATTCGGGAGGCCGAATAACCATTTTTAGGGATGTTTAATTCTTACCAGTCTATGACTGCTTGCTTAAAGGCATCATCTCAGAGTTCCATTTCACATGGAATAACTGAGGTGTTGGATGGACTCAGGAGATATGACAAGGCCAGGACTGGCTTGCAATGTTCTTGAACTTTGAATTGGCAAGATTTTGTAAAGCTGGCCTAGAAATCATTGTTTGACTGAAAGAGGCTGTTGCACTTTGGAAACTTTTTTTTCCTCCTACTACCAGCAGGGGCAGAAGAGGGAAAGTTAATTTGTATTCATTAAAGTCTTATTTTAAAAAATTGAAGTTGTCAGCATTAGACTGTATACTAAACTCTGTAATCTTGGCAGTTATAATTTGATTGACCTGACATATATGTACAGGTACTTTAGGATTGATATTAGCATAGTTTGTGTCCATGTACTAATTATCTTAGGTAATAAAACAGATAAGTGATGGTAACAGGAACCAAAAGCACATATACATTTCAGGTGCTTTAAAGTAATCCCCTCTCCTCCCCAGTCCCCTTTACTCCTAGGAAAGTTGGTAAAACCTATTCTACATGCTTTCTAAGCATCATGTTTCAGATAATTTAATATATAAATATTAATATGTATATATTTAGCTGATGTTGATGAGTAGCTTTATCTTAAATGTTTTAAAAGATTATATAATCCGTAGCATTTGGGGTTGGGGGTGGGTGGGCAGTAGAATTTGCTTTTGAGAACGGACCTTTTGAACAGTTACCCCAGTCCCACTTGGAAGCTCTTCTTTAGTTCCAGGTGAACGTTATAACAGACACGCAGCTGGAATCAGTCTGTACCATTATTTCAAGTCAAGGGATTGTCTTCTTTCAGAGAGTCAGAGAACATTCAGCAGAGCGCACTGCAAGAGAGAGGCTTAACCCTCAAGACTGCTTGTCCTGGGACGGCCCATTGGCAGGACTCTGTCTTACTGGGAGGAGGTTATAATGACCAGGAATATGGCTGTTCCTAGGTAGGTCGTATGGATTCTGGATATAGCTGGAGTTACAACCACGGCTTTCTTGGACCACACTGACTGTGGGCTCTAAGGAATATAGTGAAAAATGAGTTCAGAGAACAGATTAGCTTTGGTTGCCTTGTTGGGGGGAAGAGAATTCTATTTAACTTGGTCGGGGGAGAAGCCAGGGGTTTATGATAAATGTATGAAGGTTAGGACTGAGGCTTGTTCAAGAGATTGAAAAGCTAAGTGAGTGTGCTATCAGAATCCCAAGCTCTGGTCAAAACAGAGGGACTTAGAGTAGGGGTCAGGGGTTTTATCAGTGAGCCCAGGGACATGGGTTAAACTGGGAAAAAGTAGAATAAGGTGATTTTGAAACTTGCAAATGTCTGTTCTGATTGTTTTCTTTTTTAAACAGGAATTTGTGTCAACAATCAGTTGAAGTGTATGTGTTTGTGTGTATTGACTCCCCACCCCCAATATATCTGCTTCACACGTAGCCTTAGTGTTTTTTAAAAGCAGAGTTGGCACAAGAATTTGATTTCTTGTATGAGAGAGGAGGGCAGTCCTGGGAAAGACAGTTCACCTTGGATTCCTTAAAAAGCAACAAAAGAAGGGTGTATTTTCAAGACGGGGACTGGAGAGGGCTGTTTTCACTTCAGATGCTGTACTAATGCCCTGATTTCACTAAGTTACTTATTTGAGACACCTACCAACTTCATATATATTTTTATTAGATGTCGACAAGGATGGCACATCTGTGTATGGAGACCCCGTGTGCACAGGCGACTTCATTTCTACATAGCTGCTTTCTGGAAGCGTGCAGGTGAGGATGGGTAGGTCCTTAATTGTGGCATAAGGGTTTTCACTGCTATTCAAGGAACAAGTGCTAGAACTGCATACGGATTCTTTCATGTAATCTGCAAGGCAAGAGAGATTTCTTAGGACAAGCAAGGACATATGACTTAATTTAAATACCAAAAGCAGAGTACAGTTTATGTGCTTTCAGGATTGAGAAGTTGTAAACACCTTTGATAATCCAAGATTCACTTACTAAATATGTTGAGGAGTGCTTTTCTAGGTAAGCAGAGTTCTAAGGAATTATGTTTTTGGAGGGATAAGAACATTTTTGCTTTAGTAGTCAGGTATAGCACCAGAAAGGGATTAATTCAAGATATTCATAATATGCTTTCACATCTGTTGTTTAATTTTTACAAAATCTTGCAAGGATAGTTGACTGTATTTTATGAGATGATGGCCCAGGGAGATGAAGTGACTTGTCTAAGGTCATATGGCTCGTGAATGGCAGTGCCAGTACTTGAATCCATGCCTTGGGACTCCTTGGCCTGTGTATTTTCTGTGATATCATTTTTCTGAATTCTTTTTGATGACTAAGCTTAGGTTCAGAAGAAGTAGGTGTGTGATTTGGCACAAGTGCCAGCAATTTGGCAACCTTTAGGCAGTAAACAGGTAGTATCCCTGCTCTCGAGAAGCTCGTGATCAGAGGTGGGGCAGACTGAAGTGTAATAGAGGTTTAAAAAGCACCTGGGTCTCAAGCTAGGCTTTGGAAAGTTCCTGTTTTCTAGTAAGCCTGCAGTATATCTTCTGGGGTCAGTTACTCCAGTTCTCAGGAATGCTAACTGAAATCTATTTTAGCAGTATCTTTCTCTGATACTAGGAGAACTCATGCTGCTTCTCCTGTAGTCTCTCAGGTGCATCATCCCCAAGACTTCAGGGTGTATTAGGGTACAAAAGATGCAAACTGGTTTCCAAATATGAAGCAAGGTAACTGTAGCTCACTGGAGGAAGAAGGTTCTCTTTGTGACTGGGAGTCACAGTGAAACGGGAGCCCTTCTTTCAACCTCTATGCCATTTTCCCTTTTGGGGGAAGATTACTGCCTCCTGTGGATTGTTTCAAATGAGGCAGAACTTGCCTAGAAAAAGCAGGAGACTCTCTAATTTGGCAACTCTGGCCCTCATCCTTCTGTGAGGCTCTGCCAGCCAGGGGAATCTAGAAATAAGCACTGAGTTGCAGGGGCTTCGTAGTCAAGAGTGATCTAAGAAGTCTACATTTCTATAAGTGGTAGCAGATGGTGAAATTTCTCTATTTCTCAGCTCTAAATTTCTATAAGTGCTAGCAGATGGTAAAATTCTCAGATGATCTTTCACTAGAACCACCACAATTTACATTTGGGGCTGCTATTTTTCTATGCTTTCTGCCTCCAACTTGTGAAATTAATGAAAATGTAAAAAAGTGAAAATGGTAGTGTAATTCAAGGGGTTACTGGATGTACCTTGGTCCGGTGAGAGCAGAGCGCTCCACGTGACTGAAGTAGTTGAGATGTGTGCCACCACAGGAGTCTTTTCTCCCACAGCAGGTAACTGGTTGGGAGGGGATTTACTTTTTTGTTAGTATAGGGTTATTTATGTTTGTTTTAGCAGGTAACATTTCCTCAATCTTGTACAAAACTACATTCACCCATTAGTTCCTAAAAGTGTAGGCAGAGCAGTAATTATTATTTCCCCTCCCCCTTTATTGCTTATGAGGAAACTGAGATTTGTATAGTGACTTCCCCAGGGTTACCCTGCTCATCAGTATTAGAGCAAGCTCCAGAACCAGGCTCAGAGCACTTTGTATCACAGCTTAGCCCCCAGGCAGAGAGAGATGTGGGTCTTGGGTCCTGTCTTGGATTGTGGCCTCTCTCTACCCTAGAACCCTAGAGAGGAGGAGAAAACATTCTTGCTAGACAGCGAGCAGTCCCAGCAGAGACTAAAGGGAGGCTGGATTGGCCCAGCTACTGGTGAGGCTCTCATAGGGGAAAGGTGGCTCTGGGCGCTAGGCCATGACCTGCCCAAGTCACATGGAATTGCCTCTAGTGAATACTTTGTTTCTTAGTACAAGGGAGTGGGGTTAAGTCTAGGAACCTCAGCTGGCCCCTTGGTCCCATTTTGGGTTCTCTGAATTTACCAGCCAAGTAGTAAGGCAGTATGACTCAGCTGCTCCTGTGGAAGCTGAGGACTACTAGTACTGCTTAAAGAAGGGCTATCCCCAACACCTCTCCCCTCCTCCCCATGCAGGCACATCAGTTTTACTTTGATTGGCAGCTGACTCAGTTGCATATTTTCTAAAATTTGAGGACTAGTGTTAGCTCGCTTTATAGCACATGTAGCTGGTCTTCACTGACTCCAGTTAGATCACTGACACTTGTTACATCTGTGCAGGGGGCCAGGCAGGAAGGACTAGTATTACTACTTTAGAAATGAGGAAACTAAAGCTCATAAAGTTTGCCTAATGTTAGTAAGTAGTTAAGTTAGGACAACCCCTCCCTGCTCTGATACCCAATCAAGGTGTTTTCCCCTCATATTTTGTTACCCTGTACGCCTGTCCTATATCCTAAATGCAGACTATCTGCAACAGCTTCACCTTACCCTGAACAAGGAAAGCCTTTTATCTGTGGGGCCAAGTTCAGCTGAGAAAGGCCAAGCTCTTTTTGTGGACGTCCCATGACTGATTATTAGGGCAGTGGGAGAGGCTTGAAGCTCTAGCTCAATGCCTAACAGAGCCTCAGCCAACCAGTAGTGGCCCTCTTATTTCCACCAGAAAAGTCGGCTGCTTTCAAGTTTGGGGAAATAAATTGTTTGCTCTGTAGCAGGGGATGCATCTAAATAGATAAAAGAGAAATTGGGGTTTGTGGGAATGGGGTGAGTCTCAGGGAGAAGATGTATCATCCATAAAGGGGCCAGAGGTAAAGCCAAAGGGGATGGAGAAGAGTGTGTGTGTGCGTGTGTGTGTTTGGAGGTGGTGGTAGGAGGGTGTTGAATTATGGAATAAACTGGATTCTGTTTCTGAGGAGGGAGGGGAAGGGCAGGGCCAGCTGGAAAACTATACTTCAGGAACCTACTCTTTTCTCCAGCTGAGTCATCCACCTGCCTGCTCTGAGGGAGGGCATGGTAAGGGGAAGAATAACCAGCTGCTCTAGGACACTTCCTCATCTTTTTATAGCCCCACCTCTATACCAGTCTTTGCACTTTGGGCATGTTGCAAAGAAAGGGGAGACATCAACCAAGGCTCTCCAAGCTCTGGGGAGTCGCTCCTTTAAGGCCTGTAATTAGCATCAAGGCTGAAGGTTTAGCCCTATAATGTCCTGGCATTTGTTCTCATATAGTTCCTACCTTCCGCAAATCACATACAGCCACATAACTATCAGAGGCAGAAGGGGCCTCTGAAATGAACTAATTGAAACATCTTCATTTTATAAAGGAAGTAACAAATCGAGAGAGGGGAAATGATTTTCCAAGGCCATCTTGTGAGTAGGATTTGAACTTATCCCAGCCTTCAGGTTCACACTATCATCTACTTAAGGCCAATATTTCACTGTTGGGGAAAACCTAGGCACTGAACGTCCATCTCTTGTCTTCTCAGCCTACTACTACTATTAGAAGGCCACAATGCCTTTTCTCCCACACTGGCTGAAAAAAGTTTTCAGGATGTTGGTGGGCTCCTGACTACCTGGGAAGCCAAGGTTATTGCAAGGAGAGACTTGGAGGTTGGATTAGCAAGGAGCATACAGGTGGGGAAAGGGGCAGCAACAGTGGGATCCAGGATTTCAGGATCATTAAGGTGATGGAGAGTAGTGGGGAGGATTCTTCTATAGCACTTTGAAATGCCTGACAGATAAGTGTTGACATGAGGCAGTTTGTTGCAGAATAATTTTGCTGAGAGGGGAGCAGGGGAAGGAGAGATGGAAAGGTGTTTAGAGGTAAAATGGGGTTAGCACAGCGGTATGAGTGATCTCGCGCAACCTCCAGATGACAGTGAGTGGAGGTGTTTAGTAAGTAACAGGGGAAAGGGAGCATTGACTGGATTAGATGCTTACAGCTGGAAAGGGCTTTAGAGATAGTGCTTGCACAACCCTGTCTTTTTTTTTTTTATAAATTTATTTATTTATGGCTGTGTGGGGTCTTTGCTGCGCGCGGGCTTTTCTCTAGTTGTGGTGAGTGGAGGCTACTCTTTGTTGCGGTGCGCGGGCTTCTCATTGCGATGGCTTCTCTTGTTGCGGAGCACAGGCTCTAGAGCGCAGGCTCAGTAGTTGTGGCACACAGGCTTAGTTGCTCTGAGGCATGTGGGATCTTCCCAGACCAGGGATCGAACCCATGCCCCTGGCGTTGGCAGGCGGATTCTTAATTACTGCGCCACCAGGGGATCCCCAACCCTGTCCTTCTAATAGGGGAAGAAACCAAGACTCAGAAAACAACACTGTGATCTAATCAGTGCCACACAGCAAGAACCAGGACTAGAACCCAATTTTTTTTTTTTTTTTTTTGGCGGTACGCGGGCCTCTCACTGTTGTGGCCTCTCCCGTTGCGGAGCACAGGCTCCGGACGCGCAGGCTTAGTGGCCATGGCTCACGGGCCCAGCCGCTCCACGGCATGTGGGATCCTCCCAGACCGGGGCACGAACCCGTGTCCCCTGCATCGGCAGGCGGACTCTCAGCCACTGCGCCACCAGGGAAGCCCGTTTGTTTTTTTTGTTTTTTTTAAATTTTTGTTTGGCTGCACCATGCAGCTTGCAGGATCTTAGTTCTCCGACCAGGGATTGAACCCGGGCCCCAGCAGTAAACGCGCCAAGTCCTAACCACTGGACCACCAGGGAATTCCCCTTAGAACCCATATCTTTTAACTCCCAGGCCAGGGCTCTTTCCCACTGAGTTCAGAGAACACTAAGACTCTTTTGTTTTGTTTTGTTTTT